>NC_064408.1:6165714-6481785 GCF_023375975.1 Astyanax mexicanus
TGAAAATATCTGACCCACGGCCAATGTTTCGGTAATAAAATGTTGTGATAAAATAAAAAAGTGAAAATGTCCAGTAATGCAACACGTCATTACTGACACAGAACTGGTTGTAACGGAAATTACACCAAATTAAGGTAACGACAGGTATTCTGTTTTACCGTCTGTTGTTTTATGTTTTACAAAGGACCTCCAGTGAGCGGCAAGCCATGGAGCATGCTCAGTGCGTGTAGGACATGGAGAACAAATGCATTAAGCAAATAAATATTGCGTTTTGATTGGACTGCCCTCACATCCAGGATCGCTAATCTGCCGTGAAGTACTCCAGTGGGCTGGGATTTGCTGGAAAATTGTGATTTGAGACAGTTCTTAAGAAAAGTTTCTTCATTTTTCCTCTCTCGCCTTGTGCTTTCGGCCTGATCTAACAGAACTGCAGAGCTTTAGCTTACAATTCAATTCCTGCCTATTTTCCGCTTGCAGAAAACGAGGGATGGATGGACATTTTTCCAGATTTTAATCAATTATAAAGGACTAAATATCATATATATGAGCTGAATGGACCTGAAAGAGTAAATGAGGGCTATCTTCTGTAAAACATATATATATATATATATATATATATATATATATATATATATATATATATATATATATATATATATATATATATATATATATATATATATATTCTTACATGGATATTTTTTTACCATTCCACTGTAGCTCTGTTTAGCTGTATGTTGTATGTTTAGGTTTAGGGTCATTGTCTTGCTGGAAGGTAAATCTTCTTCCCAGTCTCAAGTTCAACAGGTTTTCTTATCCACCAGGATTGTGCTGTAATATATTTAACTCCATCCATCTTCCCATTAACTCTGACCAGCTTCCTAAATCTTTCCCTGCTGAAGAAAAGCATCCCCACAGCATGATGCTGCCACCACCATGTTTCACAGTGGAGTGTGATGGTGTGTTTAGGGTGATGAGCAGTGTTACTTTTCCTCCTCAAACAGCGCTTTGCATTTAGGCCAGGAAGTTTAACACTGGTCTCATCTGACCACAGAACCTTCTTCCACATGTTTGCTGCAACTGCAAACAGCAATTCATGTGTTTCTTTTAACAAAGGATTTCTTCTTTACACTCTTCCATAAAGGCCAGATTTATAGAGTGCATGACTTACAGTATGATGATATACAGTTTTCCTGTAAACAGATTATCCCACCTGAGCTGTGGATTTCTGCAGCTCCTCCAGAGTGACCATAGTGCCTCTTGGCTGCTTCTCTGACCATTGCTCTCCTTGTTTGACTAAGTCTTGGTAGGTTTGTAGGTGTAAAATACTTTTTCTATGCTCCTTTGGATGCTTTAAACTTGAGATTTTTTATTACCTAACCCTGCTTTAAACTTCTTCTCCACAACTTCAGATCTCTGATCTGTCTGGTCTAGTGAGTTCCTTGGTCTTCGTAATGCTATTTGTTCACTAGTGTTCACAAACAAACCACTGATGCTTTCTTCACAGAACAGCTGTATTTATAGTAAAGAGACCAAAATACACACAGCTGGATTAACTCTATTAACTCTATTGCAAGTTGATTGCACTGAATTTTTTTATTTAGGGGTTTTAGGGTAGTAGAGGATAAAGTTTTACTTTAAGTCGCACTTTTCAGATTTTTATTTAATAACATAAAAAAAAAAAATGTGGATAATTTTTGTTCCACTTCACAATTATGCAATACTTTGTGTTTATCTATCACTTAAAATCTCAATAAATTACATTTAAGTTTGTGGTTGTAACATGACACAATGTGGAAAAGTTCAAGGGGTATGAATACTTTTGCAAGTAGATGTGAGCCGACTGCTGTAACACGTCTTTATAAAGCGTCTGCACGTTTACGGTGGTGGTGAACTTGTCTGTTGGAAATATGGAACATCTCCGTGTTTAATTCCAGTGATGAGGAAATTAGCCTCAGAGCGAGGGAGACAGTAAATAGAGTTTACGGGCAGAACCGGCATAAAGCCGAGACTCTTTATTCTAATGATAAATGCTGATCGTTAAAGCTTTACACAGTGATTAATTTGATTGCAGAGCGGCGTCAGTGTCTCGGACCTCCCTCGCTCTGCTGCATTAGAGCGGCATGGATAATTGAGACGACTTTTTTAGAAATGTTATAAGTGACAGCTCGAACTGAGGCCAAATTTACATACAGTAATTCCCTCCCTTATTCCACTAACTCGATCTATCAGGAAGGACATGACTGCTGTCTGAAGTTACGCACTGGAGCTACGGGGATAGTTAAGCAATAATACACAAGAGGTTCGTGTTATAAGGTGTAATATTGGCACCGCTGTGCCAATAATACAGGTTATAGCACAAACCTCGAGTGCATTATTAGTGTGATTGCAGTAGGCAATCACAGTATTGTTCTTAAAGAGGACATGAAACACTTCAAGTATTTAGTATAATTCACAAGATGTATTTTCACTCTAACAAATCTGATAAGTTTAACAGTTGTCAGTGAAGCGGAATTAAAATAATGAGCAATCTAAATGTCGTTTTTTAAGTAAGGGCAGCACCATCTTGTCCCAGCGCTGAAAGTGACGTCACGAGGTTGGTTCTCGAACGCCTCACTACTATAATCTATGAGTCTACCGTAAATTAATTCCTCGATAGATAATAAAATCCAAACCAAAACTCAATGCAGAGCGGGGGGGCACTTTTGTATTGCCCCTGTGTGTAGTAATACTGGGAGTAGTGAAATTTAATAGGGTGAGGAATGAGAAATATTTACTTTCACTTTCATACCTCTTAAGCGGACAGCTGTTCTTCAGCAGGGGCTCGCGGCGCAGACGTGTGAGAATCCTCCGGTTAGCTGCAACGTTAGGGGTTAGTGGCGAGCACTTTCTAGACCAGGACTATATTAAGGAGAGGGGTTTGACTCAGGAGCATTAGCACTGGATAAATAAGCTGCAGTCCGAGGCTTTTTTCCTCCGTTTTTTTATTTTTCCTCTGATCATCTGGGATGTACAGACCGTCCGACTGAGGATAACGTTACTATGAGAGCAGCAGCTGTACGAGCCAAACAACACGCTCACCCAGCAGAGCAGCGAGAGGTACCGTTACCGAAAGTCTAGATAAACTGACAATTTAAAGATAACAAAGCTAGCGTTTGCTTCTTTTCTAGCTATCTTACCATAGCTAGCCAACGCTAGCTAACTAACTAACGCTAACTAGATGAAGCTAGCTACCCAGTAAGCTTTCTAACTTCTAAACTGAACGGTTTATCAACCAAACAGCGCCTGGGTGTTTCAATATCCACTTAAATCATGTACGTTTCATTCGGTCTTAATGAACTCTGGACTTTACATGTTAAATAGCTAAATGTATATAAACTAGCTGGTTAACTGGATGGCAGTAGGTTACCTGCTGTTGACGGGCTGCAGGGTTTCAGCACGGCTCCACGTAGAGAAAGAATAAACACTCCCAAAACCTCTGAAAAGCATCTGAAAAGTTCTGCTCAGGTTTATAGAGGAAAGATCTCTCAGCAAATGCTCCATGTTAGCCTAGTTCATCTTCATCTTCATCCATAATCTCCACAAACAATATGCTCTTTTCCTCTAGCTATATGCCTGGGATCTTAATCCAACCAACCTCGTGACGTCACCAGCGCTGCACGGGCAACATGGCTGCGCCCTAGCTCAAACGTAACAAACATAAATATATTATATTTTATATAAAAAATTCCCCCCCAAATAAATTCCATTATATTTAATCCCTTAGAAAACTTGTACAAACTGAAATGTTTCATGTCCCCTTTAAGTCTTATTATTACCCTTCTTCCTCCGTTTTATTATTATTATTCCACACGTTTTTTTTTTTATTTTTATGCCTATACATTACCTAGTAACCACCTAGCAAAACCATAGCAACCACCACAGATACCATAGCAACACCTTAGCAACCACCTAGCAACCGCTTAGCAACAACCTAGCAACCACTTAGCAACACCTTAGCAACCACCTAGCATCCACTTAGCAACAACTTAGCAACCACCTAGCAACTGCTTAGCATCTACCTAGCAACCACTTAGCAACACTACAGCAACCACCCTGGATAACATAACAACACCTTAGAAACCACCTAGCAGCCACTTAGCAGCACCGTAGCATTCACCCCAGATACCATAGCAACACCTTAGCAACCACCTAGCAACACCTTAGCAACCACCTAGCAGCCACTTAGCAACACCATAGCATTCACCGCGGATACCATAGCAACCCCTTAACAACCACCTAGCAACACCTTAGCAAAAACCTAGCAGCCACTTAGCAACACCATAGCAACCACCACAGATACCAACCAGCACTGCAGTCTTTTATTTTAATAATAAAAACTCTTGAACTGATCATGGTGGCTGATAATAATAATAGTATGTGTAATATGCATATTTTCTTATTTGTGGGACTTTTTTGCTTAGTCTTTGTCTGCGTTGCCTATTAGAGTCATGGCGTTTCTGCACTGTGCCTCTATGGGATCCAGCACCCCCAGTGGTGTATAAATAATGACATCGCATTTGGTTTGTAAGCGCTGCATCGTTGCTAGGTTATCTGTAGGTGGCAGAGTAATACATGGAGAGCTTCGGTTACAGTGCATTACCGGCTGATAATGTCACTCATAAGACGCCTCTCAGCCAATCACATTACAGGGTCGGAACTAACTGTGGTATAATATACAGTAGCAGTCAAACATTTGGACAGATCTCCTTTTATTCAATGTGTTTTTGTCTTTCTTTTTATGATTATTTTTTTACATAGTAAATTTAATATTAAAGCTATACAGAAACACATGCAAGATTATTCTGTGTACAAAAAGTGTTAAAAAAAAAGCAGAATATGTTTTATATTTTAGATTCTTCTAAATAAGTATCACATGTATCTTTGAGGACAGATCTGCACACTCTTGGTTTTAATTTTAATCTCAGTCTCTTCATGAGGGAGAGTCACCTGGAATAGTTTTCTCAGAGTCTTGAAGGAAGGAGTTCCCGGAGGTGCTGAACAATAGCTGCTGCTTTTCCTTCACTCTGTGAAAGAAGCTCCAGCTCATCCCAATTAAATCACCTCAAATCACCTCAATCTCAGTTCATCAGGTTTAGATCAGGGGATTAATGTGGAGGATAAACACTTTTTTTTACTGTTTACTACATAATTCTACATACTACATATGTGTCCCTTAAACGGTTTTATGTCTTTAATATTAATCTACAATGTAAAACACAATGAGGTAGGATTACTCCAAACGTTTGACTAGTACTGTAGCTAATAATGATTAGCATGGTGCTAATTAACGGCTTAAACCATATGAAAGTATTTAGTGATGTCTCATAGACTTGCGTATGTGGGTTTGCTGTTAAATATAAACAGGGCTTAAAGTATTAAAAGGCATAAAAATGACATAATTCTATTTATCAAAATTTCTGAAACTATGATATACTAAAAATTATATGTTTACCTTTGACCACATGTGCGGACTGACCTACAGATACAACTTGAAAAGCTAATGTACTAAAAAATAAATTGACTGGTAGTGTTTTTTAGCATTACATTAGACAGTTTTTTTTTCTTTTCAGTCTGTTTTTTGAGGTAGAGTCACCTGGAATTCAGGCTTTCAGTTAACAGCTGTACTGAACTCGTCAAGAGTTAATTACTTGATTTTCTTGCTCCATTAATGTGTTTGAGAGCATGTCGAGTTGCCATAGAGTTGATAGCTCTGTTTTGTACCTCTTTTTTGATGGACAGCAGGTACAGATCCCTCCTTCAGAAGAAGTCTGCTGAGTAATTCTGCTGTGTACTGTCTGAGCTTCTCAATATACAGATGTAAACTGTTTTTTTTTTTTTTTTTAAACTGATCTAGTAGGTGGGGCTCTGGTGAGGGTTATAACATGAGGGGCGGAGCCAAGGTGGTTCTTTGCAGGCTAGTTTACTACAAATTGTGATGTCAGAATAAACTCTGATCAAACGGCTGATTCATAGAAAACAGATGGATGGAGTGTTTATAGTGTTCATAAGGTTTATATGAGGAATTTGTGGAAATTTAAAAACTCGCAAAAAAAGGTTTTGCATGATATGTCCTTTTTAATTTCAAGACAAAATGTCCCCAAAACACTTAAATCTTTAAAAAATGTGTAGATCTCTCATTGCATTAAACTTTCTTCTTTTGTTCTCCGTTTTCTCTTAACTTGACTAATCACCAGAATTTGCTGTGAGACTCCCAGCAAAACAAAACTGCGTGCTGGATTAATCAAAGCCTTAATGATTTTTTGTTAATTAATGCTAATTCGTTTAGCACGTGCCGTGTTAGCGATGCACAGGCAGTGGCTGGAACGTTTTAAGCACCTCTGAGCATTTGCATGCTTCGCTCTCGCGCTGCATCAGTGAAACCCATTTGTTAGCGATAAACACTCACCCAGATTCCCAAAACTTTCAGAAATTACTGCAAGAAGAGCTCAATTTTGCATGCTAGCACTGCTAGTATTTTTATACACACAAGTATCTCACACATTTCCAGACATGCATCCCAGACTGTAAAATCTCATTTCAGGGAGATGTAGCACCAACCCACCGAGTGACCTTCACAGCAGCCATATGTTTAGATATTTATTCCTCAACCTTCTGTCTGCTTATTTACTGCATATATACTGTAATATGCTCTTGTTGCTAAAAGAAATGAAAGCATGTGGTTTACGCTTGTTAATTTACTTTTTATCACAGTTTCTGTGAATGTACTTATATTAGACTTAAAAAAAAAATGATGAGTAAATTTTAGTTTAAAAAAGTTTCACAACTTTCTGCATTTGCTTTTTTTAAGTAAATTTAATTTCAGATAAATGTAAGTAACTTCAACTCGGTTTCAGGACTTAAATGTTACACAGAGTAAATAAGTGAACTGAACTTCAGTCAATCCTTTCTTTTAGTAAACTTTACTTCATTTATTTTACTAAATCAATCCTTTCTTTTAGTAAACTTTACTTCATTTATTTTTACTAAATCAATCCTTTCTTTTAGTAAACTTTACCTAATTTCTTAATTATATTAAATTACTTAATATATACAATATTACTCAAATAATTTATGATACATAATATATTATAATTCCTGAAATTTACCTTCCACAGTGAACAGAGCAGTGGATAGTAATGATTGTGTGTGAATAGATAAGTGACTCTACTAATACGACTAATATTAATACTACTACTATTACTATTACCATTACTACTACTGTTACTATGACTACTGCTTCTATTACAGCTATTACTAATATTACAGCTAATACTACTAATACTAATACTATATTACTACTACTATTAGTACTACTACTACTACTACTACTACTATTACCATTATTACTACTATTACTACTACTACTATATTACTACTACTATTACCTTTATTTCTACTATTACCATTATTACTACTATTACTACTACTACTATATTACTACTACTATTACCTTTATTTCTACTACTACCATTATTACTACTATTACTACTACTACTACTACTTCTGCTACTATTATTATTACTAATACTACTACTATATTACTACTACTATATTACTACTACTATTATTACCTTTATTTCTACTACTACTGCTACTACTGCTACTACTACTTCAGCTATTACTAATACTACAGCTAATACTACTAATGCTACTACTATATTACTACTACTATTAGTACTAATACCACTATTACTATTATTACTACTACTGTTACCTTTATTACTACTAGTACTACTACTACTACTACTACTTCTGCTACTATTATTATTACTACTACTACTACTACTACTACTATTACCTTTATTATTACTACTACTACTACTACCATTATTACTACTATTACTACTACTACTACTACTTCTGCTACTATTATCATTACTACTACTACTACTATATTACTACTACTATTAATACTACTACTACTATTATTACCCTTATTTCTACTACTAATGCTACTACTGCTACTACTACTTCAGCTATTACTAATACTACAGCTAATACTACTAATGCTACTACTATATTACTACTACTATTAGTACTAATACCACTATTACTATTATTACTACTACTGTTACCTTTATTACTACTAGTACTACTACTACTACTTCTGCTACTATTATTATTACTACTACTACTACTACTACTATTACCTTTATTATTACTACTACTACTACTACTACTACTACTACTACTACCATTATTACTACTATTACTACTACTACTACTTCTGCTACTATTATCATTACTAATACTACTATTACTATTATTACTACTACTGTTACCTTTATTACTACTACTACTACTTCTGCTACTACTACTACTACTACTAATCCTATTACCTTTATTACTACTACTACTACTTCTGCTACTATTAGTATTACTAATACTACTACTATTACTACTACTATTATACTATTCTACTATTAAAATTACTATTAATACCACTGTACTATTATTACTACTACTACTATTGCTATGATCATTACTACTACTATTACCATGACTAATATTACTACTAATATTACTACTTCTGCTATTTCAGTGACTACTACGAATACTACTACTATTACTACTACTGTTACTACTAATTTTACTACTTCTGCTACTATATTGATACTACAAATACTACTACTATTAGTACTACTACTACTACTACAATTACTACTACTATTACAGCTAATACTGCTACTACTATTACTAATACTTCTATTGCTATTACTACTATCAATATTACTACTACCACTAATACTATTACTACTACCACTTTTGCTACTACATTGACTACTACGAATGCTACTACTACTATAAGGTCTACTACTACAAATACTACAACTACCATTACACATTGCCTTTACTTAAGAACCCTTAATCAAACCCCAGTGTTCCCTTTTTTAACTGTGTAACACTTTAGTTTAAGCTCTTTAGTTTAATTATATATATTTCTACCAGCAGCAGCAGCAGCTATTACTGTACGGACGGCTCAGTTTGCACGCTTGTCTCTCCTCATACCTCCATATATATGCATCTGCCCTCCTCCTGGAATAAATGGTGACATTTCCACAGCGTTTTCCACACCAGCCAGCCCCGTATCTTAAAGACCATGTGACACATCATGACAGGGCACACGCATGGAGCATTATAACCCCAGAATGAGGCATGGCACCTGAAACATGAGCATAAAAATCCCCCCGTGTTCCCGCGGAACGCATTTCATCATGCTAAATGCTGCAAGAACGCGTGTCGTGTTAGCGGCGGAGGGAAGAGTGTGAAGGAGGACAATTGTACAGGCCCCACACCCCATACCTGAGTAGACCGGGGCTGAGCAATAGGAAATATTCCTCCCCCGAGTTTAGCTCCACCGAGAGAATAATCTTTCTCCTATTGACTCGTAGTCCGTTCTGTAATGTAATTATGCGTAAAGGTCCTTGCCCTTGGCCACGATTATTTACCGTGTTCCTTTCCTTATTCCATTACTTATGATTATTTATTTATTTCCACGTGTATTGTATTGCCCTCCAGGATTGCCCGCAAATAGTGTTTACCTTGGCAACAAAGACAAGGCATTTACTCCAGACGATGCATTTGCGGTAATGAAATTCTGCTTCTTTTCCAGGGTGCCAATGTGCAGTGGTGTTCATACAGAATACTGTATACATATATTATAAATAAGTAATCAGTCATGGTGTGGGTCGGAAATCAGCTTTTTTCTTTATTACAGTAACTTTGAAAGCCTACCGTTACACGTTATTGAGATCCTTCAACCAGTGGCTCTCTAACTTTTCTGAATGCTGGTCAGAAACAGTAAGCAGACTTCTTCTGAGGAAGGAATCTATACCTACTGTCTGTGTCAAATTAGCAGATGAGGGAGATGTAAGTACTTTCAAATAATGAGTTTTGAGTGGTTTTCGCACAGTATACTGTATGAATACAGTATATTAACGTTAATAAATAGTCATGGTATTGGGTCGAAATTTCATTCGACAACAGAGATCAGTTTTAATCTTTATTACAGGCACTTGGAAAACCTATCATGACACGTTAATGAGGTCCTTCAACCAGTCACTCGACCTATACATGTTTGAAAATGGATTAGCCAGCAGACTTCTTCTGAGGGAGGGATCTGTACCTACAAGTCAGCAGATGAGGGAGATGTACATACTTTCAAATAATGAGTTTTGAGTGGTTTTCGTACAGTATACAGTATATTATTAATAAATAGTCATGGTGTTGGGTCGAAATTTCATTCGATAACAGAGATCAGTTTTAATCTTTATTACGGGCACTTTGAAAGCTTACCGTTACACGTTAATGAGGTCCTTTAACCAGTGGCTCTACCTATTCCAGATTGAAAATGGATTAGCCAACAGACTTCTTCTGAGGAAGGGATCTGTACTTACAAGTCAGCTGATGAGGGAGATGTACGTACTTTCAAATAGTGAGTTTTGAGTGCTTTTTCATACAGTATACTGTATAAATATACTGTATTATGAATAAATAATCGTGGTGTGGGGTGGAAATTACGTACGATGACAGAGATCAGTTTTATTCTTCATTACAGCACTTTGAAAGCATTCCGTTGTACGTTAATGAGGTCCTTCAACCACTGGCTCTACCTATCCCATATTAAAAATGGATTAGCCAGCAGACTTCTTCTGAGGGAGGGATCTATAGCTACTGTCTGTGTCAAGTCAGCAGATGAGGGAGATGTTTGTACTTTCAAATAATGAGTTTTGAGTGGTTTGAGATCAGCTTTAATGTTCATTACAGGCATTTTGAAAGCCTACCGTTCACACGTTAATGAGGTCCTTCAACCAGTGGCTCTACCTATTCTGAATTCTGGTCAGAAACTGTCTTGTCCACTGCTTTAACGAGACAATGCTCATCCACATACTGCCTCAACAGGCCTATACATGATTGAAAATGGAATAGCCAGCATACTTTGTCTGAGGGAGGGATCTGTACCTACCGTCTGTGTCAAGTCAGCAGATGAGGGAGGTGTAAGTACTTTTAAATAGTGAGTTTTGAGTGGTTTGAGTGGTTTTCATACAGTATACTGTATAAATATACTGCGTTATAAATAATTAGTCATGTGTGGGGTGGGAAATTTTATACGATGACAGAGATCAGCTTTATTTTTTATTAAAGGCCCTTTGAAAACCTATCATTACACGTTAATGAGGTCATTCAAACAGTAGCTCTACCTATACATGATTGAAAATGGATTAGCCAGCAGACTTCTTCTGAGGGAGGGATCTGTACCTACTGTCTGTGTCAAGTCAGCAGAAAAGAGAGATGTAAGAAAGTTTTAAATAATGGGTTTTGAGTGGTTTAAGTGTTTTTTTTATACAGCGTACAATATAAATATACTGTATTATAAATAAATATTAATGGTGTGGGGTGTAAATCAGCTTTATTCTTTATTACAGGCACTTTAAAAGCCTACCGTTACACATTAATGAGGTCCTTCAACCAGTGGCTCTACCTATCTCAGATTAAAAATGGATTAGCCAGCAGACTTCTTCTGAGGGAGGGATCTGTACCTACTTCCTAAATCAAGTCAGCAGAAAAGGGAGATGTAAGAACGTTTTAAATAATGAGTTTGGTTTGATTGTTTTTTATACAGTTTACTGTAAAATATACTCTATTATGAATAAATAATAGAGTGGTGTGTGGTGAAAATTATGTATGATGACAGAGATCAGCTTTATTCTTCATTACAGGCACTTTGAAAGCCTTCCGTTACACGTTAATGAGGTCCTTCAACCAGTGGTTCTACCTTTTCCGAATTTTGATCTGAAATAGTCTGGTCCACTGTTTTAACAGGAGAATGCTCGTCCTGACATATATATATATATATATATATATATATATATATATATATATATATATATATATATATATATATATATATATATATATATGATACTTGAAAATGGATTAGCCAGCAGACTTCTTCTGAGGGAGGGATCTGTATTTTTTTACAATCCTGAGATCAGTGTGTGGAGTGGGGTGATGTAATGGTGACATCGCCGCCTTCAGTGTGATAATCCCGTCAAGGTCAGTCTTCTCATACATGAGCTGATTAGGTAAGATCTGGCAGCCTGAGTAGAGCGCTGTCTGTGAACTGTTGAACATGTGGAGGCAGCGTGCCAAAACAGACCACACACACACACACACACACACACACACACACACACACTCCTCTATCTATGGGAGGATGCACTTGTTTTTCTGAACGCCCTTCATGAGCGATTCTCCCGTTTTCTCCGCCTTCTACAGACACTCTGATATTTATTACATCGTCCCTCAGAGAGACACTCTCTCGCTCTCTTTATCTCTCTCTCTACATTTCTCTCTCTTTCTCTTGCTTTCTCTTTCTATATCTCTCTATATCTCTTGTATTATTCTCTCTATTTTCGTTAACTCTCTTATTTACTGTCTCTCTCTCCATCTCTGTCTCTCTCATTCTCTTTCTTGCTATCTTTTATTCTCTCTGTCTTTGTATCCTTCTCTTGTTTACTCTTTCTTTGTCTTGTCTTCTCTTTCTCTTTTTCTCTCTGTCTCTTTCTCTCTCTCTTCTCTTATTTACTGTATCTCTTTATCTATCTCATTCTCATTTACTCTCTCCTGCTTTTTCTCGCTTATTCTATCTCTCTTTTATTTTTTTTTCTATCTCTCTTATCTCCTTTACTGTATCTCTCTCTGTCTCTCATTTGTTCTCACTTACTCTCCCTCTTTTCTACTGTTTCTTTCTATATTTCTCTCTCTCTCTCTCTCTCTCTCTCTCTCATTAACCGTATCTCTCTATCTCTCATTCTTGTTTACTCTCTCTCTTTTTCTTGCTTACTGTCTCTCTTTTACTGACTTTTTCTATCTTTCTCTTCTCTCATTTACTGTTTCTCTCTGTCTCATTCTTGTTTACTCTCTCTCTTTTACTGTCTCTTTCTGTCTTTCTACCTCTTTCTCTTCTCTTGTTTACTGTATCGCTTTATCTTACTTTCTTGTTCACTGTATTTCTCTTTTTCTTGCTTACTCTGTCTCTTTCTCTCTCTCTCTTTCTCTCTCTCTCTCTCTCTCTCTCTCTCTCTCTCTCTCTCTCTCTCTCTCTCATTCCTGTCTCTATCTCTCTGCCTTACATTTACTCTTTCTGTTTTCTTGTTAACTCTTTCTCTCTCTTTCCCTTTTATTGTCTCTCTCTGCTGTATCTCTCTCTGTCTTTCTATCTTAGTGTGTTTCTGTTTCCTTCTCTCTCTGTATCTGTTTGTCTCTCTCACTTTCTTGTTTGTTTCGATCTTTGTCTTTCTGTTTCTCTACCAAACTCTCCAGTTCACCCTTTTGTTTTCTTGCACTCTATCTTATTCAATTCTCTCACTTTATCTCTCTTTATCTCTCTTACTCTACCAATTTCACTCTCTTTCTTTCCTTGGTGCTCTCGTCACCTTTTACAAGATTTAAGATTCTACTTGTCCCTAGTCTCTCATGCCCTCTTTCTTTTCATCCCTTTCTATTCTTTCTTTCCTTTTTGCTCCCCCTATTTCTCTTTGCCTGTTGTCTCTCTTTCACTCCCACAACTCCTCTCTCTTCCTCTGGTGTTTTTGTCTTTTACGAGATTCTCTCTCTCTCTCTTTCTCTCTCTCTCTCATCTCCCTCATGTCTTTTCTTTTTCTGTCCCTTCCTTCCTCTTTCACTTCCCATCTCTCTCACTCTTCTTATCTTTCACTTTATCTCACTGTCAGTTGTTCTTATTCTCTCTCTCTCTCTCTCTCTTTCTGTTTCTTTGTGTCACTTGCTATTCCTATTTCCACATAAAAGAAGAAGAAGAGAGAGAGAGAAAGAGAGTGAGAAAGACACAGAGAAAGAGAAAGAGAGAGAGAGAGGTTGAATGTGAATGTATCCTGTGACAGGAAGCACGCTCAGCTTTCCTGTGGGCACCATATGTCACTCCTTCTTTGGAACAGTAGTGTGTGCGGTGCCAGTGTGTGTGTGTGAGTGTGTGTGCTCCTGTTGTCTCTTGTTTTTTGGAGAGGGATGAGGCGTATTTGTCCTGAATTTGCTGCTACAGATTCTCTAATTGAGCTTTTAGCTGCTCTGTTTTCCTGATCTGATAAACAGCACGTCCTCACTGATCCTGAATCAGCTCTTAACTATCAGTACTGTAATAAAATTCAATATACGCTACAACTGTAGACAGTATACACCTTCTCATTTTGTGTTCTTCTTTATTTAATTTATTTGTACATGGTAGATTAATACACTGCCCGGACAAAAAAAAGGTCACACACTCTAATATTTGGTTGGACCTTCGTTATTTTAGGGTGTTTTCACACCAGCACTATTTGGTTCGGTTAAAACAAACTCTAGTTAATTTGTAACTTTAGTGCGGTTTGATTGAGCAGGTGTGAACACCTGGTCTCAGTCCGGTCCCAAACGAACTCTGGAGCGGTTCACTTGTGGTGAGAACGTGATCTGGTCTCAATTCGACCCAGCTATTAACCCTTGTGTGGTGTTCATATTTTTGTTACTCGTTTACTTTGTTACTTGTATTTAATTCAGCAAAATTAAGCAATTCTACATTAAAATGCTTTACACATGCTCGCTTCACCTAAATTGCAAGCAATATAAACATAAGCTTACATGGTTAATATTTGCCCTTTACCTTTCTTATGTTACATTTCTTTTAAAAAGTGCTACTCTTTTTTTATTAGTTTTTTAATAAAATGTAAAAGAAAATGAATTTAACTCAAGATATGAGTAGAAAATTTGTTTAGTTTCAAATTTACAAATGAATCAATGTTTATTAGCCCTTGGCCAAACATACTGTATGTAATATAAATGTGTGTGTGTGTGGGGGGTGGGGGGGTGTACAGTGTGTGCTTATCGAAAATGTGTTTTGATATATGTTTTTCACAAAAAATGAGCCAATGCCAATGAGTTTGAGTTAGAAAAAATATTTTTTTAGTATCATTTGATGAAAAATGAAAACGGGTCCCACAGACCCGAACACCACACAAGGGTTAAATAGAGTCCATTTATTTGAGCTAAACTGCTGATAAGATGCCGTTTAAACTGATATATTGGCCAGAAAACACTGATTACCACAGCTATGAACAAACGCTGTGTTTATGCTGTTTACACGCGCGTTCTGTGCTGCGATCACTGCTCACAGCTGCGTGACTTGGTTTACTATGTAATTATACATCTGCGCTGAGACTCAAAACGCTGTGTTTGAAAGTGCAGCGTTTCGGCGTTCAGTGTTAAAGCACAGATATTCACACTGGATCACAGAATCTTCTCGCTGTATTCACTTTTTTCGTGTATTTATATTTACTCCCATGTCAGCCAGCTCTGACCAATCAGAGGACACAGCCTGCTTACGTGGTTTATTGGCGCGTTTAGGTTCATACCTGTGTGAAACCAAACCAAATAAACGAAGTCATCAACTGATTCGGACGAGAGAAACAAACTACAGGTGTGAAAACCCCATTTGATTGCTGCACACATTCACCGTGGCTTTGTTTCAATAAGCTTCTGCAATGTGACAAGATGTATCTATTTTAATCCAGTGTTGCTGGATTAATTTTTCACCAAGATCTTGCAGCAGCATTGATGATGGTAGAGTCTGACCACTGCACAAAGCAGCTCTTCTCCATCCAGCACATCCCAAAGATTCTCAATGAGGTTAAGATCTGGACTCTGTGGTGAACTCTCTCTCAATCCATGTGTGAAAATGATGAATGATGATCTCATGCTCCCTGAACCCTGAACTCTTTCACAATTCCAGCACCATGAATCCTGACATTGTCATCTTGGAATATCCAAAAAAAAATCCATTGATGGAATAACCTGGTCTATATTCAGTATATTCAGGTAGTCAGCTGACCTCAGACCTGTTGAATAAGCTTGTTGTCAACCTAAAGTTGGTGTAATTTTCAACCAAAATTCGACATTTGTCTAATTTTGTAGTTTGACATTCAAGCCAATGTTGGTTTTTGACAAATACATGACTTTGTTTCCAACCAAAATTGAAGGTTTGTCGAATGTTGAGCCTAGATGTCAAACCACTGTTGGTTTTCGACAAATATGTGGGTTTTGGATGAAAATGTGACTTTGATTTCCAACCATAATTCAATGATAGAGATTTTTGATAGATTTAATATTTAATACATTTAATATTTTTACAACATCAGGTTTAACGTAAACCAGATTTAAACCTGATTAATGAGCTTTTTGTCAATCTTTAATTAATCATTATTTGTATTGAGATATACATGACTACATAATTTCCTCCAAACTGTTGGAGCGTAAGTTCAACCAATATGGATATGTGACTTTAATTATCAACCAAAAGTCAACATTTCTCTACTTTTGTAGATTAAGATCAAGACAATTTTGGTTTTAGACAAATAAATAATTTTTTCTCAAATTTTTTTCTCCCATTTTCTCCAAAATTTACATGGCCAATTAAACAACCCACTCATTAGGACTTTCCCTATCACTAGTGATGCCCCAAAACACCAGGAGGGTGAAGACTAACACACGCCTCCTCCGATAAAAGTGAAGTCAGACTCCGCCTCTTTTTGAACTGCTGCTGATGCATCATTGCCGAGTAGCATCACAGTGCTAACGCTCGGAGGAAAGCTCAGCGACTCGCTTCTGATACATCAGCTCACAGACGCAGCCTTGTGCTGATCAACATCACCCTAGGACTGATGAGGGGAAATAGGGACATCTACTGTACCCACCCAGAGAGAGCAAGCTGCATGACCGGGATTCAGACCAGCGTTCTCCCAATCATAGTGGCAGCGCTTAGCCTGCTGGACCATTCGGAGCCTCACAAATACACAACTTTGTTTACGAACCAAAGACGTCAACTAAAATTCAACATCTGTCCAACTTTATTGGATGTCCGTTGAGTATAATAATGTCTTACTGATATCTTATTGTTTTTATTGTCTGCTAGGACCATGTAATTCTGTCCTATATTAGAAAAAAAACCCTCTTACCTCTTATTCAGACTCATACAGGACGTATCTGTTCTCCCAGCACTGTGGGGAGGCGGAGTTAATCTGAATGTGTTTATGATGGTGTCCTGTGCTCCACTCTGCCCTGAGAGAGAGCCGGCGGTATGTAATCAGTGGGCCAATGGCTTCATTAATGGGATTTTGTTGTGTTTCAGCAAAAGCCAATGGACTTTAGAGATAAGGCAACTGTTTATCCTGTTAATGTGTCACTTTAAATACATTAGGCCTGTTTTTTTGGCCGCCTGCCCCTTTAATCCTCTGCAGCAGCTGGACCCAGCGTTTATAGATCCCCCATAAATTAGAGGGGCATTATTTTCAGTAATGACACTAATTTCCTCGTAGAGGGGCGCACTTTTTTTACCGCTGGCCCCAAAACCAAATCGTATTACAGCGCAGCGGCGTATTAAACGTGTACAGGAAGCGTTTGGGGGGTGGGGAGTTACGGGCGTGTAAGGTGCAGGAGATGATAATGGGATGTAAAGTGGAGGTCACCTTGCTGACGGATGAATGGGTGGAGGGTGGAGGGGGAGGAGCCGAGCTGGGCTCCATCCAACATCACTGGGAGGATGCTGTAGTGAGCAATAAGCACAGGGGGAACAACAGGGGGATGCAGTACTGTGTGTAGAACCATGAGGAGCTGTTTCTACTGACCTTTACTTTGTGTATCACAAATTACCTGAGATTAATTTATAGTATACACTGAATAATACATTAAAAAAAGGTTTCAGAATAGATAATTATATACATATTAAATACTAAGAATATAATAATATAGTAGACATTGGATAAGTTATGGTTTTTATTGAACATGTCATGTTGTCGGAATTGAAACAAAATGTATTTATAGTAGATATTGAATAATTCATATTAAATAATTCATAGATCATTTATATTTTATGTTTTAATAATTTATAGTAGACGCTGGATAATTCATAGTAGACACGCAATAACTCCTAAAATATTTAACAGTACTACAGAAGATCATTTTAAGAGGATTAAAAATTACAACATAATAAATAATTAGTAATTGACATACGGTGTCAGGGTGATATGGTGTGATAAGGGGTAATATTGAGTGACATGGGGTGATACAGGGTGATATTGAGTGACATTGGGTGATACAGGGTGATATTGAGTGACATGGGGTGATACAGGGTGATATTGAGTGACATGGGGTGATACAGGGTGATATTGAGTGACATTGGGTGATACAGGGTGATATTGAGTGGCATGGGGTGATACAGGGTGATATTGAGTGGCATGGGGTGATACAGGGTGATATTGAGTGACATTGGGTGATACAGGGTGATATTGAGTGACATGGGGTGATACAGGGTGATATTGAGTGACATGGGGTGATATTGAGTGACATGGGGTGATACAGGGTGATATTGAGTGGCATGGGGTGATATTGAGTGACATGGGGTGATACAGGGTGATATTGAGTGACATGGGGTGATATTGAGTGACATGGGGTGATACAGGGTGATATTGAGTGACATGGGGTGATAGTGAGTGACATGGGGTGATACAGGGTGATATTGAGTGACATGGGGTGATATTGAGTGACATGGGGTGATACAGGGTGATATTGAGTGACATGGGGTGATATTGAGTGACATGGGGTGATACAGGGTGATATTGAGTGACATGGGGTGATACAGGGTGATATTGAGTGACATGGGGTGATACAGGGTGATATTGAGTGGCATGGGGTGATACAGGGTGATATTGAGTGACATGGGGTGATACAGGGTGATATTGAGTGACATGGGGTGATATTGAGTGGCATGGGGTGATATTGAGTGACATGGGGTGATACAGGGTGATATTGAGTGGCATGGGGTGATATTGAGTGACATGAGGTGATACAGGGTGATATTGAGTGACATGGGGTGATATTGAGTGACATGGGGTGATACAGGGTGATATTGAGTGGCATGGGGTGATACAGGGTGATATTGAGTGGCATGGGGTGATATTGAGTGACATGAGGTGATACAGGGTGATATTGAGTGACATGGGGTGATACAGGGTGATATTGAGTGACATGGGGTGATATTGAGTGGCATGGGGTGATACAGGGTGATATTGAGTGGCATGGGGTGATATTGAGTGGCATGGGGTGATATTGAGTGACATGAGGTGATACAGGGTGATATTGAGTGACATGGGGTGATATTGAGTGGCATGGGGTGATATTGAGTGACATGAGGTGATACAGGGTGATACTGAGTGACATGGGGTGATACAGGGTGATATTGAGTGACATGGGGTGATACAGGGTGATATTGAGTGACATGGGGTGATACAGGGTGATATTGAGTGACATGGGGTGAGACAGGGTGATATTGAGTAACATGGGGTGATACAGGGTGATATTGAGTGGCATGGGGTGATACAGGGTGATATTGAGTGGCATGGGGTGATACAGGGTGATATTGAGTGGCATGGGGTGATATTGAGTGACATGAGGTGATACAGGGTGATATTGAGTAACATGGGGTGATACAGGGTGATACTGAGTGACATGGAGTGATACAGGGTGATATTGAGTAACATGGGGTGATACAGGGTGATACTGAGTGACATGGAGTGATACAGGGTGATATTGAGTGGCATGGGGTGATACAGGGTGATATTGAGTGACATGGGGTGATACAGGGTGATATTGAGTGACATGGGGTGATACAGGGTGATATTGAGTGGCATGGGGTGATACAGGGTGATATTGAGTGACATGAGGTGATACAGGGTGATATTGAGTGACATGAGGTGATACAGGGTGATATTGAGTGGCATGGGGTGATACAGGGTGATATTGAGTGGCATGGGGTGATACAGGATGATATACTGTGGGTTTTACAGGGTGATATGGAGTGATAATGCATAATGCAAGGTCATATGGGGTGAAACAATTTAATATAGGGTGATATGTGGTGATGCAGTTCTATATGGAATGATACGGTGTGATACGTGGTGCTATGGGGTAATCAATCAATCAATCAATCAATCAATCAATCAACTAATTAATCAATCAACCTTTATTTCCACTCGGTAATACATTGAGGGTAACCCTCATTTTCAATGTAGCCGAGCTTACATAAAATTAAAGGGATTGAAAATTTTAGGCTAAATTAGTAGATAGCCTAAAATGTAGAGCAATAAAACAGAGAGATAAATATGTAGAATAAAAAATATTTAAACACAATTAAAACAATTAAGGACTAAAATAACCACAATTATATAAAAGTCAATTAAGGAACTAAAATAAATAATAATAGTAAGTAAAAATATTTATAAAAAATGAAAGGATGAAATAAATAAAATAAATACAAAATAAAAAAGGGCTAAAAGGTAAAACATAAAATTGGATTAATAAAAAGACAAAATAATAAAAATAAATAACAGGGTATATTAAAACTTTAATACAGGGTTCAATACAATGCTTCCCTCTGCTGACAACTTTTTTTGGAGATGTGGATTTCATTTTCCAGCAGTATTATTCATTTTATGCTATTATTTCTGACGAAGTTGTTTAACTATTATCTGTAAAATCGTGTTAAAACGTGTCACCGAGACACTCGGTGTCCCCGGCTCTGTCCTGATAGTTGTGGAACAGCGTGATCATGTCATCCACCTGTTCTGAACGCCCTGCTGAGAGGAGGGAACGGCGTATTCTCCATATTTCTGGTAACCTGATGCTAAAAAAGCTCAGCGCTGGTGTCAGCATAAAGCACTGCTCAGTACACTCCAGCTCCGCCGCAGTTCACCCCTCCGTCCTTTAGAAGCTATTAGTGTATGAAATAACAGAGGCTTTATCTGCGGGCTCACGTTGCGAGAGTGTGTGTGTGTGTGTGTGTGTGTATGGAGGTGGTTCTTGGGTCAGTCATTAGGATGCTGGGATATTGCATTAAGGAATGGAACCATCACACTGACATACTGTATCCTAAAGTCTCAGACGACTTTTTACTTCTACTTCTTATATTTTAACCAAATTATCTGAACTTTCTACTACTTACATACTATAAAAAACCCAGCCTCGTTACTCCTATTACATTTCAGCTTCTTATCGTTCAATAAAACCCCCATCCAGATAAATCTCTCCATCCAGATCTGATTGTGATTGGATGTACACAGAAAAAAATGATGCATAAAATTTACTTAAAATAAATTCACAATTTTCTGCATTTCCTTTTTTTTAAGTAAATTTAATTTCAGATAAATTTAAGTAACTTCAACTCAGTTTCAAGACTTACATATTACACAGAGTAAATAAGTGAACTGAACTTCAGTCAATCCTTTCTTTTAGTAAACTTTACTTCAAAAATACAGCAAAAATACGTTAAGTAAAGTTTACTAAAAGAAAGGATTGATTCAGTAAAAATAAATGAAGTAAAGTTTACTAAAAGAAAGGATTGATTCAGTAAAAATAAATGAAGTAAAGTTTAATAAAAGAAAGGATTGATTCAGTAAAAATAAATGTAGTAAAGTTTACTAAAAGAAAGGATTGATTCAGTAAAAATAAATGAAGTAAAGTTTACTAAAAGAAAGGATTGATTCAGTAAAAATAAATGAAGTAAAGTTTACTAAAAGAAAGGATTGATTCAGTAAAAATAAATGAAGTAAAGTTTACTAAAAGAAAGGATTGATTCAGTAAAAATAAATGAAGTAAAGTTTATTAAAAGAAAGGATTGATTCAGTAAAAATAAATGTAGTAAAGTTTACTAAAAGAAAGGATTGATTCAGTAAAAATAAATGTATAATAAAAGAAAGGATTGATTCAGTAAAAATAAATGTAGTAAAGTTTACTAAAAGAAAGGACTGACTGAAGTTCAGTTCACTTATTTACTCTATGTTACATTTAAGTCTTGAAACCGAGATGAAGTTACTTAAATTTCTCTGAAATTAAATTTACTTAAAAAAAAGCAAATGCAGAAAGTTGCAAAAAAAACATTTTAAGTAAATTTTACTCATCATTTATTTTAGTGTAGAGAAGTATAAACATATACCATTTTGACTCCTTATTGGATTATACTGTCATCTATCACACGTGCACTTTTAATTTTTTTTTAGAAGAGCAATCAATTATTTCCACAACACAATTTTAAATCTCTTTCTTCCTCAGATGCTTAAAACATACTGAATAAAATAAACGTGCTACAAACTATTCTTAAAATCACAAACAGTTTAACTTTTAATAAAAGGTATGCACTCTAAGCCTGGAAGTTAAATTTACTTAAATATCCAATCTGACACGTCATTAATAAACATTTTTATTCTTAATAATAAAAGAAGGTGTTGGAATGGCTTGAAATATACAATTGTGAAGCTGAGAGAAGATTAAAAAATCAATCAGAGCCATTAAAGCACAAATATCGGCCATAGCCAGAACAACTGTTTGAAATGTCCTGAAGAAGAAAGTCGTCACTGGTGTACTACGCAAAAGATGCTGTTAATCCAAAATAAAACCAGCTAATTAAGGTAATGTCTGGCTTCTTCTGCTCTAGTCTGTTACTATACCCACCGCAGTGAACATAACCCCTGTTTTAATCACTTGTTCTGGTGAGTTTTTCCGGTCCGCCTCACCCGTATTATTATTAGCTGTTAATTCCACGCTGAAAACAGAATTTAACAGAATTTAATACCCCCCAACGCTAACTCCTGCCCTGCCTCAAAATACTGAAAGGTATAGGCTGCTCTGAGTGTCAGGTTTTTAGTATCTACATGTATCCTAGAGGTGTGATTATTGATTATCAAGAAAAATAAATCCGCCTGATGCTGTTTCTCCATGTATTTTATCAAAGTAATAATTAATAATCCATGTAATGAACTCAAATCATCAATATTCTTATGGTTTCTTTAACTCATAAACACTCTAGTCTTATCATTTTCGAAAAGATATCTTAGGTGTGAATATATTTAAAGTCTATACATTCAAAAAATAAGAAAAAATATTTTTTTTGTGCAAAACATGATCAGTTCCAGGAAAATATAACAATTTTGCTTCCTTTTACATTTTAAATGATTATATTTTTGAGCAGCCGTATGTCTTCTGGAGTAAAAGAGATCAGGGCATGTGTCTGTCTGATATAATTACTGTGTTATAACACCTGAAAGGAGCTGATAAAAACAAAAATGAAGAAAAAAACACTCAAAAACAGCCTAGAGTTCAAAGGGTTAATCTGAACAGAACAGAGTGCAGCAATGCGAGGAGCTAATACTCACCTTTTTTTTTTGCTGCTGCTTTGAGAACAGAAATTGTTCAATTATGACAGTCGGCTCTCATCCTCGTAATTATTGGTTTATTATGTCTTAAAAAAAGAAAAAGAGCATAAACTGAAGAGAATGATCTGCCTTGTTCTAGTTTCACGTTTTATGCACCAGTGAAAACAATATTAGCAAACATCCAAAGTGACATTTAAAGTGGGTTAAGGCTAGTTTTATTGGAGACACTTGATTTGTTCATTTGAGTGCATTTACTCTACCGTCTCCAATCAAAACAATAAACACATTCGCAAACAGCCCAGGAGAAATGACTGTAGAATTAAATTAGAAAATTAGAGTCATCGGTAAGAGGAACCAGACTGTTCTTTCCTTCTTTTTTTCTTTTTGAGAAGAGTAATCAATTATTTCCACACCACAATTTTAAATCTCTTTCTACCTCAGATGCTTAAAAAATACAGAATAAACTGAATGTGTTGCAAACTATTCTTAAAACCACAAACAGTTGAATAAAAAAGTATGCACTCTAAGCCTAAAAACATCGATCTGCTGCCTTTCAGACTCTTCTGAGGCAATCTGATACATCCTTAATACTCATTTCTATTGTTAATAATAATAAAAAAAGGTGTTTGGATGACTTAAAAAATGCAATTGTGAAGCTGAGAGAAGATTAAAAAATCAATCAGAGCCATTGAAGCACAAATATCGGCCAAAGCCAGAACAACCGCTTGGAAGGTCCCGAAGAAGAAAGTCGTCACTGGTGTATTAAGTAACAGATAAATAAAACACTCTATATTGGCTACATCCAAATTACATACAGTACCAGCTTGTAAGTGGGTTAAGGCTAAGTTTAAGGTTTTATTGGAGACGTTCGCAAACAGCCCAGGAGAAATTACTGTAGAATTAAATTAGAAATTTAGAGTCATCGGTAAGAGGAACCAGACTGTTCTTTCCCTTTTTTTTTTGAGAAGAGTAATCAATTATTTTCACACCACAATGTTAAATCTCTTTCTACCTCAGATGCCTAAAATAAAATAAATGTGTTGCAAACTATTCTTAAAACCACAAACAGTTGAATAAAAAAGTATGCACGCTAAACCTAAAAAAAACTATCTGCTGCCTTTCAGACTCTTCTGAAGCAATCTGTGATACGTCATTAATACTCATTTTTATTGTTAATAATAATTTTAGAAAAAGGTGTTGGGAGAACTTGAAATATGCAATTGTGAAGCTGAGAGAAGAATAAAAAAATCAATCAGAGCCATTAAAGCACAAATATCGGCCAAAGTCAGAACAACCGTTTGGAAGGTCCTGAAGAAGAAAGTCGTCACTGGTGTACTAAGTAACAGATAAATAAAACACTCTATATTGTCTGCATCCCAATTACAAATAGTACAAAAGTTACAAATTTCACACCTTAAATTCAGTGTTTTTTTCATTATTTTAAAATGTTTTGCATTGTAGATTAATACTAAAGTAATTCAAACTATGAAGAAAAACACAAATTATTCAAGAAATGTGTCTGAGAGCATCAGTTGTAAAGTTGTGAAAAGGTAGAGTTGGTTTACACTATATATATGTATATATATATATATATATATTATAAGCTGCGGGAAGAGCCTTTGTAAACAAAACTGTAATTCTTAAAAAACAAGGGTGAGTTTTCAGTGGAGTTCCTCGAGCACTAAAGCCGAGTGCAGCAGCATTAGCATTAGCATTAGCCGCTAACCTGAGCTCTAGCGCTAGACTGAGGAACCCTGGGTGCTCTGGAAGCCCAGGGTGCTATCAGCTTGCGGTTCATCCCACATATCTTGTTTTAATATACTGCGTTTAGCGGCTAATGCTAATGCTGCTGCTCCCAGCCTTAGTGCTGGAGAAACTTAAACACTTATAACTCTGTACTTCAGCAGACTGGCTTTACTGCTCCTTACTGATAGAACTACCTGACTGGTAGAATTCATACATAAAGCGCACTGTCGATTTTCAAACCTTATAGTTAGAAAAATATATTATACTCAGCTCTAGCATTAAGCTATCATAAGTATTTTGACACCGTGTGACCTGACATCATCTCTCATCGTCCCCGGCCGCTCTGACGGCATGTGTGTGTGTAAGTCCATCAGCGTGTGAGGCTGTGAATGATTAAAGGTTGTGCAGGCTGTGAGGTGGTGGCAGGGTTGTCAGGCGGGCATGGTGCCAGGCTGGGCTGCATGCAGGCTGATTGTGCCACATGCATAATGACAGACAGCAAAGTGCCGCCGGGCTGCCAGCTTTCATCAAAGTAAGCACGGATGACGCGCCGCTTGTTACCCGGGCATCCACCTGTCACCACGCTGACAGTACACACACACACACACAGAGCAACACCTGCTATGATCACCTTAAAGTTGATGAAAATGACCTTACATAAAAGTAACTCGCGGCTAAGAAGTCTAGAATCGAGTCCCAGTTGCACACAGTATCAGACATTCAGTCATCTAAACTAAACAGCTTAGATTACACAGTTTTGCACATCTCTGCTGGATTTTCTCAGTCAGTTTTATGAGGTAGAGTCACCTGGAACTCAGGCTTTCAGTTAACAGCTGTGCTGAACTCATCAAGAGTTAATTAAACTAGGATTTCTTGCCTCTTAATAAATAAAGTGTTTGAGAGCATCAGTTAAAGTAAAGTAGGGAAGAGGTAGAGTTACAGGTATACAGTGAATAATAGCTCTATTTAAGTAATGTTCTAATAATCCATATTATCAGAAGATAGAAATACTCAACTAAGTAAAGAAAAAAAAATACTTTAAGAAATGAGGGTTAGTGAGGAAGAAGAAAGGCACGTTTAGTAGCATTGTTAGAAAAGAGAGAGAGAGAGAGAGAGAGAGAGAGAGAGAGAGAGAGAGAGAGAGAGAGAGAGATTATACAAATATTAGTTGTAGCCATTACAACCATTTGAATTGTTTTTACTGAAGTCATCACTGGTGTACTGGTGTAATATTAGACTCTCTTAGATTCAGCAATGAAGAGGAGAAATGGAGATATAAACGACATCCATATTGATATAAAAATAGGACATAAACTCTTTTTACATTGACTTCCATTGAAAGTCAAGAAGGTTTTATCTCTCTTCTGTGAAATTAAAAATAATATATCTTTTTTTTCAAGCAAGAAAGGCACGTTTAGTAACGAGGCGTGACGAGCATCGAAAGAAAAGAGAGAAAGCGAGAGAGAGCCATTGCACAAATACTGTATTAGTCATAGCCATTACAACCATTTGGAATGAACTGAAGAAGAAAGTCGTCACTGGTGTACTAGTGTAATATTAGAACTTGTCTTAGTTTCCGCAGTAAAGAGAAGAAATAGAGGGGTTTTAAAACACCATTGGGATATAGACAATATAGACAATATACATATTGATAATAAAAAAGGGTAAATATACTATTTTTTTCTTTGAAGTCCTTTGAAAGTTAAGAAGGTTGTATCTTTCTCTTATGAAATTACTCTTTAAGAGTTACTTGTTTTTCACTGGGAAATTAATTTAGCAATTTTCTTTTTACTCTAATGCAAAAATAATACATTTTCTTCAAGCAATCCATTGAGAGAGAATGGCTTAAACAATAATAACAGCATGTCTTTCTGGATCAGGCGGATCTAAGAAACCCTCATGCTTTAGTGAGCCGTTTAGTTAAACAATTGCGACTGTGAGGAAGAAGAAAGGCACGTTTAGTAGCGAGAGGTGACGTGCATCGTTAGAATAGAGAGAGAGAGAGAGAGAGAGAGAGAGAGAGAAATACAGTCTTAAGTTTTTGGAAACAGTTCAACAGCGGCAGTAATGCTCTTACAATTCCCGCCTCTGTTTGTTCAGATGTGTGTTTGCTCGGCGTTCCCCCCCGCGGTGCGTCTCTGCTTTTGAATTCGCAAACAGAGTCGACGTACTGGGCCAGAATTGCCGGGATTGAGAGCGCGAGTGTGATTTGTGAAATTTTGATACTCGCTGCTCTGCTCTTGCCAAGTCTGTTGATTGCTTGCTGTGGGAGAAAGCTCTTCAGGCCAAGGTTGAAGTAATAAGTGTTTTTTGCTGACTGCGAGCGCTGGGCTCTCGTTTTTTTATTTATTTATTTATTTTTTTTCTTTTCTGAGGACATCTGGTGTGAACAAAAAACAAAAAACAAAAAAAACACTCGCACGCACAAAAATAGTGCCAACACGAGACCCTTAACAAGAACTCCAGGTTGTGCTGTGTGAGGAGTACCTCTAAGTACAGCCCTAATGAGGCCACCAGCTACAGAAACGAAAAAGAAAATTTAATGGTACTTAAAACGTAGTGAGAAATGTCTAGATTTAGGTATTTACTTAAAATACTGTATATTAAAAGTACATTAAAATAAGGCTTTCATCAAATGTTTAAAAAAAAGTCAACTTTTATCATACTTTTAAAAAAAAGTACAATATAGTGTATTTAAAAAAAATATATATAGACTACTATGAAGAACACTTTAGCTTTTTTAGTTTAATGTAATTCAAAAATACACTTCTAAAATACTTACTACCAAGTATACTTTTGTACATTTTTAGCAAAAAAAAAAAAACTGTTACAGTAGCTCAATTAAAATACAATGTATCATGTAACTTTTTAGAAAGTAAATTAAAAATTACTACATTGGTAAAATGTTTAAAATATATATTTAGATAATACATTAATATAACATTCAAAATGTATTTCAATGCTCTGTATTTATAATTAGAAAAATGTAAATACAAGTAAATTATAGGATACAGTGTTAAATAAAAAAAATAATAAATGTCAAATAAAATAATAATAAAATATAAATTTGTAACACACAAAAAAATAATTACAGTATATTATAAATATATATAATATATTTTTATACCTAATGAAGTATACTAGAAGTATACTTTTTTGTAAGTGTGCTACTTACAAAAAAAGACAAGATCAGAAAGCATATTTGCACTCTAATGTAAAAACAGATCACATATATTTAACATCAATTCTTAGTACATTTCTAATATATGTTACCTGGTGTATAATAATTAATTAATTAGTGACAGAGTGATACAGTGGTAATACTCAATTAAATGTATTATAATTTTACTGTAACTCATATTTTTAATATGGGGTTACATACAGTACATGAAGTAGTACAATATGTTTAAATGTGATTTAAGTATATTTAAAATATGGGGTTACATACATGAAGTAGTACTTTGAGTTTAGATGTTACTTAAGTATATTTAAAACTTTAGTTCCATTTTAGTACAGTTAAGAACACTTAGCACAATTTAAGTAAGACTTTTGTACTATTTTTATACTGTAATTAAAGTATAATAAGTACAAAAAAGTTGTTCCATTTTTTTATCACTCTTTAAATATAGTGATTAATAATAATGTGGCTACACGAACACTTTAGTGCACTATAGCATCATAATGCTTAGTATACTTTAATCTACTTTTTTACTCTAGGGAACGCCAATCTGGCGCATCTGAACCGGGACAGTCCCGAGCCCGGTCTGGTCCGTCCCGTTCAGAACGTTAGCCTGTAGCTCTGGTGTTAATGGGGTTTAGCTCTAATGAATTACAAGCAGCACTGATGGCGGAGACAGCGTCCCCCGCTAATACCTGGCCGGACGCCCGGTGGCTCTTCTGCTGTAGCAGGTAGAGCCCAGGGGACGGTCTGGTTCAACGCCCTCTGCTCTGTTTGCCTTGGAAACAAATAAGCAACAAGGGAATAAACTGGGAATAGTTTGGTTTATATTGCAAGTAATGAATGACTACTACATACTATATACTAAGTACTAAGATGCATATCTACAGTACTAGTGCATCTCAAAAAAAATATATTGTGTATATCATTGAAAAATGTTACTTTATTTCAGTAATTCAGTAATTCAGTTCAAAATGTTCCAAATATTTATGTATTATATAGATGTATTAAACACACAGAGTGATCTATTTTAAGTATTTATTTCTTTTATTGTTGATGATTGGGGCTTACAGACGATGAAAACCCAAAAATGAAGGTCTCAGAAAATTAGAATCTTATATAAGACCAATTGGTACTTTTAGCAGTCCTGCTGGAAAATGAAATACACATCTCCATAAAAGTTAGTCAGCAGAGGGAAGCATGAAGTGCTTCAAATATATCATTTAAGATAGTTGTTGCACTGCAAAAAATCCATTGGCAAAAACTAGACAGAATGTTTTTAAATTAAGACATATATGCATATATTATGCAAAAAAAGTCTGCCAGTGTTTTAATTTTTCTTAGTAAGATTTCTTAAAAAAGCTTTGATCATAAAGTCTCAAAATGAGTGAAGTCAAACTACTTAAAATAAGGTAAAAGTTCTAATTTTAAGACTGATTAAGGTAAATATTTCTAAAATAAAATCTCACACTTACACAATTCTTAGTTGAGCCTGAAAGTCTTAACAGAGAAGAAAATAAGATTTATTGTCCTAAAATGTACAAATTGTGCTTGCTTACTGAGAAGAGTTAGATTTTTGTTATTTTAGAAGTACTGATTTTAATCAGAATAAGAATTTTCATCTTATTTTAGGTCATTTAAACTGAAATAAGCAAAAAAAAAAATTTAAGATTAAAAAACTGTAATTTAAGTGTTACTTCATTAATTTTGAGACCATTTGCTTTATATTAGCATATATGTCGCAATATATATATTTATTCTGTCTAGTTTTTGCCAATGGATTTTTGCAGTGCAGTGTTATTTCATATTGAATATGAATATACAATTTTTATTGAGCTACACATACAGAGAATATTAAACACTTATTGATCTATTTTAGGCGTTTTTTTTTTGTTTTTTGTTTTTTTTTTTAATTATTGCTGATGATTACGGCTTACAGCCAATGAAAACCCAAAAATCAGTGTCTCAGAAAATTAGAATATTATATAAGACCAATTGGTACTTTTGGCAGTGTGGGCAGTGTGCCAAGTCCTGCTGGAAAATGAAATCCGCATCTCCATAAAAGTTGTCAGTAGCAGAGGGAAGAAGCATGAAGTGCTGTAAGATTTTGTGGGAAAACAAAACTGCACTGACTTTAGACTTAACAAAAAGTTTACTTTATTGTATTCAATTTTTTTGGTAAAATACACTATACTGTACATTTTTTTTTTTTTAAGTATGATCAAAGTTTTAATTCAAACATTTGATAAAAGCATAATAGTAATGTACTTTTAATATATTTTAAGTAAGTACATAAATCTCAATATGTTTTAAGTACAATAATAAAAAAAATATATATATATATATATATATATATATATATATATATATATCCCAGCGCAACCATTACTAAAAGGTTCTGGACTGAGACAAAATATATATAAATGTACATTTGGCAGACTGTCATCATTTTCCCAGTGTAAAAAACGAAGAAACCATTAAAATACTAATATATTTATGAAATTACGAGGGTATTTGTACTTATTTATACGAAACTAAATGTGTTTTAGCCTTTTCTGAGGCTGCAGTGTTTCAGCAGGACCTGAGAATGTACAGAGCAGCTGGTGTTTTAAAGTGGAGTAAAAACAGAATGACAGACGATAACATGAAGAGATGGATAGAGGCTGGAGAGGCAGATGGTCGTATAAATTGCATACATGTTGGCGCAGTATGAATCCACATTACGCCACCTTTCAACACTTCCAGTGATACGAGGAGGAACATGAGCACAGTGAGATGGGAGGTCTGGTCACACTGTGTTTCCCTGTATTTTGATACTAATGTACAAAATGAACAGCAATTACTGATGCCTTCTCATTTAGTGTTTTTTTTTATTATTTTCCTACATTTTAAATAAATAGAGAAGTGAGCCAGACTATGAAGGAATACATAAGGAATCATGTAGTAACTTAAAATAAGTGTTAAACAAACCAAAAAAAAAAAAATCTGTAAAGAAGCATTTAGGTGCTCTTATCTGGGGAGCTGTTGCAGAAACTTGCGGTTTCTGAGGCTGGTAACTCTGAGGTAACTCTTGGTCTTCCCTTCCTGGGGCAGCCCTGATTAGTGCCAGTTTCATCATCATAACGTTCAAACTTCTTGAAATGTTTCGACCAGAATTCCCATCATTTGTTACGCTGCTTGTGTACTGCAGTTATGCACATGGTAATTGTTAAATATTTAAATAAATATTAAATATTAAATACATATTTAAGTAAATATTAGTCTGGATGGTGCGTATGCTTCAAATTAGGTGCTTATTAATAATGTCTTATTACTTGCTTAATAAAGCCTTTATTAGAAATGTGTAAATTATTTATTCACTACTTATTAGTAGGCTTTATTCTGTGTTATTAAGCGTTATTGGTGCTTAATTAGGAGTCTTTGATTGATTAATTGATATTTATTCAGTTATTTTAGTGTCTAATTAGTGATGAACAGAAGCTCACTTTAGAGTATAGTACTTTAGTCACATCTTGGTCTATTAGTGACTTATTAACCCCTTATTAACCCCTTATTAAACCCTTATTAACTCTTAATAAACTCCAGCACAGCCATTACCTTTCCAAACTCACATAGATAAACTCAAACTGCTGCCATTTATAATAACACTAATAACATGTAGAATTAGCGAATAGTTAATTATTAATAATCTGATTAACATGGTGCTAACTGTAATAACTGTTTATAGTGCATTATAACAACTAATACAGGCATTATTAATTAATCATTTCCACATAACAAACCCCTAATTAAGCACCAATAACACTTAATAAATAACACTGAATAAAGCCTAATGAATAGTGCATAAATCATTTACAAATGTCAAATTAAGGCTTTATTAAGCAAGTAATAAGACATGAATAAGCGCCTAATTTGTGCTCCTTAAAATAAAGTTTTACCCATCATATATATGTGTGAGTGTTTATTGGAATTCAACTTACATGTAGTAATCATAAATATAAACCATGATTAACCAATAATGCCTTTTTAAAGCAATAGTAACATCTGTTAAACATTACTAAGCACTTATACAGACAGCTCTGTTCAGTAAAATAAATATGTACCTGATATAAAGTGAAATTAAAATAATTCTAATCCATGTAGGGATGTACTGTATTTCCAATAGAAGAAAAATGTTAAATATATTATATTATATTAAAGTTAACTGACATCAGTAAAATAAAACAAGTAACTGGCTACCACTGTGTCAGTGTTATCACAGCCAAATATATTTATAACTATTATTTAATTAATAAATATTTAGCAAATGATAAGAAGAGTAGATGTTACTTGTTTAACCAAAATTAGTTAACATAATTAATAAATTATATAATGTATTGTTCATCTTAACAAATGCTTTACTTCTAACGTTAGTTAATGTGAAAATAACATTAATTAATGCTGTAGTTCTGTGTTTAATTAACATTTCCTAAGCTTTGTTAATGTATTACCTCATGTCTTATTCATGGTAACTAATGCATTAATTCATGTTAGTTAGTCAACACTTAATGTAAAGAGTTACCAGATTGTCTGCCTAAGCCTGACCTGATGCTGAGATTTTCCACCACTTTCCTCGGATCATGTGGGCTCAAGAAAATGATCTGGGACTTGTGTTTTGGATGTAGGCTATATAAAAAGAGATTATACAGATCAAACACACTTAACAGTGCAGGGGTTGAATGAAACAAATAAGAAACAGGTCATAACAGGTAGGTAAACACGGATAAAAAAATAACGTTTTGTAGAGAAGAGAAGTTAGAGTGTGTATTTAGTGCAGTGAACAGGTGAAACCAATACTCAGGTGATTAACTTCTTGGAGGTGCCACATGCAGTGCAATGTGATTGTGAATGGGTGTGATGTGATGTCAGTGTGTGGTGCATTTTGGGTATCGTAGTCTGGAGACTGGAGATCACAGGTAGAGCTGAGTGAGGGAAAGACAGGAATGCGTGAAATTTGGTTCATAAAAAAAATAAAGAAATAAAGATTAAAAATGGATGTGTTTCTGATTCTTAGCTTTCCATTTCCTACCATTTTTTTATACGCCCATCTGGAGCTTATTAGCCTAGATAATCCAATCTTAAACAATGTGTAAATGAGTTCACGACTTTTAATGAAGCGTGACGAAGAAACGGTGACCTGCTGTGTTATAAGAAGACCTGTTATAAACCTGTGTTTATATGGAAATTTAATTTTAGGTGTGAAACCTGGGGAAGGTCTATTGAGAAACAAACCCCAGGCTGAATAAATCAAAGTGTGTTTTAACGCAGGAATATTCCTCTATTATCACTTCAGCACAGTGGGGTGTGAATTTGTCAGTTGAGTTGGTTTTCTTTAGGCTAAAGCATGATAACTTTCGGGTGGTCCGGATTTAACTAAAGTCAGGAAACTGCTGGCTAATTGAAACATATGGAAAATCTCATTTCAGCTGCTTCAGTTTAGCCCGGGTCTAAATATGAAGTAATGTAATTTATTCTAATGAATTCAGCTTGGTGTAGTAGTAGAAATCCATCCTAATTTTATCTGAAACCCTTCCAGACCTTTGGCCGGCTGCCTGGAAAGTGAGCTTGCAAATAAAGCTAAACTAAATGGTTTCATTGGTTTCGTAGGTTTATATGACAGGTGGACTATTAGCCTACTAACCCAGACACTTATGTGTCTTATTATAATAACAATAATAAAAAGATTCATCTTTATTTGTGTAGCACCTTTCATATATCTCAAATCTCAAATCTTAAAGCTCAAAGTGCTTCAGAAAGTGTTTTAAACAGTGTTTTAAAAAGGGGTAAATGTCAAAAAATACATTCAATTGTGCATTAAACTTAAATTTAAGTATGGTAAAAAAATAAAAATAGATAAAAATTAATATACAATTGTAATATAGACCTGATTTAAAACAAATAATGTAAAAATACTAAAGACGGTAGCTAAATTAATCAAATAAATTGATTAAAGCTGATATCCGTAAGTTTCATCTATGTAATGCTGCAGACCGGAGCCCCCAGTGGGCGTGGCTAAAGGGCGGAGCATGTGTCAATCATTTTCGACTGCAGCCAATCACCTTAACAGATCTGTCAGAAGATCTGTTAAGGTGATTGACTGCAGTAAAAAATGATGGACAGCTAGGTCTGTCTGATGATTGGCTTAATAAAAAGTGATTGACAACGAAAGTGTAGTATCTGATTGGATGCAGTCGAAAATGATTGACACATGCTCCTCCCTTTAGCCACGCCCACTGAGGCTCCAGTTGGCAACATTACCCTTATCGTAAGTTTTGGGATTTGGGGGATTTAGTGCCCTCTCTGGTGAGAATGGGTAATTGCACCGAGCATGCGGAAGAAGAATCATTTTAAACTGGGCGGTGTGATGCGGTCTCCTTTTAGAGCAGATGAATCCGAATCCAGGTTATGTTCAGTCAGAGAAAGAGAGAGAGAGAGAGAGAGAGAGCGCTCAGTCAGAAACTTCACTCCTTTCTTTGTTTCTTTGGTTTTACTATGAGTGAATGAGTTACGCTACTGAGCTCTGAGTTTCCTCTTCCTTCTGAAGTCCCCGTTGCTCCACCAGCCGCTCACGTTCAGTAAAACTGAGCCGGATCCTCTTGTTTTAGAGGCTGTACGTGTGACGTAAGTACGTAAAAACGTGTGACGTGGCCAGAATAAGAAGAACTCACGCGAAAAGCGAGCCGACACCCCAGTTGTTCTCCCTGTTGAATAGCATTACAAAAACATTTTTTTCCGATGATGAACATTTATTATGCGTACTACGTAGTTATGAGCGAAAATAGGTTACCACCCGTCTACAGATTTCTCTCCTAAAGTCTGAGCATGTCTTCTCCAGCTCAGTTCCTCAAGTTCTCAGAGCTCTGAATATCAGTGAGTAACACATGCTCATCTGAGCAGCTCACACTGACTGGCAGTGTAATTTTCAATGACAGGCTTTAGAAGCTCAAGTTTACTTTATATTCCACTTTCTGTAAAATATATCCTTAAACACTTCAAGGCCTGATGGTTTAAAGTGTTTCCTTCAGCTGAAGGGGGTTTCAGAGGACTTTAAGGAGTCATAACACAGAATAAATCCATGAGGAGCAGCCAGCGTTATATAATACAAACAAGATACTGAAGAATAGATCACCAGCTACATCCAACGTGCTAAAAAAATATATTTTTATACAGAAATACATTATACAGCATCTACTAGTGCATATCTATCTATCTATCTATCTATCTATCTATCTATCTATCTATCTATCTATCTATCTATCTATCTATCTATCTATCTATCTATCTATCTGCACATTAATTTATTCAACCACTCATCCTGCCTTAGATCATCCATATCTATCTGTCTGTCTGTTTCTCTGTCTGTCTTGCCATCAATCCGTCCACATCCATCTATTGCTATTCTACCATCATCGCTGTTCTATCCATCCATCCATCCATCCATCCATCTATTTTTGTCCATATGGCCATTTATGTATTTGTGTGTCTATCTATCTGTCAGCCTGTCCAGCCTCCCATCTATCTATCTATCTATCTATCTATCTATCTATCTATCTATCTATCTATCTATCTATCTATCTATCTATCTATCTATCTATCTATCTATCTATCTAATTGATTCCTCCATCCATTCTTTTTTTATCCATATGGCCATTTATGAATGTCTGTCCAGCCACCCATCCTTTTACCTATCCACCTGTCTGTCTATCTATGTGTCTGTCTGTCTGTCTGTACATTAATTTGCTCATTCATCCATCCATTTTTTATCCATATGGCCATTATGTGTTTGTGTATCTGACTGTCTGTCTGTCTGTCTGTCTCTCTGTCAGCCCATCTGTCTAACCATCTATATATATAAATATATCTATTTGTCCGTCTATCTATCTATCTATCTGTACAATAATTTATTCATTCACTCATGCTTACTTCCATCATCCATATCTATTTGTCTGTCTATTTATCCATCGCCCATCCATCCATCCATCCATCCATCGCTATTCTACCATTCATCCATTTTTATCCATATGGCCATTTATGTATTTGTGTGTCCATCTATCTATCTGTCTGTCTGTCAGCCTGTCCAGCCATCCATCCTTCTATCTATCTATTTATCTATCTGTCTGTCTGTCAGGCTGTCTGTCTGGCTGTCCAGTGACCTATCCTTTTATTGATCCATCTGTCTGTCTGTCTGTCTGTCTGCAAATTAATAGATTCCTCCATCCATTCTTTTTTTATCCATATGGCCATTTGTTTATCTATCTATCTATCTATCTATCTATCTATCTATCTATCTATCTATCTATCTATCTATCTATCTATCTATCTATCTATTTTTTCTATCTAATAGATTCCTCCATCCATTCTTTTTTTATCCATATGGCCATTTATGAATGTCTGTCCAGCCACCCATCCTTTTACCTATCCACCTGTCTGTCTATCTATGTGTCTGTCTGTCTGTCTGTACATTAATTTGCTCATTCATCCATCCATTTTTTATCCATATGGCCATTATGTGTTTGTGTATCTGACTGTCTGTCTGTCTGTCTGTCTCTCTGTCAGCCCATCTGTCTAACCATCTATATATATAAATATATCTATTTGTCCGTCCATCCATCCATCCATCCATCCATCTTCATCTATCCATCCACTACAGTATTGACTAAAGTAACAGTATTAACTCCATTGAGAACACTTTCCACTAGCTCTACACTGTTGAAAAATTGCTGTGGGTGTTTGATTGCACTCTAATCCTGAGAGGGTGAGATATGAACCCTAATTCAGTAATTAGGTATTGAGAGGTGTGTGTTTACCAAACAGGCTTCTGCTCCCAGTAACTGAATGGTGGTTGGTGACTGGTAGCACTGGTGAGCTTCAGAAACCCAGCAGTCATCAGTCTTCTCCTCCATCACTGAGTTCTGGCTGGTGGCGTTCAGAGAGCGTCCGGGTGAATCTGCTGAGAGATAGCGCAGCCTGACCTTAATCCTCAGCAGCTGATCTGGAGTCAGAGGCTAATGCTCAGTTTAACATTGTGCATCTGCTCTCGCGTGTGCTACCACAGGCTACACTCTCGCTTCTGAACCTGCTCTTACATTCCTCGCCCGGGATTTCCATTCACAGCGCTAATGTCTGCTTCCTTAAATCCACCTTCCCACTGCCGGCTGATCCAGGATCAACTGCTCGCTCTCCCTCTGAAGTTCTGAAGCTGAGATAATCCACAAGCGCTAGCTCTGTTTTACAGAAATCTAAAGAAGAGGAACTGCACATAAAAATACATATTAAATTAATATATAAATAGGTCTTCTGTGGTTTTGGACACATGTTTAGCTCTGGAAAATTTGAGAAAACACTTCAGTTTCTGAATCAGTTTCTCTGATTTTGCTATTTATAGGTTTATGTTTGAGTAAACTACTACTTCGATTCTATAAACTACAGACAACATTTCTCCCAAATTCCAAATAAAAATATTGTCATTTAGAGCATTTATTTGCAGAAAATGAGAAATGACTGAAATAACAAAAAAAAAAGATGCAGAGCTTTCAGACCTCAAATAATGCAAAGAAAACAAGCAGATCATATTCATAAAGTTTTAAGATTTCAGAAATCAGTATTTGGTGGAATAACCCTGATTTTGAATCACAGTTTTCATGTACCTTGGCATCATGTTCTCCTCCACCAGTCTTACACACTGCTTTTGGATACCTTTATGCTGCTTTACTCTTGGTGCAAAAATTCAAGCAGTTCAGTTTGGTGGTTTGGTGGCTTGTGATCATCCATCTTCCTCTTGATTATATTCCAGAGCTGTATGCATATTTGAATCTGATCCTTAACATCCTGAAAGTTGTTAATTGGGCTGAATCTCCATAAGCATCACTGACATGGTTCAATGGGTGTGGTGGTCTGAAAATGAGGTGTGTTCAGGTAAATTTCTGGTGTATTGCTATCTTGGCAACAGAAAACACCACTGGTGCAGCACTGACTGAATACAACCTAGACAGAGCAGACATCAACAGTCAGACATTCATTGCTATCTTGGCAGTGAATTGTAATAATTAATTAAGGCATACTTTTCTCATTGTTATGATAGCAAAGACACACAGACACTTAATGGTCTTATTCCATCAATTTTTGATTCATTTTAAAATGTCTAGTTGTGGTCTCTAGCATAATTGAATGCCATGTGAGCTGTTTTTTGTGAAAAAAAATATCCGGTAATCCGGTATAACACTGCTTTAGACTGGTGGAGGGGTGGATGGGTCCACGATAGGATTTTGGCTATTTTTCTTGCCCATAAATATTCATACATGCAAACATATCACCTCTGTGTAAAGTGTAATACCCTGCTAAGTGCAGTTCAGCCACTGACCTTGTCTTAGAGTCTCTGTAAAACGCAAAATCCACCGGAGATCCTATTTAAACCTATAGTTACTCACACACAGAGGTGAGTAGCAGTCCAGGTCCAGAAAGTAAAAATCCACCCCAGGGTTTTGTAGGCGGAGCTACAGTTATTTGTCTAAGCTGTGCTATGAGCTCATTGCATCTTTTATGATCAATCCCTGCTGATTTACAGGGAAGTAAGTGCCTTCATGTGTGTTGACGTGATGAAGCAGCACTAGTGAAAGAAAGTAGTTTAATGTACACTAAGCATTATTGTGCTATAGTGCACTAAAGAGACATTTTTTGTACTTATTATACTTTAATTACAGTATAAAAATAGTACAAAAGTCTTACTTAAAAGTGTACTTAACTGTACTAAAATGGAAATATTTTATATATACTTAAGTAACATTTAAACATTTAAACTACTTCATGTATGTAACCCCTTATATTAAATATGCTTTCAGTAAAATTATAATACTAATATTTAATGAGTAGAGTATTACAACTGTATCACTATTTATTATACACCAGGTATATTAGAAATGTACTCAATCAAAGAAGTGATGTTAAATATATGTGATCTATTTTTTACATTAGAGTACAAATATGCATGCTTCTTGTTCCTGTCTTCTAGTATATACTTCTTTGGGTGTAAAAAAACTATATATTTTAATATACAGTACTAAAATTTTTTTACTGTGTTACAAATGTACTTTTTTATTAGTAGTAGTAATTTAATTTGCTTTCTAAAAAGTAACATGATACATTGTATACAACTTTAAGTGAACTACTGTAACAGTTGTTTTTAACTTTGATAAAAATGTACAAAAGTATATTTGGAGGTATTAAGTATTTTAGAAGTAAATTGAATTTCATAGTAGTCTATTTTTTAAATTCAGTATATTGTACTTTTTTAAAAAGTATGATATTTTTTTTTAACATTTGATGAACGCATAATAATAATAATATTAATTTACTTTTAACATATTTTAAGTAAGTACATAAATCTGCATACTTACACATTTCTCAATATGTTTTAAGTACAATTAAGTATAAATGTAAATGCAGCGTTAGCACTGAAGCACTTGGCTTTTGGCACAGTAACGTTGGTAATGTTGGGTTCTGGGTAATGTTTTAATAGGTTTAAAGCAGGGGTGTCCAAACTTTTTTTGTTGGGGGCCAGAAGGAGAAATATATTTGACTCTGTAATAAAACAAATAATGAAATATACCACTTTAAATAATACTTTTTTCCTGATTATTTCATTTACACACCATTTTACTTGACTTACTATCTTTATCTTTGACAGTATTACTAAGATTTTTCAAATTGATGTTTCATTTCATGATGTCTCTTAATATTAAAATCCTTAATTAAGGCAACTTTTAGACTCTTTGTCCTGTTTTTCTGTGCTAGAAATGCGCACTCTCTCCGCTTTTAGACTCTTTGGCCCGTTTTTCTGCGCTAGAAATGCGCACCCTCTTCTCTTTTAGACTCTTTGTCCTGTTTTTCTGCGCTAGAAATGCGCACTCTCTCCGCTTTTAGACTCTTTGGCCCGTTTTTCTGCGCTAGAAATGCGCACCCTCTTCTCTTTTAGACTCTTTGTCCTGTTTTTCTGTGCTAGAAATGCGCACTCTCTCCGCTTTTAGACTCTTTTGCCCTGTTTTTCTGCGCTAGAAATGCGCACTCTCTCCGCTTTTAGACTCTTTGTCCCATTTTTCTGCGCTAGAAATGCGCACTCTCTCCGCTTTTAGACTCTTTTGCCCTGTTTTTCTGCGCTAGAAATGCGCACTCTCTCTGCTTTTAGACTCTTTTGCCCTGTTTTTCTGCGCTAGAAATGCGCACTCTCTCTGCTTTTAGACTCTTTTGCCCTGTTTTTCTGCGCTAGAAATGCGCACTCTCTCTGCTTTTAGACTCTTTGTCCCGTTTTTCTGCGCTAGAAATGCGCACTCTCTCCGCTTTTAGACTCTTTGTCCCGTTTTTCTGCGCTAGTAATGCGCACTCTCTCTGCTTTTAGACTCTTTTGCCCTGTTTTTCTGTTCTAGAAATGCGCACTCTCTCTGCTTTTAGACTCTTTTGCCCTGTTTTTCTGTGCTAGAAATGCACACTCTCTCTGCTTTTAGACTCTTTGTCCCGTTTTTCTGCGCTAGAAATGCGCACTCTCTCTGCTTTTAGACTCTTTGTCCCGTTTTTCTGCGCTAGAAATGCGCACTCTCTCTGCTTTTAGACTCTTTTGCCCTGTTTTTCTGTTCTAGAAATGCACACTCTCTCTGCTTTTAGACTCTTTTGCCCTGTTTTTCTGCGCTAGTAATGCGCACTCTCTCTGCTTTTAGACTCTTTTGCCCTGTTTTTCTGCGCTAGAAATGCTCACCCTCTCCGCTTTTAGACTCTTTGTCCCGTTTTTCTGCGCTAGAATTGCGCACTCTCTCCACTTTTAGACTCTTTTGCCCTGTTTTTCTGCGCTAGAAATGCGCACTCTCTCTGCTTTTAGACTCTTTGTCCCGTTTTTCTGCGCTAGAAATGCGCACTCTCTCTGCTTTTAGACTCTTTTGCCCTGTTTTTCTGTTCTAGAAATGCACACTCTCTCTGCTTTTAGACTCTTTTGCCCTGTTTTTCTGTGCTAGAAATGCACACTCTCTCTGCTTTTAGACTCTTTGTCCCGTTTTTCTGCGCTAGAAATGCGCACTCTCTCTGCTTTTAGACTCTTTGTCCCGTTTTTCTGCGCTAGAAATGCGCACTCTCTCTGCTTTTAGACTCTTTTGCCCTGTTTTTCTGTTCTAGAAATGCACACTCTCTCTGCTTTTAGACTCTTTTGCCCTGTTTTTCTGCGCTAGTAATGCGCACTCTCTCTGCTTTTAGACTCTTTTGCCCTGTTTTTCTGCGCTAGAAATGCTCACCCTCTCCGCTTTTAGACTCTTTGTCCCGTTTTTCTGCGCTAGAATTGCGCACTCTCTCCACTTTTAGACTCTTTTGCCCTGTTTTTCTGCGCTAGAAATGCGCACTCTCTCTGCTTTTAGACTCTTTTGCCCTGTTTTTCTGCGCTAGTAATGCGCACTCTCTCTGCTTTTAGACTCTTTTGCCCTGTTTTTCTGCGCTAGAAATGCTCACCCTCTCCGCTTTTAGACTCTTTGTCCCGTTTTTCTGCGCTAGAATTGCGCACTCTCTCCACTTTTAGACTCCTTTGCCCTGTTTTTCTGCGCTAGAAATGCGCACCCTCTCCGCTTTTAGACTCTTTAACCCCGTTTTTCTGCGCTAGAAATGCGCACTCTCTCTGCTTTTAGACTCTTTGGCCCGTTTTTCTGCGCTAGAAATGCGCACCCTCTCCGCTTTTAGACTCTTTTGCTCGTTTCTGACACCTAGCGTTCAAACTTTGAATCTCACACATTATAAAAACCTGCTTAACAGCGGGCCAACTTTTATTCTATTTCTAAAATACCTCGCGGGCAGCTCCAAAAAAAGAAACGCGCCGCAAATGGCCTGCGGGCCGTAGTTTGGACACCCCTGGTTTATAGGGTGGCTCGGCTGTGATTTGTGAGAACGGCTTGAGGAGCGAACTTACTGAAGCAGCATCTTTTTTTTATCAGTAATGATTGTGGAGCTGCACGGGTTTGATAGATGGTACTAACTGCACCTATGAGCTTTGTTTTATTCCCGTTCTTATTGATTTGGCTGAATTATGTCATTGTTTGTTTGCTGTGAGTTGTGGCTAAGAAAAGTCATTGAGGATAATGGAAGCGTCGATCTAATTAAGGCTGTTTACTCAGTTTGTGCTTTATTGTTGAATCGCTGCTTTAATTGGCCCATTGGTAAGCAAGCTCCAGGGTGTTAGCGGAGTAATAAATGTCCGCCCTTTTCTCAAAACGCCAAAGTCCAGAGTTGTCAGCGGCGTCGCGCTGCCAGAGCCCATTCAGAACAGATTCAACAATGTCACCTTCAATTTGAGCAAGTGGAGAATAGGGGTGTCCAAGTCAGAAGAGTGCTTTTCGTAAAGTGCATTTGCTGAGCCAATAGGCTTTTGATGCTCTGGGTTTTCTTTACCTGGTTAAAGAGCGCCGGTTGGTGCAGAATACTAATCCAGAGAGTGATCCGTCTCCGGCGTGACCTTTGATCTGATGCATACGAGCATACATCCGAATTCACCCACCTGTCCTTCACGTGCACGTCACTTTATGGACGTTATGCCAACAATAATGCAAAGCCTAAAGAAAGAATACAGCTTTGGAAAAAATTAAGAGAGCACTTCAGTTTCTGAATCAGTTTCTCTGATTTTGCCATTTATAGGTTTATGTTTGATTAAAATAAACATTGTTGTTTTATTTTATAAACTACAGACAACATTTCTCCCAAATTCCAAATAAATATATTGTCATTTAGAGCATTTATTAGCAGAAAATGAGAAATGGCTGAAATAAGAGTTCAGAAATCAATATTTGGTGGAATAACCCTGGTTGGTTTTTAATCACAGTTTTTTTATGCATCTTGGCATCATGTTCTCCTCCTCCACCAGTCTTACACACTGCTTTTGGATAACTTTATGCTGCTTTACTCCTGGGGCAAAAATTCAAGCAGTTCAGCTTGGTTTGATGGCTTGTGATCATCCATCTTCCTCTTGATTATATTCCAGAGGTTTTCAATTTGAGAAACTCATCATTAATTTTATGGTATTTTTTTTTCCAGAGCTGTATATACACTGTACTATGAGCAAATACATTTTATGTCAAATTTTTATTTTTTTATTTCATTTTCTCCCCACTTTACACAGCCAATTACCCAACCCACTTATTAGGATTTTTTTTTTTTTGCAGTAAAATAACTTATTTATATTCTGAGACTTTGAGGGTTTGGAATCTCTTACAAGCTTTCTGGTTTCTCTCTACTCTACTTAATTCCAGATCAGTAACAGGATGTAACTGCATGTTTGAAAATAGGCATAAAAACTAGACAAACACGACGAAACTAAATATTTTGAGGACATGAACTGTTTGTTTTGTATTCAGGAAAATATATATGTTAAAATTAAGTTCAGGAAAGAGAAAATTTTATGATTTTATTTATTAGATTTTGACATTAGCAAATTTACTTATATATATATATATATATATATATATATATATATATATATATATATATATATATATATATATATATATATATATATATATATTTTTTTTTTTTTTACAATTACAATTTGTTGTAATCTGCTTTTTGGTTTGGTTAGATTTGGTTTGGTTAGATTTTAGGTAGGAATTGGGAATGAGTTTGAATTGGTTTAAAATAGTTTGGTTGGGATAGATTTTAGGTAGAGGTTGGTTTGGTTAGATTTTGCTTGGGCTGGTCCTGGTTTGGGTTAGGTTGGGCTGGTCTTGGTTTGGATTAGGTTGGGTTGGGTTGGGTTGCATTAGGTTGGGTTTGTTTGGGTCGGGTTTGGTTAAGGTTGGTTACATTTTGAATGGGATTGGGTTTGGATTGGTTTAAAATTTTCCTTTTTAAACATGACATATTTTTACGCTATGCTTGTATAGAAATCCTGAAGATTTAGTGGTGTAATATCGGGCAGACCATTGATAAAAATCCTGGCCTGTTAAAGGGTTAAACAACGCAGGTGCAAGCCATAAAAATAGACTGTTGGCAGGGTGTAAGATAGCAATGAGCATCGTGTCGCTCTTGGCATACGCTGTAAGATAGGGCCCGAGGAGATTAATGAAATACTAAAGTATACGCAAACCACACACACATAAACATTTATTACAAGAAAAACAAAAACACTTAACATACTGAGTTTAATTACTGCCCTCAGATTCAACTCATTCATTTACATACACCTACTCACCCAGCTGCCTGATTCAGAGTACTCCACTGTTAGCTTGCTATAAAAGTACAGTATATAATCCTTCAAATACACTTCTCTCTGTACACTTCTGTTGAATATGTTGAAAATGAATAGACACCAGTCTTTTTGGGTTTTGTTTAGTTAATACATTAGTCACTGCCATGGTAGTGGCGGGTAAAATGGAATGTTATGCTGGTTCAGTGTATTGTATATGTAGAATAATTTACTGCACAGTCAAGAAAGTAGTGTTATTTTAACATTTTTATCCATAACCTAAATTCTGAAGAAACAAGAAACGAGCAGGTGTTGTCACATATTGAATTTGGATTGATTTGCTTGGAATGAGGTATGGTTTAATTAGATTTTGGGTTTTGTGGGATTTTGGTTGGGTCAGGTTCAGTTTAGATTGGTTACATTTTGAGTGGGATTGGGTTTGGATTGGTTAAAAAAATGGTTTGATTGGATTAGATTTTAGGTAAGGATTGGTTTGGGGAAGGTTAGGTTAGGTTGGATTGGGTTAGGTTGGTCTTGGTTTGGATTGGGTTGGGTTGGGTTGGGTTAAGTTAGGTTGGGTTGGGCTTGGTTTGGTTTAGGTTGGGTTGGGCTTGGTTTGGATTAGGTTGGGTTGGGCTTATTTGAAATAGCGTGGGTTGGGTTAGGTTAGGTTGGGCCTGGTTTGGGTTGGGTTGGGCTTGGTTTGGGTTAGGTTGGTTTGGGTTAGGTTGGGCTTGGTTTGGATTAGGTTGGGTTAGGCCTGGTTTGGGTTAAGGTTGGGTTAGGTTGGGTTGGGCTTGGTATAGATTGGTTACATGTCGAAGGGATTGGGTTTGGATTGGTTTGAAATAGTTTGGTTGGGTTAGATTTTATGTAGGGATTGGCTTGGTTAGATGTTGCTTGGGTTGTTGTTGGTTTGGGTTAGGTTGGGTTAGGGTTGGTTTAATGTGGGTTGGGTTGGGTTTGGTTTCTTTTTTTGGAAAAATCCAGACTTTGGGCTTCTGGCTTGAGGCTTGAGGCTTTGGGCACTGCCCCATCCTGCATCTATTTCACATCTGTACCAAAATCTAAAAATGATAAAAACAGCTTGAAACATAAAACATAAGATATAAAGGCATGTAAATGTCTGGAAGTTGTTTAAACATGGAAAGTACTGATATTTAGTGAGTAAATTGCATTGCAGCCCTATTGTCTAGGTAGGCCAGACACTCTGAGTAATGCTAAATTTGATTCGGACTATATTTCCTGTACTTATAGTTTGCTCTGGTCTGAATCTGATAACATGTTTGTAAACATGGATCGTTTTGACTTGGTTTTGTTTGCTGGGGGTTGTGTTGGTTTAGTTTGGATTGTATTGGTTTGGTTAGATTTTGGGTTTAGTGTGGTTTGGTTTAGTTTGGTTAAATTTTCCATATGAATGACTGTTTAAGTAACACAGTGAATACTAGTTTTCTGGCTGTTAAATATCTCTCTCTTTTCTCTCTTTCTCTCTCTGTAATACAGAAATGTCGGGCACGAGTGCGGATATCTCTCAGGTGCACTGGAAGCAGCAGTGGCTGGAGAACGGGACTCTGTTCTTCCACGTGTCCATGAGTAACCCGGAACAGCTGGCCCAGGCCACGCAGCCCACGGTTCGAGAGCCTGCTCAGGGCCTGCACGAGCACATGCACCTGCTGCATATCTCCGTCATGGTAAGTGCATTTCCTATTTGCGATGAGAAAGCCACTCTCTCGCTTCTTGACCACCCGTAGCCTCGGGGGTGATCCCGGCCGCCACGCTGAAGTGCATTCCGGATCTGTGAAGAGGTGAAGAAAAGGTCCACCAGCAGCCCTTCAAGCCCTCAGTTTACCTCCAGGGAGGGCGAGTAGAAAACTTCAGGCTTCAGGCTTTGGGTTTGGGCTTTGGGCATTGCTATACCCTGAGATGCATTAGTTTTGACAACTGTCACAACTGTACTGATAAAAGCTCTCTACATCAAATCTTCAAGATATAAACACTCAGCTTTCAAAATGTCTGATGGTTTTATTGCTGTGTGGGTGGGCCAAACACACCGGGTAATGCTAGAATTAATTTGGACTATGTTTGTTTTGCTCTGGTCTTAATCTGGTCTTGATCAGTAAACTGTAAGCATAGACTGTATATAGCTGGACAGAGCATCGTCTCTCAAAAGTGAAGCCACCACAGGTCGGTTGCCCCCTGCTGTTCGGCTGCAGAAAGCTGCGTAACCCCACCCATCCCCATAGGTTTCAATGGCAAAACAGAACAACTTTCAATCACGTTTTTTTCTAATATACTGTAATTCTACCTCCATTATTTAAATGCAGCAGCTAGTGTAACCTCTGCTTATATTGTTACATTTTTATATCTCCACAGAATTAGTTTTTAAAAACGTTATTCAGCTCTATTCAAAAAAGGTGTGGTTAATGTAAAAGAGCTGGTTATGGGCGGGACCAATAACAGACCGTCAGCTCCGCTCCGCCCCGCTCTGCAGTCTGTGACCGCGAGGCAGCCCTCAGGGGCGGGGTTATTTAAATGAGTAGGCAGTCTCTCCACAGTCTTTCTCCCTTCTCTGGACTGCGCAGACTCGGGTTTCGGGATCTCCAACATGGCGGAGGATTTTGGCTTCATTTTCATTGAATGAATGGGAACGGCGACACGGCGTCCATCTTTTTTTTTACAGTCTCTGACTGTAAGAGTTTCATATAATTTGGTTTGTATTTGTTTGGCTGGAGTTTGGGTTTAGTGGGATTTAGGTTGGGTCAGATTTGGTAAGATTATGTGGAATCCAGTTTGGATTTGTTTGAAATTGTTTGGTTTGGTTAGATATTGGTTGAGTTGGGTTGGGTTGGACTGGGCTTGGTTTGGGGAAAAAAATCAGACTTCAGGCTCTAGGCACTGCCTTATCCTGAGAGATATTTCAATTGTACTACAAAAAAGCTTTGCCCATTAACTTCTCAAGTTTGGTATGGTATGGTTTAGTTATACTTTGGGTTTGGTGGGGTTTGGGTTGGTGGAGTTTGATTTAGTTTGGTTAGAGTTTGAGAGGGATTAAGTTTGTATTGATCTGAAATGGTTTGGTTGGGTTAGATTTAGGGTTGGGTTTGGTTTGTTCAGAGATTGGGTTGGTTAGATTCTGGTTGGGTTGGGTTGGGCTTGGCTTGGTTTTGGGGAAAATCCAGACTTTGGGTTATATCCTGAGAGACATTTCAGATGCACCACAAAAAGCTCTGCCCATCAACTGCTCAAAATAGGTCCTACAAACAGTGTAATGCTTGACTTTGGCTATAGGTTTGGACTATATTTGGTTTCCTTTGTTCTAATCAGTTAACGAGTTTGTAAAATTGTTCCATTTCTACTTGTTTTGGTTTGCATTGGGCTGGATTGTTGGGTTGGTTTGGTTTGTATTGGTTTTGCTGGATTTTGGTATGAGTTTGGTTAAATCTTGGGTTGGGTTGGGTTTAGGTTTGGATTGGCTTTGTTGGAGTTTGGTATGGTTTAAATGGTTGGGTTTGGTTTGGAGAAAAATCCAGGCTTTAGGCTTTAGGCTCTTGAGAGACATTTTAATTGTACAACAAAAATCTCTGGCCATTAACTCCTCAAGAGTCAGATGCAGGGGACTTGACTATGGACTATATTGGTTGGCTCTGTTCTAAATCAGTTACAGAGATTGTAAAACGTGTGCATTTCTACTTGTTTTACATTGCATTGGGTTGGATTGTGGTATGGTTTGGTTAGACTTTGGGTTTGGCAGAGTTTGGGTTGGGTCGAGCTTGGTTTAGTTTGGCTAAATCTTGGGTTGGGTTGGGTTTGGGTTTGGATTGGTTTGAAATGGTTGCATTTGGTTTGGTTTGGGGAAAAATCCAGGCTTCATGCTTTAAGCTTTGGACTGTGGCATATCCTGAGAGACATTTTAATCGTACCACAAAGATCTCTGCCCATTATCTTCTCAAGATAAAAGTGTAGATATTAGATATAGAAGTGATGATGATTCAATTATTATTTTATTATCATCAGAGCATGCTGTCACTGGGTCATATAATACTTGTGAACTGGACTCACTCATAACTGATAGTGACACACAATTCAGATTTGGTTAAAATTACCAACCTTATCTGGATAGAATTGTGAACTGACAGTGTTGTATTTGTTTTTTGTATTGAGTTTTAATAAGGGTTCACTTGGGCAAATAATAAAACATGTAGCCCAATATTCACTACTTAAAACTCAAGCCTTGGCTCTGATTCAGACCCTAGAGACTCAAAACTCAACTGGAACATTTCTGGTGCTTTCTGAAATTTCTCTACCACTTCTTACACATCAAGTTTTCTTCCATTCTCAGTATTAGCATATGTCTGAGTATGTGTAAGAGTCCATTTGACTAAGCATGCTCTTCACTACACACCCTACAAGCGAACACTTGTGTTATGCATGAGTGGGATGATATACAGTAGATACAAAAGCAGGAAGTGCTTTAGAACATCAAGAAAGACCTAGAATTGGAGGTCACCTAAGGCCAAATCAGTGTGGGCTAAAAATGAGCTAATCCCAATGTTAGCCGCTGCTGCGCTAATGTGTGGATTTCGAATGGAAGCAGCAAACACAGCAAGACGTGGTGGCACGTGCCTCGAATACCAGGCTTTTATGTGCGAGGCATCTTTTCAGAGAGGCTACATCACAGGAGCGAGTTGAATGAGTGTCTTTTCCTTTCAAGTTCTTCCACATTAGAGCAGAGTACAGTATAGAGACTCCTCTATATATGCCCGGACACCCATTACCTCCCAGAAGATTGCCATCAAACCTTAAACTCCTCACCGCTGCCTCCCTGCCTGCCTGACTGCCAGTCAGCTGTGTGGAATTTCTCAAAGTTTCAACTTCATACATCCATAACGAGATAGACGGAGACAAGCCAACCCAGAGAGGCTGTGTTAATAAGTCCCCGAACAACAATTAGCACTTGTTCTAAGACATCTGATGCCCACCAGAGTATCATTTAAAGAAGACAAATTCTGCTTGCTTTGATCGTCCTCAACAGCGGGATTGCAGAGATGTCCACAAGTCCACAAAAATACAGTTCCATACACTTACTAACAAAGAAATACATAATATAACACCACAGATTGCTGTAAAACTGCTGTTTGGAATCAAGTCTAGTCTAATTATAATTCTGAGAGACTATTTTTGGGTAATGTACCTCCTGGTGAGAGATTGTTGACTGCTATATACGCCTCTAGAACACACTCAAAGACAGTTTGCCCAGTTGTCAGACTCTAAAAAAGGGAAAATTCATTGGACTGAGTTGACCATTCCATCAGCCAGCCATTGTTTCTTTCATTTGTAGTGATTTTAAGAGCAAGAAACCTGGACTACTATGAATTGGAATCATATCTTTAGCAATGAATCCAAGCAAATGGTTTGACAATGGTAAAATTTAACTATAAAGACCTAGTCTTGAGTAACTTTAAGGGTTTCCAAAAAAAACAATAGTTTAGACACTCTAGGATTCTTCCTCACCTCATTGATCATTCTGAGTTGATCGCTGTGCTCTTGCAGTCACCTTTACAGGATTTTACCACGCCTAGGGAAGGTAGCAACAACAGTGCTGAACTTTCTCCATTTGTAGACTGTCATCTGTTTTACCGTGGACACTTAAACATCAAAGCTTTTAGAGATACTTTTTTTAACCCTATCCAGCTTCATGCAAGTCAACAATTCTTGAATGTAGCACTGTTTGTCTATTGTTTGACTTAAATACAGTTTAGGAACACATTTAATGCCCATTTATGCAGAAATCCAAGTAATCTTGCAACTGTATGATATAGTCAAAGGCATACTTTTTTGAATTTTCATTGGCTATAAAGCCATAATCATCAACAATTAAAGAAATAAATGTTTAAATCAAGTGTCCATCTCTTCTGAACTGGTGCACCAGGTCTAGATTTCACTCGATTGAGTTCACGACTGGAAAGGCACTGGCATATCAAGCCAGGAACATATGAAAGAACGTTGAAGAACCACTGGAAGAGCAATGACGGAGAATCATCTAGTCATTGGCCGTTCCATCAGGATTTAAAGTGTAGAAAGTGTACTGTAGAGTGAGTGTCTGTGTGTGTGTGGGTTTCTGGCCCCGGGCATGGTGTGGCGTTTCGCGTGAGCATCATTAACTGTAATTCTGTCAACGGCGTGACACATTCAAGGCACACGCTCTCTATTCTTCCAGCGCCGAGCTGTCACTCAGACTCTTCTCCTCCCTCTGGTTCACTATCTGCAGCTTGATAAGCGCAGCTCAGAAGCACAGCTTCTGTCACAGGGATGTAGCGCAGAGATGTGTGACGGAAATGACTTTCTCTCCGCCGGTCTCTCCGAGCATCTCTGTGTGCATAAAGCTGCGCTTGGCAGCTAAGCTTGTGGAAACCAAAGCTAGGGAAACTGCGTACTGTGTTAAATCGCTAACGTCTGCGATGGTTACGCGTCTACGAGGGTACGAGTGATTGGTACAGGCAGGTTAATGTTTAGTCTGTAGTTTTGAAAAAACACCCATAATTGGGTTATATCCATTGTTACCCTGGTGAAATATATATGTATATATATATATATATATATATATATATATATATATATATATACATATATATATATATATATACTTAATTGTGTACTTTATGGAAAATTGTCTACGTATGCTGTAAATATACTAACATTTATGTACTTACTAAAAATCAATTAAAAGTACATTAATATTATGCCTCATTAAATGTTTGACAGTAAACTTTGATCCTACTTTTTAAAAAGTACAATATAGAGTAATATATATATATATATATATATATATATATATATATATATATATTAAAAGTACATTAATATTATGCTTTCATCAAATGTTTGAAAGTAAACTTTGATTCTACTTTTTAAGAAGTACAATATAATGTATTTAAAAAAGAATATATATATATATATATATATATATATATATATATATATATATATATATATATATATATATTCTTTTTTAAATACATTATATATATATATTAAAAGGACATTAATACTATGCTTTCATCAAATGTTTGAACGTTGATCCTACTTTAAAAAATACAATATAGTGTTTAAAAAAAAAAAAAAAATATATATATATATATATATATATATATATATATATATATATATATATATATTAAAAGTACATTAATATTATGCTTTCATCAAATGTTTGTGTTAAAAACAACTGTTACAGTAGTTCACGTAAAGTATAATGTATCATGTAACTTTTAAGAAAGTAAATTAAATTACCACTACTAATTTAAAAAAAAAAAAAAAGTAAATTTGTAACATGCTAAAAATTGTAGTAGTACAGTATATTAAAATATATTTTATACCCAACAAAGTATATACTAGAAGTGAGCTACTTACAAAAGACAGGAACAAAAAGCATATATATTTGTACTCTAATACATAAATAGATCACATATATTTAACATCAATTCTTAATACATTTCTAATATACCTGGTGTATAATAAATAGTGATACAGTTTTAATACTCTACTCATTAAATGTATTATAATTTGGCTGTAAGCATACTTAAAATATGGTGTTACAAACATGAAGTAGTTTAAATGTTTAAATGTTACTTAAGTATATTTAATACTTTAGTTCCATTTTAGTACAGTTAAGTACACTTAGCACAATTGAAGTAAGATTTTTTTACTATTTTATACTGTAATTAAAGTATAATAAGTAAAAAAAAAAAGTTGTTTCATTTTATCACTCTTTAAATATACTGATTAATAATAATGTGGCTACAAGAACACTTTAGTGCACTATAGCATAATAATGCTTAGTGTACATAGTGTAATTTACTTTTTTCACTAGGGTATAGCTATATCTATAAGTTTACAAGGGTACGAGTGATTGGTACGACTTCTAAACATGCAGTTTAAATATTAAATCTGAGAGAGTAAAAGCCTGGAATTCTTATAAACCTAAGAAGGTCTACATTTCTAAAAAAAAAAAAATATATATATATATATATACCGTATAACATACATGCAATGTACAATGCAATGAATGCGATGAATCATGTTTGACAGTGGAGATGGTGTTCATGGGATCATATGTAGCATTTCTATGCATTCAACACTAAAACGAGTTGAGTTGATGCAAAAGAGCTTAATTTTGGCCATTTTTCTGACTATTTTACATTCTCCCAAGACTTATCTGGATCATTTTGGTGTTTATTGGTGAACTTGAGACTCGTTGTACATGAGCTTTCTTGAGGAAAGGGAATTTGTGGGCACTACAGGATCTTAGTCCACTACGGCAGAGTGTGTTTCAAATGGTTTTCTTGGTGACTGTGCTCCCAGCTCCCTTGAGATCATTAACAATCTCCTCCCTCCTTCCTCAGAATCAGAGGGCAATTGACAGTTGTCTTGTTTTTCTTCCAATTCCGAATAATTATGCCTACAGTGGTCTGCTTCTCACCAAACTTCTTGCCAATGGTCTTGTAGCCCATTCCAGCCTTGTGCAGGTCTTTGGTCTTGCACTCAATTTTGGTCTCATCTGACCATTTTACATCCTCTTAAGCCTTATCTGAATCATTTAGGTGTTTATTGAAGAAGTTCAGACTGGTTGTACATCCCTTTCTTAAGAAAAGGGAATTTGTCCATTACAGTCAATTACAGCAGAGTGTTTTTTAAATGGTTTTCTTGGTGACTGTGCTCCTAGCTCCCTTGAGATCATTAAAAAGCTCCTCCTCCTTTCTCAGAATCAGAGGGCGATTGACTGTTTTCTTGTTTTTTTTTTTTCTTACATTTTTGAACTATCACTTCAACATTGGTCTGATTCTCAAAAATCTTCTTGCCAAAGGTCTTGTGGCCGATTCCAGCCCTGTGCAGGTCTTTAGTCTTGTCCCTGAAATCCTTTAACAGCTCTTTGGTCTTGCTCCTGGTGTCTTTTATACATATATCCATATCAAGAAAAAAACAATTTATGTGTAGCCAGGTGGTGAATTGAGAATACACCTTTTAAATGTGTGTCTGTAAGTTTAAGAAACACAATCAGAAGTGTTGTCACCCTGAGAGAGGAAAGGGAGGAGCTAAGAGCATGGTAGAGAAGGAGGCTCAAGCTGCAGTGAATGGTGGTGCTCCATTTTAGGATTCATCCAGAGCCATCCTAATGAAATAAGAGGTAAAAATCAGGAAATACTGAACAATATAAGGTTTAGTTGGCCTATAACAGTAGTAGATGCCTATTTTGCCTTTCTAAACATGTATTTTGGATGAATCACAACCAGATGCGGGCAGATGGCATTGTTTCTGTGGGGTAGTGTGCTCCTCGTGGTCAAGCCTTGTATTTTTCTGGGTTACAGAAGCTGTTTGTCCAAGTTCTCTTCATGAAATGCTCAAGTCTTGTTGAGTAAAGCTGAGTAAATCGAGGTGAGCTTAAAAACAAATATAAAAAGAGCTCTGTTAATGGTATTAAGGTGGTATTAATGTTATTTATCTATTTTCTGTAATTAGTGCCACTACCAAATACTGTGCTGTGTTCTAAGCTAGGGTTTTACAGTGTATTCATTTTATTTTTGTTATTTTGAGTACAATTGAGTACAAGCTCTGATAAAAGTCTATAAATCTGTACACTGCAAAGATAGGTGGTGCAGTGTTGTTGTGCACTGAGAATAATATTTCTGCTCAGCCAGTGAAAGTGCTGATAGTCTGTATTTTGCTTTTATTTCAAATTTGAGGCTCATTGTCTGTAAGAAGCCAGTGACATATTTTGTTTGTTTATTTTCTGTTGTTTTATAATTCATATACATTTTTATATTTCATAAAAATCCCTAGAGTGGGATCTATCAGAATAAAATACCCGAAAAAGTATTTTTTCATTTGGTGTGCGTCCTTTCCCCGGTGACATATGGGTACTGAAATATTGCTTTTGACAGGGGATCAAATACATGGTTCATCTAATTAAATATAAATTAATTAATAACCTTATTTCAATGTTTTTTTATGGATTTCTTGTTGATATTTAGTTTTTTCTCTATGTTAAAATAAACCTGTCATACAGTTTAATAGATTTTTCATGTCTTTGTAAGAGGGTAAACATGTGTATCCTATACTATTCATCTATAACAAACATACATCTCAAGTACCAAGTTAATGCTGCAGATTTTAGTGATTTACCTAATTAGCACAGAAGACTTTTACTGTACTCTGTAGACAGTTACAGGTTGCCAGAGCTTACAATATAAAGATCAAAAGCTTAACTAAACAAAAAAACAAGACCTTATTAAACCCATCATTTGTGTTATTTAAATAATAATGTGAAATAAGTGGTATTTATGCATGGTTTTAATGTGCAATAATTAAAAAAGAAATATGTATCTGTAGTGCCTGTCACAGTGACCTTTTCCCAAGTAACCATTAGCAAACGCTAACAGTGTTTGCTTGACAGAACCGATTCCAAAACAACTCTCACCACAGTGGCTACCATCTTATTCATTCATTTAATACATTTAAACATCTATTCATGGATCAAGGTTTAATCAATGTTAAATTATTGCATTAAATCTCCCTAATTTTCCAACCCATTCAGCTGCTACTCAGCTATATATTCCCCTATCACTAGTGATGCCCCAATACACCAGCAGGGTGAAGACTAGCACATGCCTCCTCTGATACATGTGAAGTCATACTCCGCCTCTTTTTTTTAAAAAACTGCTGCTGATAACTGTAGCATTGACGAGTATCATCACAGCGCTAACGCTCGGAGGAAAGCGCAGCGACTCGGTTCTGATACAGCAGCTCACAGACGCAGCCTTGTGCTGATCCACATTACCCTAGGAGTGATGAGGGGATAAAAGAGTGCCATCTACTGTACCCAGTACCCACCCAGAGAGAGAGCAAGGACAATTGTGCTCTCTCAGGGCTCTGGCAGCTAATGATGGCAAGCTGCATGACCGGGATTCAAATCAAGGATCTCCCGATCACAGTGGCAGCGCTTTAGAACACTGGATCAATCATTGTTGATAGTGCAACATTGTTTATATTTGTTTTACCTTCCAACATTCCGTTCCTTTAAATTCTACTTTGTACACTCGGAAATAGTATGTATCTTTAAGGGTTAAGTGAAAACAATGGTTCAAAAGTTTGGACATAACAACAATAATAATATATTTTTTTTCTTTTTAAAATTCTTAAAGACGCTTTATATACAAAGATAAGGCACAAAATAAAAGGTATAAAAGGTACCATTTTAAAAGTTATAACAACAATATTAAGGGATACAGTCATTAAATTGAACATAAAAATAAGAATATAGGCAGAAAAAGAAAAAAAAACACAAAAATATAGTTTAAATAAATGAATTCCAAAAAAATATTTTTTGTTAATTATTTTTAACATTTTCTCCATCGTAGATTAATCCTAAAGTCATCCAATCAATGAAGAAAAACATGTAGAATTATATAGTAACAAAACAAAGAGTTAAATAAACCAGAATATGCTCTATATTTAACTTTTGTTTTCTAAAAAGTAGCACATCTTGCTTAGTTTACAGTTTTGCGCATCTTTGTTTTGCACATTTTCTCAGTCAGCTTTATGAGGTAGAGTCACCTGGAATTCAGGCTTTCAGTTAACAGCTGTGCTAAACTCATCAAGAGTTAATTACTTGAATTTCTTGTCTCTTAATAAAGTGTTTGAGAGCATCAGTTAAGGTAAAGTAGTGAAGAGGTAGAGTTACAGGTATACAGTGAATAATAGTGAATATTTGAGTAGGTAAAGAAAAAATACTTAAAACAATGGAAGTAAGTCAATCCAAAAAGAAGAATTCCAGGGACTTTGAAAGTATCCGCAAAGACCATTAAAACGTTATGATGGAACTGGCACTCATCAGGACGCCCCAGGAAAGGAAGAGCAAGAATTTCCTCTCTTGTACAGGATAAGTTCTTTAGAGCTACCAGCCTCAAAAACTACAAGTTAACAGAGTAATTTAGTTTCCCTAGTGAATACATTTCAACTCTTATATTAATGCAATACCTAAATATATATATATATATATATATATATATATATATATTTTTTTTTAATTTACCAATGTAATATTTAATTTACTTTATAAAAAGTTACATTGTACGTTGTACTTTAAGTGCTTTAAAAACGGTAACAGTTGTTTTTAACACACTTTGCTAAAAATGTACAAGAATATATTTGGAAAAAGTATTTTTTATTAGTATAATGAATTACATTAAACTAAAAGTTGAAGTACTTTATAGTAGTCTATGTATTTAAAATATTCACTATATTTTACTTTTTAAAAAATTGATCTAAGGTTATTTTCAAACATTTGATGAAAGCATAATATTAATGTCCTTTTCATATATTTTAAGTAAGTACATAAATCTGTTAGTATATTTACAACATACTTACACATTTCTCTATATGTTTTAAGTACAATTAAGTATATATATATTTTTTCAACAGGGTTGTTTAACAGTTTTAAGTGAACCCAACCTAAATACCAACTCTACCTTAATTAGAAGGGTTATCCACAAACATCTGGGCATATACTGTAAATGTATTTCATGGTAGAAACTGAGCGTGTCTAAAATCATCAGCGAGTCAGAAGCTTTCATCTGCTTTCATGTTGGGTTTCTGTATTGATTTGACAGAACAGCAGTGGTGATTTGCACTCGCTTGCTTGTTACCCTCGTCAGAACCTTATAAAGGGCGATTTAAAGCCCCGGGGAGGGCAGTTACCTTTAATAGACCCCGTGGATGATTGGCCTACACTATAGTCTCCCAGGCAACCAGGCCTCGTTCATGTACTCATTACCAGTATGAAGTGTTTGTAGCCGGAGTGTATTGCGAGGTCCGGGGTAGAGTTTTCCCTGGGCGGCGTTATTACAGCGCTGTGCTGGAGACTCTGCTCAGGCTTGGGTAAATGGTAAAGTCAGGCTCTGGAAGTTTCTTTAAATGCTTTGTAAAGCTAAAATTTAAACATAGTTGTTTAAAAATAGCTTCTAGATGTACTCGTATATTAGAATAATAGAGTTAAGCTTCACTTTTAATAACTTTTACTCTGTTAGGTGCTCTTATCTGGAGTGCCGTTAACTTGCGATTTCTGAGGCTGATAACTGTAGTAAATGTATCCTGTGCAGCAGAGGAAACTCTTGCTGTTCATATCCTAGAGCAGTCCTGATGAGGGCCAGTTTCATCATCATCATCATCATCATCATCATTATACAGTATTGGATGGTCTTTGCAGTGACTGCTTTTGAGACAGATGTGGCACATGAGGATGTTTGAACTATAATTAATGATAAAATGCTTCTCTGGTGAGCTTTTGTTTACACTCCTCTCCTGTCTCTCTCTCTCTCTGTCGCGCTCGGCATGACTTTAGTTTCCTCCCGTTCTCGTTTTCCCGACCGATCTTGGGCTCCATATCTCCTTATAAGGGCGTTTTTTTCCCCAGCCGTGTCCCAATTCACTAGCCAGGGCAGTGATAGAGTATTGGACCGCGACCCTGACGACACTTCTGGCTTCATCTTGGGTTTACCTGCTTTTAGATCACCTGTTCTGCAATTGGGTTCAACAACCCTCTAGGCTGAAGAGCTACTGCATCCCATTACACTTAATTTTACAAAACAGATTTTTTTTTTTGTGACCCACCACCTAATGGCTTGGAGAATTTACTGTAATTGGCGAACACTGGTTTAAACAAATGTGAAATCACAATTTGTACAAGACAGGCCACTGTTGACCTTCCTATTCAAAGTCAAAGTCAAAGTCAAAGTGGTTTTTATTGTCATTTCAGCTATATACAGAGTACGCAGTGAAACGAAACAACGTTCCTCCAGCAGGGACCATGGTGCACATAAACACAGTGTAGACAGAACAATAGTGCAACAGTACAAAAGTGCAGACAGACAATACAACACCATACAGACAAAGAATAATAAATAACAAGACAGTGTGCAAATTATGCAGTGTGCAAAAAGTGTGCAAAAAAGACCAGTGAGGTAGTAATTACCTCTATTACACAGTGTGCAATAGAGTCCAGTGAGGTGAGGTAGTAGGGTTTTTTCATGTGTTATAACTGCTTATTAATGTCTTATATTAGCAATAGAACACTCAAGGTCGCCTTCGGCTGGTGCCTATGACCAAATTACATCCGTGATGTTATTTGCGATAACACATGACCTCGAGTGTTCTTTTGCTTTTATACAACAGTTTTTTTTTTTTTTTTTTACAAAATGAATAAAAGAAAATGAAAGACCTTCAAAAAAATCATAATGAATATGTTTTAATACGGACTGTGCCTTTCGCCAAAAAGTAGTTCCACAACAAGTGATCTGTAACAGAACTGTAAGTACAAATTGACGTACGGTTGATACGTTAAATCGAGATCAAAATTGGGGGTTAAGGTATTAGTTGGTAAATGTTAGGAGCGTGAAATAATGCTAAAACTCTCCTCTCCTGCTCTGCGGAGTCGTCTTCATGTGAAAGCTGCACGTTTGTAAGCATTTCTGCATTTTTTGCTGGGTGGTGTTGTTTAGCTTAGCTAGCTGGCTGGACTGTGGTTAGGTTAGCGTAGCTTGCTTTAGCTCAGCATTAGCTTAGCCTAGCCTAGCCTGGCTGGTTACCCTTCTGGCTATCAGGATTTTCTTTCTCTTCTTTCCACAAAAGACGAGCCAGCACTGTGGGCTACGAGTGAGCGTGCCCTGGCAGGGTGCTAGCCTGTGCTAAGCTAATGCTAATGCTGCTGGTGCTGCTTCTGGAAGCGATGATACAAAAATGTCTTGTGAGTTGAACACTTAGTTAGAACACTTCTCAACCAATCAGATTGTGAGGTTGGAGCTAACTGTTGTATAAAAGCTAATTAATAACCATCAATAACTTCTTTATAAACTATTTACAGACCCTTTGTAAAGAAGCCTCATTTTTTAAAGTGGTACTTAAATACTTAATACATTCTATGAAGTATTCATATCATCTTCAGATCTTCAGAACGAGGACTGTCGAGGCTGCTGAGGTTCAGTTAAGGCCAGGGTGAGATAAGGCCGCTCTGGAAGTTTCCTCAAAAGCTTCGTAAAAGCTTCGTACAGCCGAATTTCGCTTTATACCCACATTAGAGCCGAGCAGACAGCCCCGCATCTGATTCCGTCATCAAAGACAACACTTTGTGTAAGAAGCTAATCGTGCTGCATTAGGCACAATTACACGGAGGGGGAGGAAGGCCGGGGACGGAGAGTGGATGGCATTATTCTGCTTTAATTGGCACACTTGCCACTCATGCCGCGCAAACGCCGGCGTGCCAGGATAATGATCGCGCTATAGGTTACAATTTTGCCTCCGCTGTTTCTTGGAGGACCGGCCAGACGGCATTGTAGAAGGCTGAGGATTCAGATAATGAGTTTCAAGGTTTCGAGATGTTCCGGACGGCACGCAGAGACGGAAAGAAAGAAGAGAGGGAGGGAGGATGAGGATAAATAGAAAAGAGGAAGAGGAGAAGAGGACCGGGCTCTTCTGCTTTCAAGGCCGAATTTATTCCGATGGGATATTGTAATCGGCAGCAGAGCAAATACGCGGGGTTAGCGGAGTCCGCCCCCCAGCATATGCATTCCTGCATATATAAACAGCATGCAGGCATGCCCTGCCAAGCTTATATAAGGAGGATCTGATTTTACTGAGAAAAAAAAAAAACAGAAAACACACAGCGTTAGCTTAGCATAGCCGCTACAATGGTAGTTTACTTTCTGCACTCAAGGGATTCAATACCAAATTTTGCTCTTTCTATTTTTTTATTTATAAGAAAATTATTTATGATCATTTACGTGTTCGTCTTTTAAACATCCTATAGAATGCAGTATAAAAAATAACATTTATTTCTGCATATTTTTACTATGAAAAGGTCCATATGATTTGTGTTTCTGCTATTTTTAATGTGTTTATTTCTCCGTAATATCTGAGTTTCCATCTATCCTGACCTTTTTGTCCATCTGCCTGTCTATCTATCTGTTTTCCTGGCTGGCTTACTAGCTGATTAGCTAATTGTCTGTCTGTCTGTCTGTCTATCTATCTTCCTGGCTGACCAGTTAATTGTCTATCTATCTGTCTGTTCGTCTGGTTGTGTGTCTGTTTCTCTGTATTTATAGATGGCTGACTGGCTGATTGTCTGTGTTTGCCTGTTTATCTGTCTTGCTGGTTGTCTGTCTGTCTCTCTGTCAGTCTGTGTGTGTGTCTCTTTGTCTTTGTAGCTTGCTGACCAGCAGATTGTCTATCTATCTGTCTATATTTCTAGTTGTGTGTCTGTCTGGGTCTATTTGTCTATCTATATGTCTAAATGTCTGGCTAGTTGTCTGTCTGTCTTTCTATCTGCCTGTCTGTTTATCTTCATGTCTGGTTACTGGCTGACCAGCTAATTGTCTGTCTATCTATCTGTCTGTCTTGTTGTCTCTCTGTTTCTCTGTTTTTGTAGATGGCTGACTGTTTGAGTGGCTGATTGTCTGTCTGACTATCTGCATGTCTGTCTGTCTGTCCACCTGGCTGCTTGTCTGTGTTTGCTTGTATATCTGTCTTGCTGGTTGTCTGTCTGTCTCTCTGTCTTTGTAGCTGTCTGACCAGCAGATTGTCCATCTATCTGTCTTTCTAGTTGTGTGTCTGTATGTCTGTCTGTCTGACTGGGTCTATTTGTCTATATATCTATTTATATGCTTGGCTAGTTGTCTGTGTTTCCTGTCTGTGTGTCTGTCTGTCTGTGTGTCTGTCTGTCTATCTTCCTGGCTGACTTAATGGCTGACCAGCTAATTGCCTATCTGTCTGTTTCTCTGTTTTGGTTGATGTCTGATTGTCTGCCTGCCTGTCTGGTTGTATGTCTACCTTGTTTGCCTGTCGATCTGTCTGTATGTCTGTCTCTCTGTCTTCGTAGTTGGCTGATTAGCTGACCAGGTGGTTGCATATCTGTCTGTCTAGCTAATTGTGTCTGTTTGGGTCTGTTTGTCTATATATCTGTCTGTCTGTCCATCTGGATGGTTGTCTGTGTTTTCCTGTCTATCTGTCTTGCTGCTTGGCTGTCTGTCTGGGCACCTGTGTGTCAATCTGGCAGTTTGGCTGGCCGGCCTTGTCTGGCCATCTGGCCATCTGGATGTCTCTCTATTTGTATACACTATCTATCTATTTGTCTGTCTATTTATTACTGTCTGTTTGTCTGTCATGTTGTTTGACTATGCATATTGTATGTCTATCTCTTCTATAAGATGTTGTTTGATGTATTAATTGGTTATATAAGTACGTATCTTGTTTATTTAGAGTTCTAAAAATGCTAAGATTCAGATATTGCATGCTGCATCACTACTACAGTGTTAGCATCGGTTTTCCGAACTCGCCCAGCATTCTTCAGTGCCCTTCACATATAAATCTTAATACATTGAGAGTGCAGTTTATCGCTGTATGTTGTTAAAGTTATTGAACATTGTGTATGTACACTACTCAGGGATATATTCAGTGCAGAACATCTGGTAAACGCCACAAATGTAAATGTTCCCATCACCGCTGTTGCTCCTCAGCTGCAGCCGTGGCCCCGTATGCCCCCGGTCTTATGTTGGTTTATATTTAGCATAGTGTGTACAAACCCAGGACGGGCCAGAGTCTGTTGTTTGCATCTGGTGCCTATTAGCTGGCCGTTCTGCCCCACAGCTCGGCGAGTTAGCTGGGTTTTCTAGCTTGTTTAGCAAGCGCGGTCAGACACATCCCGGCCCTGGGGCCTTTTAGCATGCGGCGGGTGTCCGCTCGCCTTTGCATAATCGTTTAGAGCGGCTCGACTCTCTGCATGTGTAATGCTTTGTCTGTTTCGCGACGTTGCCTTGAGGGCCTTACCCAACACTCCATTGATTTAGCTTCTCATCCTCACTCGCGAGGTATCAAACGCCGGCTTCAGGTGGCGGCCCACGGTGGTCTCCAGCCACTTCGCCGCTGCCGCAGCAGAGGTTTGCTCTCGTGAAGCTTTTTTATTATTATGTTTTTTTTTTTTTTTTGCTGCTAAGCTTCATGTTTTGTGTGGGAATTTGAGGGAAAATGACTTGTAAAACAATTCCGGGAGCAGAGCTACAGAAGAAACGTGAGCCACATTAATAAACGCCGGGTTGCAGGGATGAATGGCTTCACTGTGCAGCGAAGAAATGAGATGAAATGTCAAAGCCCTGCAGACTCTTGTATTTACCCTGTTGCTGGAGACGCTGAGTGAAATAAGCATGCCGAGTTGTAGCCATGTGGAGTAGTTTGTAGTGCTTTGTTAGTAAAGGCTGAACGCCTTTGGAAAAACTCCGTATTCAGGCAGAAAGCGCTGATTAAACCAGGAAAAGCATTAATATTAAAATAAATACAAATACTTTTCAGAGAAAGTGGTAATTTTACATCACTGTGTCTATCTATCTGTCTGTCTGTCTGTCTGTCTATCTATCTATCTAATAGGTGTGCATAGTTGTAGCTATGTGGAGGAGTTTGTAGTACTTTGTCAGCGAAGGCAGAACGCCTTTGTAAAAACTCCTTATCTTATCTGACCCTGTGCAAATTACAATGGACATCATATACTGTCTGTCTGTCTCTCTTCATAGCTGGCTGACAGGCTAGTGGTGTGTCTGTCTTTCTACCTGTCTCTTTATCTGTCTGTTTATCTGGCAGGTTGCCTGTGTTTGCCTCTTTATCTGTCTTGCTAGTTGGCTGTCTGTCTGGGTTCCTGTCTGGCTGTTTGGCTGGCTAGCTTTGTCTGTCTATCTGGCAGGTTGTCTGTGTTTGCCTATCTGCCTGTCGTTCTGGTTGGCTGTCTGTCTGTGTACCTGTCTGGCTATCTTGCAGTTTGGTTGACTGGCTGGATGTCTATCTACCTCTATATCAATCTTGCTACCTGTCTTTCTGGCTGGTTGGCTGTCTGCTTGACTTTCTGGCAGTTTGGCTGGCCATCTTTTTCTGTCTATCTGGCAGGTTGTCTGTGTTTGTGTTTGTCTATCTGTCTTGCTGGTTGTCTGTCTATCTGTCTAGGTACTTGTTTGTCTGTCTCTCTGTTTGTCTATCTATCTATTTATCTGTTTCCATATCTTTCTGTCCATCTGAATGGTTGTTTGTGTTTGCCTGTCTGTCTGTCTTGCTGTTTGGCTGTCTGCCTGGGTACATGTCTGTCTGTCTGTCTATCTGGCAGTTTGGCTGGCTGGCTTTATCTGTCTATCTGGCAGGTTGTCTGTGTTTGCCTGTCCATTTGCCTTGCTGGTTGGCTGTCTGGATGTCTATCTATCTATCTATTTATCTGTAGAACAATCTGTTTACCTTTCTACCTGTCTTTCTGGCTGGTTGGCTGTGTTTGTGTTTGTCTATCTGTCTTGGCTGTCTGGGTGGGCTGTTTACCTGTCTTGGTATGTGTCTATCTATCTGTAGGGGTCTCTCTGTTACAAAGCTGAGTGTCTGGCTGACCATCTGGTTGTCTGTCTAGCTGTCTAGGTACTTGTGTGTCTGTCTCTCTGTTTGTCTATCTATCTATTTATATGTCTCCATGTCTTTCTGTCCATCTGAGTGGTTGTCAGTGTGTGCCTGTCTGTCTGTTATGCTGTTTGGCTGTCTGCCTGGTACATGTCTGTCTGTCTATCTGGCAGTTTGGCTGGCTGGCTTTATCTGTCTATCTGGCAGGTTGTCTGTGTTTGCCTGTCTGTTTCCTTTGCTGGTTGGCTGTCTGGATGTCTATCTATCTATTTATCTGTAGATCAACCTGTCTTTTTGGCTGGTTGGTTGTATTTGGGTTTGTCTATCTGTCTTGTTGGTTGGCTGTCTGGGTGGCCTGTTTTGTTGTGTGTCTATCTGTCTGCCTGCCTGTCTGTCTGTCTTTGTAGCTGAGTAGCTGGTTGACCAGCTGATTGTCTGTCTATCTGTCTAGGTAGTTGTTTGTCTGTTTGTCTATCTATCTATTTATCTGTTTACATGTCTGTCTGTCCATGTGAATGGTTGTCTGTGTTTGCCTGACTGTCTGTTATGCTGGTTGTTATGCTGGGTACATGTCTGTTTGTCCATCTATCTGGCAGTTTGGTTGGCTGGCTTTATCTGTCTATCTAGCAGGTTGTCTGTGTTTGCCTGTCTCTCTGCCTTGCTGGTTGGCTGTCTGGATGTCTATCTATCTATTTATCTGTAGAACAATCTGTTTACCTATCTTTCTGTCTGGTTGGCTGTTTACCTGTCTTGTTGCGTGTCTATCTATTTGTCTATCTATCTACTTCACTGGCCACTGACCTCATCCAGCATCACTACTACAGCAATAAGGCATTAATTATGATATGTACTGTAGGTGCCTGTGTTGACTGAAGCCTAGTTAGATAGATTCATGTGTTACACTGCTTTTAAGAGAAGTGCTACCATTACATTACTGCTAATCTTAGAACTTCTTGGCTCTTCAGATCCTCTTTACTAAGGACTGGTTTCAGCTGGATCTGGAGATATGAGTAATACTGTACCGTGTCCAGAGATCACTGGAACATATGATATAGTCACTCGTTCAGGTAATGTGTGGAAATGTACTTGGCTGGTAGGATCTCCAGGCTGTTTAGCAGTTGGCTAAAGATGTAGATGCAGTCTCCTGCAGATCCCAGGCTTTTGTAATGTTTTGGCAGCAGTTTGTGTATTTTGCTGTAATAGGTGGATAACACTTTTAAGGCCTGTGTTTTGTCTGTTCATATGTGCTACTACTATCATCAATGCTACTGCTATTACTGCTATTACTACTACTTTAAGACAATCGGTTATTTTATTATTTTTTGTTTGTTTAAATAAGGGAAAGGATGCAAGGAATAATACCAATCAATATAAAAAGTAGGGGTGTCAATGTTAAAAGCATTAATGCACACAATTACCGTATTTTTCAGACTATAAGGCACACTTAAATTGCATTATTTTCCCCCAAAAATCATTAGTGCGTCTTATGTATGAATTCTACCAATCAGGTATTAAAGAGCAGTAAAGCCAAAACTCTGCTGAAGTACAGAGTTATACAGACATTTTAGTAAAGTTTCTCCAGCACTAAGGCTGGAGCAGTATTACCATTAGCCGCTAACCACAGCGCTAACTCTTTCACCATTTAGAGGTGAGTATATTGTACTGTACGGTGTCTGCATGTTAACAATGTTAAAAGAGGCTATGTGGGATGAACCACTAGCTGATAGTGTTCTGGATTACCGAAGTGTATTACTATCAGGCATTATTTACTAGCGCTAAGCACTGCTAACCACGGCTAGCGCTGCTGCTAACCATGCTAAACAGTAGCGCTTTACTCACCCAAATAAACAGTTTTCAAGAGAGACATTTGTGTAGATTGACATCCAACGCTCATTTTACTTCAATATATATATATATATATATATATATATTATTTAAGAATTACAGTTTTGTTTACTTAGGCGCTGCTTCGGGCTTCCCAATTAGAAGGGAAATATGCCAACACCATAGTTCCTTACTATTGTCACTTAAAATGCATCTTAAAATCCTGTTCGCTTTATAGTCTGTAAAACACGGTAATTTGGAGTCAGTAACACTATTATTTTTGTAGGGGAATTAATTACAACACCAAGTTTGACCTCAACTTCCACCATAATCTGTCCCGCCCCCGCCCAACGCGTGGATTTTTTTTTTTTCTGGTGAGAATGTGATCTGGTCTATGATTAAATATACTTATTTTTAATTGAGCTAAACTGCTGATAAGGCTCAGTTTAATCTAATATATTAGCCAGACAATGTACTTCAATGAATAAACGCCCTCTCTGCTGCTGCTCCATGCCTACACACTAAGAGCACAGGATGTGCAGCATTCACTGCTCATATCTGTGCTGCACATCTCATTAAAAACTTTTAAACTGTGTTTAAAAGCACAGCAGCAAATTTTCAGTGTTCTGTATTAAAGTAGCTTCACACTGCACAGACTTTTTTGCTCCAGACAGCTCTGACCAATCAGAGGAGACGATGTGCTTGCGTGGTTTATTGGTGCACATTTTGGTGCATTTAGGTTTTTATGGCTGTGTGAAACCAAACCAAACAGAGGGAGAAAAAAGCTAAAAATAAACAAACTCATTAACTGATCCGGATCATAGAAACCATAAAAACTACAGGTGTGAAAACACTTTTGTATACTCAGATAAATTCTGAAGTTCTAATTCAGAAATCCTTCAAACTAGGCTGAGATGATTTTTACTTAATAAAGTTTTTATTAATTTTTCATGTATTCTTTATTCCATTCCATAAACAAATATATGCTTGCATTTTAAGTAACACCATTAATAAAAAAAATGATTGCATTTAAAATTGTCTTACATTCATTCTTTGATTTACATTTAAATGTCCACTATTAAAACTTGCATCTAAAAAAGAAGAACAAGTGCGATTAATCGCAGATTAACTGCTGGAAACATACCGTTGGTTACTGCTGTTACGAAAGTAAGGGGATGGACGTAAGTGCAGAATATAGTGATAAAGTATATATTTATTAAACAAACAAGATAAATCAAAACAGTAAACAAAACGTGGGTAACGCAAAAAACTCAGAACTAAGAAAACTATGTGCCAATCTAGGTGTAACTAATAAATAAAACACAGAATAACTATAATAACACTAGAAACATATACTTAACAAACTTTGTAAACTAACTAAGATAACAAAACAGACCTGGATTCAGGGACCACAGAACACAAAACTAGAGCACACGGAAGACAAAGATACAAAAGACTCGACACTGCACATTCAAACAGAGGGGCTTAAATACACGAGGAGAGTGAGAAACACCTGGGCTAGGATGATGAGGGGGCGGGGTTACAGACAAGACACAGGTGAGAACACTAATTGCTAGGGCAGGGCTGGGGAGGAGCTAGGGTGGAGACAGGTACAAAAACACAACAGAACCACATGGCTGGGAAACACATGACAGGTAAACAGAGGGGCAGGAGGACAAGAGACCAAATAAGGGAGAAACACAAGACAGACATGGGCTAAACTGTGACATCACCCCCCCTCAACGGCGCCACTACCAGAGGCGCCGAGAGAGAGGGGACAGAAAAACAAAAGACATGGCTAGACAAGACCAGGGGAAGAACACAGGGGCAGGAACTGAGACAGGAGACTAGACAGGGGATACATACTGGGACTGGAATGGAGACTGGAGAGGTGGAAAAAATAGAGACTGGACAGGGGACGAGAACAGAGATCGAACAGGGGGCTGGACATTGGGCAGGGATGCAGACAGAGCAGGGGATATGAACAAAGACGGGGGGACTGGACAGGGGACGGAGACTGGACAGGGGGCTGAGACTGGACAGGGGGTTGAAACACAGACTGGATAGTGGCCGGGAACTGGACATGGGGAACTGGGACAAATACATTGACAGGGACGGACACAAACACAGTGACAGGGACGGGAACAGGAAAACCACCGGGGACAGGAACGGGAACAAACACAGACACGGGGACCAGGACAGGGAGAGACATGGGTACAAACAAATGAGGGTGCCCAGGACTGGCAAAAGTTCTTGAAGTCTGTGAAACCAGCCTGGGCACAGTTCTGGGGTACAGTCTTGGAGACCTAGGGCTTGGAGTGGGGACACATGATCTGGGGGTTGGCCAGGGAGATGGCCTGGGGGGTGTACAAAGTTCTGGGAGCGGGCACAGGGTCAGAGGCAGCAGGAGTCGCGGGCACAGGGTCAGGAGCAGTGGGTACCACATGGGTGGCAGGCACTGCTGGTGCTGGAGCTGAGGCTGTAGCAGCGGGAGCTGCTGGTGCTGGAGCTGAGGCTGTAGCAGCGGGAGCTGCTGGTGCTGGAGCTGAGGCTGTAGCAGCGGGAGCTGCTGGTGCTGGAGCTGAGGCTGTAGCAGCGGGAGCTGCTGGTGCTGGAGCTGAGGCTGTAGCAGCGGGAGCTGCTGGTGCTGGAGCTGAGGCTGTAGCAGCGGGAGCTGCTGGTGCTGGAGCTGAGGCTGTAGCAGCGGGAGCTGCTGGTGCTGGAGCTGAGGCTGTAGCAGCGGGAGCTGCTGGTGCTGGAGCTGAGGCTGTAGCAGCGGGAGCTGCTGGTGCTTGAGCTGGGGCAGCAGGCGCGGCGGGTGCAGCTTGAGCAGGCGCGGCGGGTGCAGCTTGAGCAGGCGCGGCAGGTCTAGGAGCTCGTGACCTGGGAGTAGGCACAGGAGCAGAGGCGGGTGGCCCAGGCACATGAACTGGGGTGGCAGCGGGCACAGAGTCAGAGGTGGCCGGAGCCGCGGGCACAGGGTCACAAAACTAGAGCACACGGAAGACAAAGATACAAAAGGCTCGACACTGCACATTCAAACAGAGGGGCTTAAATACACGAGGAGAGTGAGAAACACCTGGGCTAGGATGACGAGGGGGCGGGGTTACAGACAAGACACAGGTGAGAACACTAATTGCTAGGGCAGGGCTGGGGCGGAGCTAGGGTGGAGACATGTACAAAAACACAACAGAACCACATGGCTGGGAAACACATGACAGGTAAACAGAGGGGCAGGAGGACAAGAGACCAAATAAGGGAGAAACAGAAGACAGACATGGGCTAAACTGTGACAACTGCAGCTAATATTATAGGATGGGTGCTAGCATATTAGCACCCATTTATAACCAGTGCAGAGTTGCTGACCTGAAAATTCACATATCTTCCAAAATGTTAAGTATTTTACCACTTTCTGTGGGCAAGCGAAGGTCTAAAGGAAAGCAATAGTTATATTTATTGATTTCTAAGAAATTACATATCCTAGAAAGCATAAAAGCCTTCAATGACGTAAAAGCTGAGGACTTTGTCATTTCTGAGACAGTGAAGGTCATCTGAAAGAACCACACACCTGTACATCACAGGTATTGAATAGCAGTAATAATCTACTGTAACGATCAGCATCAGCACAAGATCATTAGCCATAACATTAAAACCAGCTGCTAATTCAGTGCAGATCCCAAGCTTCCAAAACATCTCAAAACATTTACAAGATCTCTAAAGGTGGTATTTAACAGGTTTCCCAGGATGTCTTTACCAGATTTCAACACTTCCATGCTTTGCCTGATCACCAGATTCTTTGCCAATTAATCAAGTTTTCATGTTTTATGTTTTTTACTCTTTCAAGCATAATAGACAAAAACATACAGGGGTTGGACAATGAAACTGAAACACCTGCTTTTAGAGCACAATAATTGATTGTGGTGACGGACAGTTCTGGTGGAAACAGGAGAGTTGAGGTGCACATTGAATTCTGCCGTGATTTGATCAGCCGTGGTTTTATGTTTTTTGGATACAATCCGGGTTAGCACCCGAACATCCCTTTCAGACAGCTTCCTCTTACAGCGTCCACAGTTAATCCTGTTGGATGTGGTTGGTCCTTCTTGGTGGTATGCTGACATTACCCTGGATACCGTGGCTCTTGCTGCATCACAAAGACTTGCTGTCTTGGTCACAGATGCTCCAGCAAGACGTGCAACAACTATTTGTCCTCTTTTGAACTCTGGTATGTCCCACATAATGTTTTGTGCATTGCAATATTTAGAGCAGAACTTTGCTCTTACCCTGCTAATTGAACCTTCACACTCTGCTCTTACTGGTGCAATGTGCAATTAATAAAGATTGAACACCAGGCTGCTCCAATTTAGCCATGAAACCTCCCACACTAAAATGGCACATTGTGAATCCTGGAATGTACTGTATAATATGAGTTATGCTCTTCCACCAAAACACTGCTGCACCAATATATCTCCAGCACTGTACGACAGCGGCACTCGTGCAGTAGAGTACAGCGCAGAGACTGAACGGGAGGAAATACAGTCAGTGCCGTCAGATCCAGTTTCCCGCCGCACTGTCAGCCGAGCGGTGAGAGAGAGCAGCGTGCAGGATTATTATCACCTATCACTAACCATCCGGCATCACCGGAGCATCGCACCGGGAGCTTTATCTGTACAAGAGTCGAGACCCAGAGAGAGACACATTAAACACACAAGCAAACACACAATCTCCTGCTGCTGCATCTCAATTTTACACAAGTCTGTGTGTGCTGTACAGCTTCATGATATCGTACTAGAGCAAAAACATACTAGAATAGTGATGAGGTGAGGATGTTACTATATGTTGTGCTAGTGAAATACCTGGCAACCTATTACATAAAGAATGTGACGGAGCAAAAAGGCCTGTATCCATTACATTTTTGTATGTTTTGTATTTATATATATAGTTTCCCTTCCCAATAAGGTTACATATACAGTACCAGTTATTGTTTTGTTATTTGATTAGATTTTTTACATTGTAAATGTAATATTAAAGAATACAGCTCTGGAAAAAAAATACAACAAAAGAAAACATTTCTCCCAAATTCCAAATAAAAACAAAATTGAGCATTTATTTGCAAAAAATGAGAAATGGCTCAAATAATGCAAAGAAAGACACAAGTTCATATTCATAAAGTTCAGATTTTTTTAATGCAGAGTTTTCATGCATCTTGGCATCATGTTCTTCTCCTCCACCAGTCTTACACACTGCTTTTGGATTACTGTATGCTGCTTTACTCCTGCTGCAAAAATTCAAGCAGTTCAGCTTGGTGGTTTGATGGCTTCTGATCATCCATCTTCCTCTTGATTATATTTCCAGAGGTTTTTAATTTGGTAAAATCAAAGAAAATATATTTTTTAGATCTGAATATTAAAGCTCTATATGAGGATTTATTACTTTTTTAGTAATAAAAAGTGTTAAACAAACCAGAATATGTTTTATACTTTAGATTTGTTTAAAGCAGCACATTTATCTTTGAGGAAATTCTCAGTGGTCTCCCTTCTGCCCCGCCCCTAAACCCATACATCACCCAGTGCCCCTCCCAAACTACTCCTTTTTTTTTTTTTTGAAATGTGAGCTGAGGGTGCAGTCAGCTAAAATTTGAGTATTTAGTTACTCTTTAATAATTAGCACTACACTCTGCATTTCTCAGCACTGTGGTGGGCGTGTATGTACAGTACATTCGATATAAAGTGCAGGTAATGTTCCAGAAGAACAGAACTGATTTATGGGCCGAGGTGAAGCCGTGCTGAAAGGCTTCCGCCGAAAATGATGACATGCCTCCAGGTTCACACAGAGGGCAGGGAGCCTTCCCCGAAGTGGCAGCCAGCCAGCCGAATGTCACATGCACGCCTGAGTAATCTCCTTTTATTCCGAAAAGCCAATTCTTTGCATATCTTAGGTGTCTTCCTGCAAAAGACTAATTGCGGGATGAAAAGGATCCTGCCAATTAGAAATTAATTAGCGGGGCGAGTCTTCAGCCGGCTGATTATTCCTCTGTCATTTGAGTCACGGAGTTTGGCGGAGTACAATAGCGGGCTGACAGTACGCTTCACCTGGAGTTAGGTTTAATAATGCTGATGGGCAGAATGGCTATGGATGCTGCGTTCACTTAACCCTTGTGTGGTGTTCATATTTTTGTTACTCGTTTACTTTGTTTCTTGTATTTAATTCAGCAAAATTAAGCAATTCTACATTAAAATGCTTTACACATGCTCGCTTCACCTAAATTGCAAGCAATGTAAACAGCTTACATGGTTAATATTTGCCCTTTACCTTTCTTATGTTACATTTCTTTCAAAAAGTGCTACTCTTTTTTTATTCGTTTTTTATTAAAAAGTAAAAGAAAATGAATTATACTCAAGATATGAGTAGAAAATTTGTTTAGTTTCAAATTTACAAATGAAGCAATGTTTATTAGCCCTTGGCCAAACATACTGTATGTAATATAAATGGTTGGAGGGGGGGGTGTACAGTGTGTGTTTATCGAAAATGTGTTTTGATATATGTTTCTCACAAAAAATGAGTCAATGCCAATGAGTTTGAGTTAGAAACAATATTTTTTTGTATCATTTGATGAAAAATGAAAACGGGTCCCACAGACCCGAACACCACACAAGGGTTAAATTCTATACTGTTGGATGAGTCTGTGAGGGTTATAATATTTGTTTAGTTAGTTGCTTACTAGGTGGTTGCTGTGGTGTTGTTACACAGGAACCACCACAAAAAGAGATGATTTCAACTCTTTTTCCAGTGTTTATTTAGCTCCACACTCTTTGGAGTTAAAATACAGTACAGGGCCCTATCGTACGATGCTCATTGCTATCTTACACCCCATCAACAGTCTATTTTACACTACTCGTGCCCCGTGCTGTTAAAATAGCATCAGAGTTTAGGAATAAATCTACACTGATGGACATGGTGGTCTGGAAGTGAGGTGTGTTCAGGTTATGGAGTTGCTACATGCTTGATTTAATTGCTTGGTTGCTAGGTTGTAGCTATGGAGTTGCTACATGGTTGATTTGGTTGCTAGGTGGATTACTAGGTGGTAGCTATGTAGTTGCTACATGGTTGATTTGAGTGCTTAGTTGCTAGGTGGTTGCTAGGTGGTAGCTATAGCATTGCTACTTGGTGGATTTTATTGCTCGGTTGCTAGATGGCAGCTATAGAGTTGATACATGGTTGAATGATTGCTTGGTTGCTAGGAGGTTGCTAGGTGGTAGCTATGGAGTTGCTACATGGTTGATTTGGTTGCTTGGTTTCTAGGTGGTTGCTAGGTGGTAGCTATGAAGTTGTTACATGGTTGATTTGATTGATTGGTTGCTAGGTGGTAGCTATGAAGTTGCTACATGGTTGATTTGATTGATTGGTTGCTTGGTTGTAGGTATGGAGTTGTTACATGCTTGATTTGATTGCTTGGTTGCTAGGTGGATTACTAGATGGTAGCTATGTAGTTGCTACATGGTTGATTTGAGTGCTTAGTTGCTAGGTGGTTGCTAGGTGGTAGCTATAGAATTGCTACATTGTTGATTTTATTGCGCGGCTGCTATGTGGTAGCTATAGAATTGCTACATGGTTGGTTTTATTGCTCGGTTGCTAGGTGGTAGCTATGGAGTTGCTACATGGTTGATTTGGTTGCTAGGTGGATTGTTAGGTGGTAGCTATGGAGTTGCTACATGGTTAATTTGATTGCTTGGTTTCTAGGTGGATTGTTAGATGGTAGCTATGGAGTTGCTACATGGTTAATTTGATTGATTGGTTGCTAGGTGGATTGTTAGGTGGTAGCTATGGAGTTGCTACATGGTTAATTTGATTGATTGGTTGCTAGGTGGTAGCTATGGAGTTGTTGCTACATGGTTTATTTGGTTGTTTGGTTTCTAGGTGGATTGTTAGGTGGTAGCTATGGAGTTGCTACATGGTTAATTTGATTGATTGGTTGCTAGGTGGTAGCTATGGAGTTGTTGCTACATGGTTTATTTGGTTGTTTGGTTTCTAGGTGCATTGTTAGGTGGTAGCTATGGAGTTGCTACATGGTTAATTTGATTGATTGGTTGTTAGGTGGTGGCTATGGAGTTTCTACATGGTTGATTTGATTGCTAGGTGGTTGCAATGATTTTGCTATTTGGTAGTTCTGATGACATGAGCATTTTCACCATATACCATACAACACCATAGTAACCACCCAGCAACCTCTTACTAATCAGAAGAAAGCAAATGACAGAAATATGAACTCTGGTCTGAAACTTCAGGTGAGCAAAAGTGTAGAACTTTAATTATTATAACTCAACTTTTCTCAAGAACTATTTTAAGACAATTCTCTGAAGTTGTCGGTGATTCTGGCTCATTGTTCTCAACTCAACTCTTCTTTTTTATTGTTTTTTGTTTTTTTCAAAGCTCTCATCAGTTTCATAACCGTACTGTACAGAGTTTGTTAGAAAAGCTCTTTTTTTCTCTTTATTTGGCAGTAATGTTTCCTGCAGGCTGAGCTGGACTCCTTTGTTTCTGGCTGACCGCCCCGGTCCAGTCATCAGCTCGTAGGCTTTCTTACAGTTCTGCTAGAACATGAATCACTGCTGGCAGCCTCGCTGTTCTTCACCCGGCTCCAAATGACTTCATATGTCCAACAACTTCACTCTGTTCACTCTGTTCACATTGCTTTAACACAAAAACTCAAAAGTTCAGAGTTTGAGGATCAGGGTTGATATGTATCATTACTTATTTTTATTTTAAACCACGTTAAAAGACATCATTAATAAAGACATTAGGGAGGAAAGGTTAATTTGATTGCTTGGTTGCTAGGTGGTTGCTAGGTGGTAGCTATGGAGTTACTACATGGTGGATTCGATTGATTGGTTGCTGGGTGGTAGCTATGGAGTTGCTACATGGTTAATTTGATTGATTGGCTGCTAGGTGGTAGCTATGGAGTTGCTACATGATGCATTTGATTGATTGGCTGCTATGGGGGTAGCTATGGAGTTGCTACATAGTTAATTTAATTGATTACTTGGTTGCTAGGGAGATAGCAATGGGGTTGCTGCATGGTTAATTTGATTGATTGGTTGCTAGGTGGTAGCTATTGAGTTGCTACATGGTTAATTTGATTGATTGGCTGCTATGGGGGTAGCTATGGAGTTGCTACATAGTTAATTTAATTGATTAATTGGTTGCTAGGGAGATAGCTATGGGGTTGCTACATGGTTAATTTGATTGATTGGTTGCTAGGTGGTAGCTATGGAGTTGCTACATAGTAATTTGATTGATTGATTGATTGCTAGGGGGGTAGCTAGGGAGTTGCTATATAGTTAATTTGATTGATTGATTGTTAGGTGGTAGCTATGGAGCTGCTACATACTTGATTTGATTGCTTGGTTGCTAGGTGGTTGCTAGGTGATAGGTATGGAGTTGCTGCATGGTTGATTTAATTGATTGGTTGGCTAGGTTAATGTTGATCATGGCTTAAAGCCAATGAAAAACCCCAAATCAGTGTCTCAGAACTAGAATATTATACTTTTAGACCAATTTCTACTCTTGGCAGTGTGGGCAGTGTACCAAGTCCTGCTGTAAAATGAAATCCACATCTTAATAAAAGTTGTCAGCAGAGGGAAGCATGAAGTGCCTCTGCGTGGGTAAAGTAGATGGCTCTCTTTCCCCTCATCACTCCTAGGTTGATGTGGATCAGCACAAGGCTGCATCTGTGAGCTGATGTATCAGAACCAAGTCGCTGCGCTTTCCTCCGACTCCTTCCTACTCGGTAATGCTGCATCAGCAGCAGTCCAAAAAGAGGCGGAGTCTGTATCGGAGGAGGCATGTGCTAGTCTTCACCCTCCTGCTTTTGTGGTATCACTAGTGATGGAGAATATACAACTGAGTAGCAGCTTAATTGGTGGAACAATTAACCTAGCTAACTTAGATAGAAAAATGGGAAAAAAATAAAATAAAATTATAAGAAAAGAAAGAAAAAAGAAAATGGACTGTTTGTAAGAGAGGGGCATAAATAGTTGCATTTTTTTTTTTTACATTTATACATTTTTGGAGTTGGTGTTTGTAATTCTAAGCAAATAATACGGACAGAAGAATGGAAAAAAAAATATGTATATTTTAAGTTTTAAACAATTTTAAAACGTTTTTACCAGCACAAAAACACTCAGGCGTACTGTATATATAAATGAGCACTGAGAACATTAGTTCCTTTCAAAAAACAGCCTCATCATCTTTTATTAGACAAGCCTCAGAAGCAAAAGGCCAGGAATGGATTTGCTCGCTTGGTTTGAGGTGATATAATAACGCTGCGTCGCTTCTGCACCCGTTTTAATTATTCTATTAAAGTCTTAGTAATGTTTCGAATGGTAAGACCTTAATTATTTCCACTGTTCCTCTCTTTAATTATTTCAATGCGCCGCGGTGTGCTTTTCTTTGTAGCTGTCCACGGATGGCCTGCACTCTAAAGAGCGCTGAGCAGATCCTAATTATGATACTGGTTTTAGCCTGAAGGCGAAGCCTGAACTCTTTGTTCACCTGCTATTAAAATGTAAACCGGACACGCCGACAGCGTTCCGATAACAAATATGATTAGCGCAGAGTGTTTACGTCTGCACGGCCAGTTTAAACACTCTGTGATCATGTATTATTCATGCGTGCGTTAATAACGCGCTCGGTTGATAATTATATTGTTTGGCGGTCGGGTCACATACGCTGTTTCTGGTGAGAAGTTTGAGAAAAGCTTACAAAAAATCGTTTTAGATTAAAGATTAAAGCAAACAAGCAGATGAAATTAGTTAGAAAATGTTTTAAAACAATGTGAATTGTGTAGGGAATGCGTACACAAAAAATACAGCGCATCCAACAACAAGGACAGCATTTTCTTACACAAAAAAAAAAAATCCACTGTACTGTATTTTTCGCACTATAAGGCACACCTAAAATCCTTGAATTTCCCCCAAAATTGACAGTACACCTTATGTATGAATTCTATCAGTCAGGTTTTAAGCAGCAGTAAAGCGTTATAGAGTTATACAGGCGGTATTAGCATTAGCTTTTGCCATTCAGAGGTGAGTATTATCGGCCTGTAGCCTGCTGTCAACCCCGGCTAGCACTGCTGTAGCAGTATTAGCATTAGCCGCTAACTTCACTAAGCTCTAGCTCTTTTGCCATTCAGAGGCGAGTATATCAGCCTGTAGCCTGCTACTAACCCCAGCTAGCACTGCTGGAGCAGCATTAGCATTAGCCACTAATCACACTAAGCTATATCTCTTTCGCAGTTCAGAGGTGATTATCATCGGCCTGTAGCCTGCTGCTAACCCTGGCTAGCACTGCTGTAGCATTGTTAGCTCTTTCGCTGTTCAGAGGTGTAAGTACTATCCGCCTGTACTCTGCTGCCTACCCCAGCTAGCACTGCTGGAGCACATTAGCATTAGCCACTAATCACACTAAGCTATATCTCTTTCGCAGTTCAGAGGTGATTATTATCGGCATGTAGCCTACTGCTAACCCAGGCTAGCACTGCTGTAGCAGCATTAGCATTAGCCGCTAACTACGCTAAGCACTAGCTCTTTTGCCATTCAGTGGCGAGTATATCAGCCTTTAGCCTGCTACTAACCCCAGCTAGCACTGCTGGAGCAGCATAAGCATTAGCCACAAATCACACTAAGCTACATCTCTTCCGCAGATCAGAGGTGATTATTATTGGCCTGTAGCCTGCTGCTAACCCAGGCTAGCACTGCTGAATCAGCATTAGCATAAGCTGCTAACTGTAAAAGTGCTAGCTCTTTCGCTGTTCAGAGGTGTAAGTACTATCGGCCTGTATTCTGCTGCCTACCCCAGCTAGCACTGCTGGAACAGCATAAGCATTAGCCACTAATCACACTAAGCTATATCTCTTTCGCAGTTCAGAGGTGATTATAATCAGCCTGTAGCCTGCTGCTAACCCCGGCTAGCACTGCTGTAGCAGTCTTAGCATTAGCAGCATTAGCTGCTAACTGTGCCAGGCACTAGCTCTTTCCCCTTTCATAGTTAAGGAAAGCGCAGCGACTTGGTTCTGATACATCAGCTCACAGGCGCAAGCAGCATTGTGCTGATCCACATCATCCTAGAAGTGATGAGGGAAAAGAGCGCCATCTACTGTACTCATCCAGAAAGAGCAAGGCCAATTGTGCTCTCTCGGGGCTCTGGCAGCTGATAGCACGCTTGATTTGTATTTACAGCAGTGTGGTATTAGTGAGTTACTTTTCCGACATCTGAGGGGGGACCAAGTGCAACAAATGGCCAATTCTTTAAAAAAATAACTGCTGCTGAAATTAGTAAGCATGCATTACACTGATTTCTTGTGACCTTTAAATGTTTTTTTCACTACGATTAAGTGCGTACTATAAAGCTACAACAGAAAAAAAAAAAACATATATTTTTGTCATTAGAATCCAGCAGCACAGTTTCCGTACTGCTTGCGAGGACGTGATCAACATCTAATTGAGCTATTGCCCGTGATGTGTACATTCTCCTGGTGCTCAATTACATGGCTTGGCTCAGTGTTGACAGAAACGAGATGCTGGTGATTGAAGGGGTGTGTGTTTTTCTATATGTGTGTGTGTGTGTGTGTAAAGAAATCAAGCTGCATTGTGCTCAGCAGGAAGCCTTTTATATATTTATATATAAGTCCTTATGCCATAAACTTATCACAGCAAGTGACGTGTTCCGTCTTGGAGAGATATATTCACGCTACTGGTTTTAGAGAAGCTGAGACAGATGATGCTGGTTTTCCAGCCGGTTTGACTGATCGTCCTGACTGAGTGAATAATGTCCCGTCTGAGGAAATCGTATTTAACCTGCAGATTAAAATATATTAGCAGTAGAGTATCTTCAGTATACACACACATCATTAAAAATACTAGTATAGATGCATCCTGTCATGTCCTGGCCCTGTCTTTGTGTTTTTACTGCTATCTCTGTTTCTTTACCTTTCCTCCTCTTCATTTGTAGCTCCAATAGTCTCACACAGTTCATTTTCCTACATGTAGGAGGAGCCAAGGTGTGAAAATAACACCTTTTCAATCAGCGATAGGTCTGGAGGTGCAGCTGGACGTGGTGTATGTAGCATCTGTAGCCTCTTCAAGGCAAGCTCTTAAGACAGCCGCAGTATGTGGACCAGCATTGTCCTGTTGTAAAAAGTAAAATAACAGAATGGCTACTTTGAGCCTGGATAACAGTGTAAAAAGCGATTTATGGAGGAAAAATATGGAAAAATATGCAAAAATAAGTGGTCGTTGTACAGAGTGCTGGGCAAAAAGCACAAAATTACTGTATTTTGGAAAGCTGCTGGAGAACGGAGGTGTGCTATCCATCAAATGTTAGTACTTTGTATCATGTTTTCTACACCGAAAGTCCATTATTTCACACCGGATTCTCTTATCATTTTTAAGAATTGCATCAATAAAACAAACATAAGATGTTAACCACAACAAAACCAACATAAATTAGATTAATAAATGTTTTTTTTTATATATATTGATGCTTTAAATGCTACAGATGACTCTGCAGAGCTTTGTTAAGCACTAAACAGCGTCTCAGGCTCTTTGTGCCGTGCTATTTAACACGTCGGTGCTGACACAGCCCGAGGCTGGCGGCTGGGTCAGAGTTTAAGCCCGGTCGGCTCAGAGTTAATGAACTGCGGGAGAAAATATTGAGGCATATTTTAAAGAGCAGAGCGGTGAGACACAGAGGAGCGCTCCCTCTATAAATACTGGACTTAATGAATCTTATGAAGCCTAATTGCGTAGCGGAGAATACCGAGGGCCACAGAGGTTGCTGTGATCTGGAGATGAAGGGATGCTTTTCATCTTCTCTCAGCCTCTGTGTTTTAATGCTCTCTCTGAGAGCTGACTTCCTGAGCGCAAATTAAGGTGCAGTGTCGAGATAAACTGTAGCCCTGCTGCCCACGTTCATCCTGACCCTTAAAAGTCATGGGTATTTATGGATATAACCAATTCACACTGCAATTTTCTGTAATTATTTCAATATTAGGTACAGGTATAGTTGAGGTCTATATAGCTAAGCCAGTTGTCTCACCCATTCAGCTGCTGCTCAGCTGTATATCTCCCATTACTAATCCATTACTACTAACGCTTGGAGTAAAGCGCAGCAACTCGGTTCTGATACATCAGCTCACAGATGCAGCCTTGTGCTGATCCACATCACCCTAGGCGTGATGAGGGGAAAGAGCTCCATCTACTGTACCCACCCAGAGAGTCGTACGAGCCGTTTTTTTTAACGTCATGACCTGTTTTCCTAGGAGTGATGAGGGGAAAGAGCTCTATCAACTGTACCCACCCAGAGAGAGCAAGGCCAATTGTGCTCTCTCAGGTCTCTGGCAGCTGATGGTGAACTGCATGAACAGGATTTTCTAGAAAATCTTAAAAAAAAGAAAATAAAGGATTTGCACGCGCAGGTTAGTATAGTAAAGCTATAATATAAATAGGACATGATCTACATATTAGTCAAGCACAGAGAAAATGACTGAAACAAACATGTCAATCACTTCATTTGCATCCCAGAAAACATGCTATATCTGTCCTGCACAACACGTATAGCTATCTACTAATCTAGAGAGCTGTCAATCCACACTGTACTTTAGTTAGTTAAAGTTAAAGTGGACTTTATTGCTAATAAGACAACACAAACAAGGATTTTTTTTTTTTTATTCACAGCTGAACAAGAGTGCATTTTTCTTGTGTTGTGATTCGGAGATGATTTGAGCAGAGATGATTTGTAAAGAAGAATGGTCCAAAATACCTTCAACCAGAAGCTTCAACTAGACTTTCATTGGAAGCTATAGGAAGCGATTAGAGGCCAAATTGATGAATTTAAGAATTATTGCACACTTTCTGAAATTTCATTTCACTTCTCAAATATTAGTGTTCATCTGCTTTATAATATACAGTATATGTGATATACAGCTCTGGAAAAAAATAAAATAAAAATAAGACACCACTTCAGTTTCTGAATCAGTTTCTCTGATTTTGCTATTTATAGGTATATTTTTTGTAAAATGAACGTTGTTTTATTCTATAAACTACAAACAACATTTCTCCCACATTACAAATAAAAATATTGTCATTTAGAGCATTTATTTACAAAAAAAGAGAAATGGCTGAAATAACAAAAAAAAGATGCAGAGCGTTCAGACTTCAAATAATACAGAGAAAACAACAAGTTCATATTCATAAAGTTTTAAGAGTTTAGAAATCAATATTTTAATGGAATAACCCTGATGATTTTTAATCACAGTTTTCGTGCATCTTGGCATCATGTTCTCCTCCACCAGTCTTACACACTGCTTTTGGATAACTTTATACTGCTTTACTCCTGGTGCAACAATTCAAGCAGTTCAGTTTGGTTTGATGGTTTGTGATCATCCATCTTCCTTTTGATTATATTCCAGAGGTTTTCAATTTGGTCAAATTAAGAATGACTCCAGCAGATCCTAATTATATCATCCTAACTAAAGGGAGAGAGCCAGAAGGTAACATAGACATGGAGGCACCCTGAAACACTGGCATCCACCCACTCCATCATCAGAAAACCTGAGTGATCAGAATTATAAGTGAAGAAACAGGGAGTACCTGTATTAAAAGCAGGATAAATTATTTTGAATACCCTTGATTTCATACAAATAAAAGTCCCAATACTTTCGTAGTGCTGTAAAACTTTACTTGGATGGTCCATTTTATAAATAACAATGTAAATAATAATTTAAATAATGTAAATTATTCAAAATAGAATCTAACCCTAAAGTTAACTTTAAATCTAAGCCTAAACTCAACCCTAAAATGTAAAGATTAGAGTTTGGAGTTGGGTTACAGTCAATAGAGAATCAATTACTTTCACCTTTCAGTTCAATTGCATTTAAAATACATGCATTTAAATGTAAGTTGAATGTCAGTTGAGCATCAATGAGGCATCAAATGGACCAGAACTTTTATTCATGTCTATTTTGGGTTTATGCCATTTCTGACCCTGGTTGGTCCCATTTCCCGTTTTTTGGTCCCATTTCTGACCCTGGTTCGTCCTGTTTCCCATTTTTGGTCCCATTTCTGACCCTGGTTGGTTCTATTTCCCATTTGTTGGTCCCATTTCTGACCCTGATTGGTTCCTTTTCCCATTTTTTTGGTCCCATTTCTGACCCTGATTTGTTTCTTTTCCCATTTTTTGGTCCCATTTCTGACCCTGATTGGTTCCATTTTCCATTTTTTGGTCCAATTTCTGTCCCTGGTTAGTCCTGTTTCCCATTTTTTGTCCCATTTCTGACCCTGGTTGGTCCCGTTTCCCATTTTTTGGTCCCATTTCTGACCCTGGTTGGTTCCATTTCCCATTTTTTGGTCCAATTTCTGACCCTGGTTGGCGTCGATATGTAGGCCAACATAAAACTTGTGGACAAATATCTCTCAATTCATAGTTTTCAACTAACTTAAACAAAAAAAAAAACTAAATTCACAGTTGTTTTTCTGGCCTCTTTTCACTTTTCCACCAATTTGACAAACTTTGCCACCAGCCCTGATCCAGTAAAACTGTGCTGTGAGCGCGAGTGAGAGAGGAAGTGAGCGAGGAACACCAGAGGAACAGGTGTAAAAGCCTAATTAAACATCATTAGGCAGTGCTGGGACTGAGAGTGAGCTAGCCTGAAGCTCAGCCATATGTGTTGAGGACAGGGGGGCCGATGTTTTGGACTCTGGGAGCATTGTTAGTACCTGGGGCGCCGCAGCATGAGAGCGGAGCTGCCCGGATTTGCAGGGCTGGGATGGCACTCTGTGGGCTTGGATGGCACTGCCAGTTTGTTTTGTGCGCAGGAGGCCAGGTGCTGAGGCGGGTTGGCATGAGGTTGAAGTGGTGTGCATACCTGAAGTTCCTTGGTGTAAGCGCGGTCTCAATTTAGCATGTTTGTATGTGAAATTAGACATTGAGAAATTAACATTGAGAATTAATGGAACAGCCATGGATTGTGGACTGTCCATACTTTGATATTGCGAGCACTCTGATTCATGTCTATTTTGGGTTTATGATATTTCTGACCCTGGTTGGTCCCATTTTCCATTTTTGGTCCCATTTCTCACCCTGGTTGGTTCCTTTTTACCATTTTTTGGTTCCATTTCTGACTCTGGATGGTCCAATTTCCCATTTTTTGGTCCCATTTTCCATTTTTTGGTCCAATTATTGACCCTGGTTGGTCCCATTTCCCATTTTTTGGTCCCATTTCTGACCCTGGTTGTTCCCATTGTCCATTTTTTGGTCAAATTTTTTAACCTGGTTGTTCCCATTTCCCATTTTTTGGTCCAATTTTTGACCCTGGTTGGTCCCATTTCCCATTTTTTGGTCCCATTTCTGACCCTGGTGGGTTCCATTTTCCATTTTTTGGTTCAATTTTTGACCCTGGGTGGTCCCATTTTCCGGTCCCATTTCTGACCCTGCCATTTTGCCATTTTTTGGTCCAATTTCTGACCCTTTGTCCCATTTCCCATTTCTTGGTCCAATTTTTGTCCCTGGTTGGTCCCATTTCCCCCTTTTTAGGTTCCATTTCTGACCCTGGTTCATCCCATTTACCATTTTTGGTCCTGTTTCTGACCCTGATTGTTCCCATTTCCCAATTTCTGGTCCAATTTCTGACCCTGGTTGGCGTCAATATGTAGGCCAACATGAAACAGTTCTCAGTTGGAACAACCATATACAGCAGGTTGGCGTCAAAAGCAGTGTGTACGACTGGTGGAGGGGAACATGCCAAGATGCATGAAAACTGTGATTAAAAACCAGGATCATTCCACCAAATACTGATTTTTCAACTCTTAAAATGAATATGAACTTCTCATTTTTTGCAAATAAATGCTCTAAATGACTGTATGAATGTATTTTTATTTGGAATTTGGGAGAAATGTTGTCCGTAGTTTATATTATAAAGCAAAAATGTTCATTTTACTCAAATATAAACCTATAAATAGCAAAATCAGAGAAACTGATTCAGGAACTGAAGTGCTCTTTTATTTTTATTTTTTTCCAGAGCTGTATATACAGTAGGTGTGAACAGGTGAATTCAATATTCCGGTGATTGACTTTCTGGAGGTGTCAGTGTGTGGTGCATTTTGGATTTTGTAGTCCACATAAAAAAAAAAAAAACACATTGAATGAGAACAACAATAAAAAGCTTTTGACTACATGGTACTGGTACTCAATGTGTTGTATATTGTATTGTGAGTAAAATATGGCTGCATGGTAATTGGGGAAGGTGGTTAATTACTCCCTGCTGTTGTTTTGCAGCGTGAATTGATGCTGCACTGTAGATTTTGGCTGTGGCTCTTGTTGTGCTGAATGAAATGGGAAAAGCACTGAACTTTTAGTTTGCGAATGCAGGGGATTTTATATTTATCACCCCCCCGCTGAAGCCATTATTCATCTGCCTCCTCTCTCTGTCACACCTCGGCACAGGCTGCACCACTTTGGCCTATTTCGTTTCAAATGAATAAACGGGTGCGGTACGGAGGGTGGGGTGTATGGTTTGTTTCAGACCACGGTTTCAGGCCTCGAACTGTTATTTTATTTTATTTCATTTCATTTACTTTTAGCGGCTTTCTTTAAAAAGCGGCGACGGTTTATTTCCACGCTCCAACGCGGCCCTGCGAGGCCTTGTGTGAATATCTAACGCAAAGTGATTATATGTGAAATATCTATGGGGCACATAAATATTTAAGGGGATTTACACCTAATTATTGAGGTATAAAATATTAATGCGAGGCTTTAGGACAGGAGGCTCGCCGCTATTTCACCGCGGCGTGATGAAGAGACTAATTATATATGAAAGTTAAACTTTAATAAGCGCTCTTCGCACCACAGCAGATGGAAAAAGAAACATACTGTAGAACCCGTCACACTTTTAACCTCAATAACCTGAAGATTATTGAAAGCTGGCGAGGAAAGAAAGAAATAGCTAAACAAAAAACTCGACCTCTCCCGACGCGGCGTGAACTTCAGCCGTGCCCAGAGGCGCTTCAGACGAAAACTTTGCTCATTAGGAAATGAAGAGGCGATCAGGCCGGATCGGATGCTGTGAGGACGGCTTTCTGTTTCACGATATGTTGGTTTCACGGCTCAACGAGAATCTGAAAGCTAGCACTGGTCATTTCACACCCTGTAATGTAAGTTCATTGCTATCTTACACCCCGTCAACAGTCTATTTTCACGCCTTGTACCCCCGCTCTGCTAAAATAGCGTCTATAGAGTTTAGGACTAAATCTGATACACTGATGGTCTGGTGTGGTGATCTGGAAAACAAACACAGGAGTTCCACTGACTGATTAAAACCCAGACAACAGCCAACTGTCAATCATCAGAGCACAAGCTCAACTTTTAACTCAACAATAAACATAATAAAGAATAAAATAACATTACTGTTCCCTTAACCCTTTGAGCTCTAGGCTCTAGGTTTTTCTCAATTTCTGTTATCAGCTCCTCTCTCAGGTCTTATAACACAGTAATTATATCAGACAGTCACATGCCCTGATCTCTTTTACTCCAGAAGACATACGGCTGCTCAAAAATATAATCATTTAAAATGTAAAAGGAAGCAGAATTGTTATATTTTCCTGAAACTGATCATGTTTTGGTCAAAAATTTTACCAAGCGCCTGTTATTTATTTATTTATTTTTTTACTTTTTTTGAATGTATAGACTTTAAATATATTCACACCTAAGATATATTTTTAAAAATTGGTTAGACTAGAGTGTTTATGAGCTGAAAGCATAAGAATATTTATGATTTGAGTTCATTACATGGATTATTAATTATTACTTTGATAAAATACATGGAGAAACAGCATCAGGCGGATTTATTTTTCTTGATAATCAATAATCACACCTCTAGGATACATGTAGATACTAAAAACCTGACACTCAGAGCAGCCTATACCTTTCAGTATTTTAATCAGGACACACAAAGAAAACTAGATACAAAAATGTAAACTTTTTAGTCTAAATAAATAAAAACATTTAGTGCAAAATAACTACTTAGTAAAATAAAATATATATATCAAGTAGTGCGCACACCATACCTAGCTTTAGTTTGAGTAAAGCAGGTAGTTTCACACTGTTTTTTCTGTGGACACTTTTGAGTCTTTATTTACTGATATTATTTGGTTTGAAACATCATATAAATATGTTTGAAGCACTAAAGGTAAATAATATTGGTTGGGGACGGAGATTTTTCACTTTTTTAGGTGTTTTTCTCTCAATGGGTTTCTTGTAGATTTAGCTTTACCGCACTGGGATGTGATCACTATTTTTAGAAAGAGTAAGCTCCGCCCTTTCTAACCATATATGGATTATGTTAATGTGTGATGGGATTCCTGAGTAATTAAGATGAGAACACAAGGTGAGATTTTGGACTGAAAATCCGTTCATAAGGTTCTAAGGGTTAAATGAGCTGCTGGTGTATCTTCACAGTGTAAACAAGCAGCTCAGTATCTGTCTCTGCTGAGAAGCACCACGCTGTTAAGATACGAACACGCCAAAGTCAGAGCTCACCTGACTCTTAAAGGAAATGTTAGGCAACTGGCACACTGATTGGTTTATTTCACATTACGCCCAAAATTAACCACACCCATGATTAATTAAGAGAATTAGTTCATGGCTTTTGCACGATTTGAGCCACATACACCTTGCACGGCTCAAAACAAGCAATAGGAGCGTACTTATTCTCTTAGCTGGTCGTAAAACTGTATGAAACGCACTCTTTCAGCTCTAATTCAGGAACCGTACATCCTAAAGTAAAAAGGTTTGCAGTTCCATGATCCTGAGATTAAAAAAGGCATAGTTCACCCTAAATGTTTATTTTCTAAAAGGAAATACAGCTTAATAGGTGAGAAACTGAAAAGCAGAGACTCTAAGCGTTAATACAGCATATTGGGTGTCTATATTGAGCCTATAATTGCTCATAAACACAGCCAGTGTCACGACTGACCCAGGCAGGGAGACGAGGAAAGCGGACACAAGTGCAGGTAAGAACAAAAGGAAATATTTAATAAATAAATAACAAAGATAAACAAAGAAACAAGTAAACACGTGACAAAGATAATAAACCAAAATAAACGAGGGAGACTAGAGAACATAAACAAACTAGAGATAATAATAATGATAAACAAACAGGGAATATATATATATGGAGCAAAACTAGAAAATAAACACAAAGCAGGGTATATACAAGAGAATAACAAGGGAATCTAGAAATAAACAGGACTAGGAAGACTAAACTGAGCAGGGCAATAAACAGGGAAAATAACAAGGAACAGAGGCTATGAAAAACGGAGAAACTACGAAACACGGAAAGACAAAACAACAGGGGTTAGTGCAAAGACCGACGGAGACAAAGTGGTAGACGAGGGCTATTTAAAGAAACAGGAAACACTATAATTAGAAACACCTGGGGAAGGGGTGGAGCTACAAATGAGACACAGGTGGAAAAGTACTGAGACAGGAGACACAGGGGAGCACAGGTCACGTGGGGAAGACACACAGACACGAGACGAGACCAGGATGTGACAGCCAGATATTATTTATGACAATTAATATTAATTTTTAAGAGGTTAAGAGGTTTAACCCTCCTTCCATGTTTAACGCCTTTAAATAAGCAGTTAACATAATTTTATTTACTTCATATTTAGTGACTTTAAGGGTTTATAAGGGTTTTTAAGGGTTATAAATAGGTGGACGGTGTGAAAATAGACTGTTTGTGGGGTGTAAGATAGCAATAAGCATCACAATACGTCTTGCGCAGGATGCAAGCTAGGGCTCTGAGAGACCTAAAGAAATGGAGACAAAGAAAGACAAGGTGAGACAGAAATAGGGACACAGACAGAGAGACAGATACAGAGACAGAAAGGGACAGACGTTGGGTCATGTGGTTTGGTTGATTCATGCTTTCTAGTCTTCGTGAATAAACTGTGAATAAACTGAATAAAGCTTTAGGTTTGCTTCAGTCCTGATCTAGTGCGGTTAAGGGCTCGAGTCTAACTACTCCACACACACACACACAAAGATATATACTCTACACACACACACACACACTCTACACACACTCTGGGGCTTTCAGAGTCTATGCCGCAGCACCTGAAAAGCATAAAGAGGAGGAAAGGTGAAAGGCGAGGTTGGTATCAGCAGGAAGAGAAGCACAGCTGAGAAATGTCGAGCGGCCCTGACCAGACTCTGTGTGTGTGTGTGTGTGTGTGTGTGTGTACAGACTGTGTGTGTGTGTGTGTGTGTGTGTGTACGCACACACACAGATTTGTGTATGTCTGCTGCCGTTTACACAAAAGACTGCAGAGCAGGTCTTTGAAAGCGATGCTCCAGCAGAGCCCGGCCGTCCCGCTGGCACCAAAATCTAACCCAAGCAGGAACAAAAGCTCCCGGATCCAACGTCCTGCTCAGCCCGGGAATCAGGACAATACGACTCAAACCCAGCACTGAAACGAGCCTCCAGACACAGAGCTGTACCAGAGCTTTAGTACCCATTTAACACGGAGTTAAAGGCGAATTCCACCATGATTTCAAATTCCTGTATACAGGTGCAGCTCAAAAACAAAGTTACTTCATTTCAGTAATTCAGTTCAAAATGGGAAACAGGAGAGCTGAGGTGCACATTGAATTCTGTCGTGTTTTAATCAGCCGTGGTTTTATGTTTTTGGATACAATCCGGGTTAGCACCCGAACATCCCTTTCAGACAGCTTCCTCTTACAGCGTCCACAGTTAATCCTGTTGGATGTGGTCAGTCCTTCTTGGGGGTATGCTGACATTACCCTGGATACCGTGGCTCTTGATACTTGATCACAAAAACTTGCTGTCTTGGTCACAGATGCTCCAGCAAGATGTGCACCAACAATCTGTCCTCTTTTGAACTCTGGTATGTCTCCCATAATGTTGTGTGCATTGCAATATTTTGAGCCAAACTGTGTTGAGTGCTCTTACCCTGCTAATTGAACCTTCACACTCTGCTCTTACTGGTGCAATGTGCAATTAATGAAGATTGGCCACCAGGCTGCTCCAATTTAGCCATGAAACTCCCGATATTAAAGTGACAGGTGTTTCAGTTTCATTGTCCAACCTCCGTATATGATATATAAACACATTTTCACATTTTGAATTGCATTGCCTGTAATTCAATCAAAAAGGTCTAAAGTCATTCAGAGTTGGTCTGGTTGTGAATTGATCTAAGACACTTGCACAAGGCGCAGCTTGATTCAGTGTCTTTGCTATCATAATGACGGGCAAAGTACAAAAACCTGTAAAAGGCATGTTCTAATTCTCTTAATTAATCATGGGTGTGGTTAATTTTGGGCTTTTATGTAAAATAAACCAATCAGCGTGTCACTTGCTATTCACTTTAAGAAGCAAGCATGCTCTGAATTTGGCAGATTGCTATTTTAACAGTGCATGCTTCTGTGCGCACTGCTGCATGTCCTTGTGTGTGTTGCCAAGATAGCAATGATAGTCTGACTGTTGACGTCTGTGTAGGTTGTATTCAGTCAGTTGTGCACCTGTGTTTTCCGTTGCCAAGATAGAGATAGCAATACACCAGAAATGTACCTGAACACACATCATAATCAGTATAGATATATTCAGAAGCACAGTTGCTATTTAAAATAGATAGCAGAGTGTAAGATAGCAATGAGCAATGCAACCCACCTTGTGCATCTTCTATAGCATTGAGATGTAGAAGGAAGCTGTAGAGCTGTATAATTCAGTCAGCGAGGGCAACAAGTAACATGGTGTCGCTGAGCGTAACCCCGCTATGTTGCAACAGCAGCGTTGGTGTTGCGGCGTTCATGTCACTGGGCTGTGTTTACGCTCAGGCGACATGTGTCAGAAACAGGCAGTAATAAAGTTGTTGCTGTGCCAGAGGAAATTACAGAGGTGCTGCAGTTTGCATCTGTTAGCTGCTTTATACACTTACACTCTCTTACACAGTAAATCTAATGCTTATACTGTTTATACACATATACTGAATCAGGGTAGTACTACTGTGTCCCATCATTTTTGCCATTACCAAACCAAAAAAAAAATACTGTGTGAAGACACAGTATATAACAGGTGCTGTTAATTTGCTCTTTCTGAGCTTGGTAACTCTGACAATAGTTTCCAATAAAGTGGCCAGTGAGTGGAAGCACAAGGTAATATAGTAGTAGTAGTAGGTGTTTCCAATAAAGTGGCTAGTGAGTGGGAGCACATGGTAGTAGTAGTAGGCATAGGTGTTTCCATTAAAGTGGCCAGTTAGTGGAAGCACAAGGTAGTAGTAGTAGTAGTAGTTGTTTCTAATAAAGTGGCCAGTGAGTGGGAGCACATGGTAGTAGTAGTAGTAGGCATAGGTGTTTCCAAAAAAGTGGCCAGTCAGTGGAAGCACAAGGTAGTATAGTAGTAGTAGAAGGTGTTTCCAATAAAGTGGCCAGTGAGTGGAAACACAAGGTAGTAGTAGTAGGCATAGGTGTTTCCAATAAATTGGTCAGTTAGGGGAAGCACAATGTAGTATTAATCATATATGTTTCTAATAAAGTGGAAACACATGGTATTAGTAGTCATAGTAGGAAGTGTTTCCAATAAAGTGGCCAATGAGTGGAAACACATGGTATTAGTAGTCATAATAGGAGGTGTTTCCATTGAAGTGGCCAGTGAATGGAAGCACTAAGTAGTAGTAGTAGTAGTAGGTGTTTCTAATAAAGTGGCCAGTGAGTGGAAACACAAGGTAGTAGAAGTAGGCATAGGTGTTTCCAATAAATTGGCCAGTGCGTGGAAACACAAGGTAGCATAGTATTAGTAGTAGTAGGTGTTTCCAATAAAGTGGCCAGTGAGTGGAAACACATGGTATTATTACTCATATGTGTTTCTAATAAAGTGGCCAGTGAGTGGAAACACATGGTATTATTACTCATATGTGTTTCTAATAAAGTGGCCAGTGAGTGGAAACACATGGTATTAGTAGTCATAGTAGTAGGTGTTTCCAATAAAGTGGCCAGTGAGTGGAAGCACAGCGTAGTAGTAATAGTAGGTGTTTCCAATAAAGTGGTGTAATGCAGCATAGTCACCCAGAACAGGAATTGAACCACAGTCTCCCACATGATGTGGTAGCTCAGTGGAAGGTAGTGGTGTTATCCACTTCACCAGACCAATCATCAGTAGTAGGCTTTATTAATAAAGTGGCCAGTGAGTGGAAGCACAAGGTATTATAGTAGTAATAGTAGGTGTTTCCAATAAAGTGGCCAGTGAGTGGAAGCACAAGGTAGTAGTAGTAGGCATAGGTGTTTCCAATAAATTGGCCAGTGAATGAAAGCACAAGGTAGTAAAGTAGTAGTAGGTTTTTCTAATAAAGTGGCCAGTGCCACCCAGAACAGGAATTGAACCGCGGTCTCCCATATGATGTGGTAGCTCACTGGCAGATAGTGGAGTTATCCACTGCGCCACATCAATCACCAGTAGTAGGTTTTACTAATAAAGTGGCCAGTGAGTGGAAGCACATGAAAGTAGTATAGTAGGTGTTTCTGATAAAGTGGCCAGTGAGTGAAAGCACAAAGTAGTAGTAATGAGGAAAAGGTGGGAATGGTGTAGATGTGGTTTTTGGATGAACCGCCGCTGGCAGCACTTGAGTTATTTCATCACTGGTGATCATCTGGCTGGCAGGCGGTAATGGCTTCTTTTTGCACAGCTTTCTTCCTCCGTATTCCTGCTTTACTTGAAAGGAGGATATGCAGGCAAATTGGATTGAGTGCATTTTCTTGCCTAAAATAGAGCAAAGCTAGGAAACGTGTACCTTGCTGGAGTGGAAAGGCTTAAATTGGGGTAAATTAGGAGGAAACACATGTTCTGTTCAGCACGAGCTTAGTTACCGTTAAATATACACTAAGCAAAAATAGCGCAAAGACTTTTACCTCAAAAGTGTCAAGTGTCAAAGTGTCAAAGTGGTTTTTATTGTCATTTCAGCTATATACAGAGTACACAGTGAAACGAAACAACGGTCCTCCAAGGACCATGGTGCACATAAACACAGTTTATACAGAACAATAGTGCAACAGTACAAAAGTGCAGACAGACAATACAACACAATACAGACAAAGAATAATAAATAACAAGACGGTGTGCAAATTATGCAGTGTGCAAGAAGTGTGCAAAAAAGACCAGTGAGGTAGTAATTACCTCTATTACACAGTGTGCAATAGAGTCCAGTGAGGTAGTAGGGTTTTTAGTGCTTTCCATTTTCTGGGGTAAGTGGGGTAAGAGTGTGTGTGCATGTACAGAAAAACCATCAGTTCAGTCTCTGCAGTTGAGGAGTCTGATGGCCAAACACACATGTGGTCCGAGAAAGCGAGGTGGGGGCGGGGCTCCGCCCGGTACGCGCTGGGGATGTTTGTGTAAACAAGATCCAGCGCGCTCGCTCCTCTCGTTGCAAAGTCCACATGTTGATGGAATTTAGGGAGCACTGACTTGAGATTTGCCTGGTTGAAATCTCCGGCGATAATAAACAGTCCGTCTGGGTGTTTGTTCTGCAGATCGCTGATAGACTGATAGAGTTCACACAGAGCCTCTTTAGCATTAGCACCAATGCTAGCGCTGGGTGGGATGTAGACAGCAGCTATTAGCACGGCGGAGAACTCCCGTACTAAATAAAAAGGTCTGCACTTGACTATCAGGAACTCCACCAGCGGAGAGCAGTGTTTGGCGACAGTCACAGCGTTGTTACACCATTCCGTGTTGATGTAAACACACACGCCTCCACCGCGGGTCTTCCCGGATAGAGCCGCGCTCCTATCCGCTCTGAACGTGGTTAGCCCGGCTAGCTGAATGGCGCTGTCCGGAATGTTGTCGTTCAGCCACGATTCCACAAAAACCAAAGCACAGCAGTCTCTGAACTCACGCTGGGTTGTTCGCTGGAGTCGGATGTAGTCCAGTTTATTGTCAAGGGAATAGCCTCGCGCGGATCCCGGCTCTCTTTCCGCGCTTCCGCGATTCACTCAGCTCAGTATAATACACTAAGTATCAGAACACTAACCGGATTTCCCTCTCAAGAGTGCTTCACTCAGCTTAGTATAGTAGAGTAAGTATCAGAACACTAACTGGATTTCCCTCTCAAGAGTACATCACTCAGCTCAGTATAGTACAGTGAGTATCAGAACACTAACCAGATTTCCCTCTCAAGAGTGCATCACTCAGCCCAGTACAGTACAGTGAGTATCAGAACACTAACCGGATTTCCCTCTCAAGAGTACATCACTCAGCTCAGTATAGTACAGTGAGTATCAGAACACTAACCAGATGTCCCTCTCAAGAGTATATCACTCAGCTCAGTATAGTACAGTGAGTATCAGAACACTAACTGGATTTCCCTCTCAAGAGTACATCACTCCGCTCAGTATAGTACATTGAGTATTAGAACACTAACCAGATGTCCCTCTCAAGAGTATATCACTCAGCTCAGTATAGTACAGTGAGTATCAGAACACTAACTGGATTTCCCTCTCAAGAGTGCATCACTCAGCCCAGTATAGTACAGTGAGTATCAGAACACTAACCAGATTTCCTTCTAAAGAGTACATCACTCAGCTCAGTATAATACAGTGAGCATCAGAACACTAACCAGATTTCCCTCTCAAGAGTGCATCACTCAGCCCAGTACAGTACAGTGAGTATCAGAACACTAACCGGATTTCCCTCTCAAGAGTACATCACTCAGCTCAGTATAGTACAGTGAGTATCAGAACACTAACCAGATGTCCCTCTCAAGAGTACATCACTCAGCTCAGTATAGTACAGTGAGTATCAGAACACTAACCAGATTTCCTTCTAAAGAGTACATCACTCAGCTCAGTATAATACAGTGAGCATCAGAACACTAACCGGATTTCCCTCTCAAGAGTACATCACTCAGCTCGGTATAGTACAGTGAGTATCAGAACACTAACCGGATTTCCCTCTAAAGAGTACATCACTCAGTTCAGTATAGTACATTGAGTATTAGAACACTAACCAGATGTCCCTCTCAAGAGTACATCACTCAGCTCAGTATAGTACAGTGAGTATCAGAACACTAACTGGATTTCCCTCTCAAGAGTACATCACTCAGCTCAGTATAGTACATTGAGTATTAGAACACTAACCAGATTTCCCTCTCAAGAGTACATCACTCAGCTCAGTATAGTACAGTGAGTATCAGAACACTAACTGGATTTCCCTCTCAAGAGTACATCACTCAGCTCAGTATAGTACAGTGAGTATCAGTATCATTTTGAGGAGCTTTTCACTGTTAATTAACATTAAACTTTGTTTCAACATTGAATCTACAGTTGAGTATCATTATTTTAAACACATTTTATCAAGCACCATCTGGGTTAGTAGTCTAGCCTGAATTGCTAGATTTGTTGCTTAAAAACTTTAAAACAACCCCTTAGGAACCACCTTTTAACATCGTTTCTCGCACTAATTGCGGTGAGTGGTGCCCGTGTCTCGGCCGGCGGCTCGGCGGACGTGTGTTTGAGTGGTGCTGAGACCTGCCAAACCCTCCAGCATCTAGAGCACACCTTGCTGGAGTCAGCGCCGTTACCATGGCGACGGTTACCGCTGGAGACAGGAAGCTGATGGAGGGAGGAGAGCTTGGGGGAGAGGGAGATTATTGAATGGTGGGAGGTTAACAGTAAGCAATACCGCGGCACTGACTGCACCGGCTGCACCGGAGGGGCTGATCGACTGCGGAGAAGCACAGATTTCTCCTCGCTGTTTGTTTGCTTGTTTGTTTGACTATGTTGCTTTCTGGATTTCAGCCAGTTGGCCTCTAGGCTGCATTAACCGCACTACTTTATATTGTATAGTGCACACTGCAGCTCATAGTGTTATAGGACCTGGCACTGTGTGTAGAGGAAATAAGGGCGATAACAAGAAACTTTCGGCAAAAAAAAAAAATTGTGTTTAAAGTTCTCATTCCATAGTTTTTCATTCATTTTAAAAGGCTAGTTGTGTCTCTAGTATGAATGAATGGCATTTGAGCTGTTTTTCGTGAAAAAAAAAAATGCCCATGGAGGTGTGGCCATCTGATTGGCTAACAGCACTGCGACACCAAGAGGCAACAAGAGGAACAACAGTTAGAAATGTTTGAAAATACATACAAAGACATTTTTACACTAATAACAGTCTTTGCAATGTCAGATGTTACTTTACAACATGTGTAATAATGCCCTGCTAAGTGCAGTCCAGCCACTGACCTTAGAGTCTTAGAGTCTCTGTAAAATGCAAAAAAGAGATCCTATGTAAACCTATAGTTTGGACAGTTGGAACAAAACCCCGGGGTGGATTTTTACTTTTAACTAGTCTAAACCGAACTGTTCTAAACATACACCTACCTATCTCAATTGTACTTGGCTGGTGTTTTTCCTCCATAGACAAATTCTAACCATTTGCTCCTTACCTCTGAATTACTGGGTAAAGCATAGAACACTGATTTGTTATTTTCACAAATAACACAGGAATGAACTGCCACGCTGTTCCTAGCGCTGTTAGCTCCTATATGCCAACACCCCGGTTGATGAGTATAATATGGCAATCAGCCCATGCCACTTTTGTCAGCTTTTCAGTTGCTAAGTATAAACTACATTTGCTCCAAACTATCTGGATTGGGCCTAGCATAAATTTGCATTATGGTACAATTTTAAAGCTTTTTATTCATTATTTCATTATCATATTTATTTAAAGCAGTTCAGACCTTATATCATCTTAACCAAAAGGCTTATATCTAATATCTAATAATAACAATCACACCATTGATTTTTTTATGCTAAAGTATTGTAGACTGGTTAGAAGAGTCAATACACAAGGCTTATACAGCTCCGAAACAAAACGTGCCCATTTCCTCATGAATAAATAATTATTAGTAGACAAAACAGGGCTGACACATGCTATATTTTATTTATGCGCGCGTTTGAATCGAAGAATGATGAAGGATGGGGATCTGAATGGCTGAAGAAGCGCATCAATTATAGATACACATCGAGTGTCGGAGTAAATCGATGCTGAAAGGAATAAAAAGAAATGGCTCGCAGATCTGGAGCTGCAGACCATAAAGTTTTGAGCTCCTCTCGCAAGCGAAGGCATTAACTTCATTAACTGTGAATAACGACTCCAATTATGAAGCCTCTGATGGTTCGGATTTGATTGTTGGGCGAGTCTGAGGGGTTTTGTTTTAAAATGTGAATGAACACAGCTCTACAGCGCTGCTCTGCCACCAGCAAATTGAGAATTTCATTGTTGTGGTTCAGAAGATCAGTACGGGCGCGTGTGTGTGTGTCTGAGTGTGTGTGTGTGTAAGTGTGTTAGCCCAGTGTGTGCGAGCATTGCCTCACAATGAATCAAAGGGGGCTAGTCACACAGTGTAGATTCTGTTAGCTCAGCTTCAGCTAGCGGTGAAAGAGATAAATCATGGCTGCTTGGCCGAACACTGCATCTATTTAGCACATGCGAGCGATGCCGACTGAATCTGCTGTAATACGAGGACTATCTACATACGGCATATGCAGGATTCACAGGTTTTTTAAATACGTAACATTTTTCATGCATTTAAAAAAGTAAATTTTCACTTTAACAGATATTACTCAATTGTAAACAGCAACAGAAACAATACAAAAGCATCTGTTTATCTGTTTATGGATACAAAATTTGTCATATATGTACTGGGCTGAGTGATGTACTCGTGAGAGGGCTATCTGGTTAGTGTTATGATTCTTACTGTACTATACATAATATACTGTACTAATTTGTTTGGTCAAAAACCATCTTTTGAAACCTAAATTTTTGACTGGACATAATGTACCTTGTTTTTTTAGCATTTGATATAACTGTATTTACCTCTGGGATCATGGTCATGTTGTTCAACCTAACTAAAATAAGAAAGCCAGAAGGTAACATAGACATGAGTGCTCCCTGAAAGTGTTACCCTGCTGTAGTGGACTGAGTGATGTACTCTTGAGAGGGTTATCTGGTTAGTGTTATGATACTTACTTTACTATTTTGTTTTGTTTTAATTCATCATTCAAAACCTACAATTTCTGACTTGGCATAATGTACCTCATTTTTCAGCCTATAATAATATATCAATATAATATTATTTAGCTCTGAGATCATGGTCATGTTGTTTTCAGCCTAACTAAAAGGAGAGAGCCAGGAGGTAACATAGACACGAGGGCTCCTTTAAAGTGTTCTGATACTCATTGTAGTGGACTGAGTGATGCACACTTGAGAGGGATATCCAGTTAGTGTTCTTACACTTACTGTACTAAAATGGGCTGAGTGATGCACTCTTGAGAGGGAATCCAGTTACTCTGCTAAAACTCACTGTTCTGGGCTGAGTGACGCACTCTTAAGAGGGATATCTGTTTAGTGTTCTGATACTGTTTTATACTGAGCTAGTGTTTTAATACTTACTGTACTGTACTAGGCTGAGTGATGTACTCTTAAGAGGGTTATCTGGTTAGTATTCTGATTTACACTGTACTTGGATAATTGATGTTCTTTTGAGGGGCACATTTAGATTGTTTAGGGATGTTCAAAGCTTCCTCTATCAGGCATGTTAGTTTTTCACAGTTTATAAATATGTAAGTTCGAATTGTATACGATTAAAATATCTGACTGACAAATATAACACATGGAGGAAGGTATAACACTAGCTCTATTGTATTTCTTTATCTAAACACAAGCTCTGCAGTTCCATCTAGGAGTGATGTTCTGATGCTTACTGTACTGGCTGAGTGGTGGACTCTTGAGGTCTGGTTAGTGGTGATATGGTAAAAAAGCTATAAAGACTATAAAGATATAGCACAAACAGTGGCATATAACACTGACTCTACTGGATTTCTTCCATCTTAAAGAAAAGATGGTCTGATGATCTTAACGATGAGCCTTCCATCTCTAGAAATGAGTGGTCCAAACTCCCCAAAAATGAGAATCACTATAGATAAGAGAGTAAGAAAGCCCTAGCTCTAAAAGTAGCAGATGACATATTATAGCATGTCGCCGATATGGTGTGGACGATATATGGCCCAGCACTTTCAGGAAGCAGACTTTGGACACCACATATGTTCTGGCAGATTGACTACAACCTGCGTGAAGGGAAAATTTGATTTTTTATTTTTTTTTTTGCTTTATTTCTGAATGTATGGACCTCGGCCCACGGTTCATATTGGCTTAATACACGTCCTCTCTGCACCTCCTTCCCTGCTTCATTCCTCTCTTTCTGATTCATTTCTGAAAAACCCTTCCCCTCCTCTACAGTTTAATCTGCAGCAATAAGGTACTCAGCACCTTTCTCTCTCTCCGCCCCCCTCCTCCACCTCCTCCCGCACCGTAATTTACAGCCGCGACGGAGCTTTCAGAGCCGGCAATCTCGCCCGGGCTCCCCTCCACAGATTAAAATGTGACAAAAGTGAACAGTGTGGGCATTGATCATGTGGACAGGAATATGGAGACGGGGCAGGTACTCCGTGAAGCTCACCAATAGATGATTGATGATGAAGGCCATTGAGTGTCAGTCAGAAGCACAAGAGGCGAGAGAACATGCTACGTCTCGGGACTTTCTGGCCTCTTTCCGGCACCTTTCGGGACTTTTTGGCATGGGCTGGACTGGGTGGATGGAAGTCACGGCTGGCGAAGATTGAGGAGGAACAGTGTATGATGGGCAGGGAGGTGGCATGGGCATCATAGTCATAGACTCTCAACTCATACTGCGTTTATATCTTGCCATCTTTTCAGGAATTGATGTCCAATTGCTGTAAACGACCAATAATGTACCCATAGGGTCCTAATTTAGCGATCTATAGCACACTGGTCAATTGCACAGTGTTGGACTCTCAAGAGGGGTATCTGGTTAGGAGTGATATGGTTTAAAAGCCAGTAAAAAACAGAAGCGCATAACTCTGACTGTACTGGATTTCGTCATTCATACACAAAGTCTGTACTTCCATCTAAAAGTAAGATTATGATCTGAACAATGAGCCTCCCATCTCTAGGAATGAGTGGTCCAAACTCACCGAAAATGAGAATCACTCTAGATAAGAAAGTAGCTATAAAAGCTGTATTTAGCAACTGTCTGTGTGTCTTTGGTATTGTGAGGGTACAAAATGCATGCCTAATGTGAAATAAACCAATTAGTGTGCCAGTTGTCATTCCCTTTAAGAACCAGGGGTGCTCTGACTTTGGCACATTGGAATATTACCAGTGCAGGGAGGGGAGTTTTAATGCTCCAGCATGGCTAAGATAGGATTGGGCGGCTGACTGTTGACTGTTGTCAGGGTTTTAATCGGTCAGTGGAGCTCCTCCTAGAAATTTACCTGAGCACACCTCACTTCCAGACCACCACACCCATCAGTGTAGATATATTTCTCCTTAAACACCTAAATGGCGCTATTTTAATGGCGCAGGAGCAAGACGTGAAAATAGACTGTTGTCTGTGTGTAAGATAGAAATTAGTATTAGAGTATCTCACGCAATTACCATACTTCTTACGGTACAAACCTTTTCTGATGTTTCTTCCATTTTCTGGGGTGGTCCTGATGAGAGCCAGTTTCATCACTATAATTGTTTTGATGGTATTTGAGGTGATTGCACTTAAGGATACTTTCAAAGTTCTTGGATTTCTTTTTTTTTCCGTATTGACTGACCTTCATTTTTTCTAAAAGTATTTTTCTTTCTTTACTTAGTTGAGTAGTTCTTGCTTCTCATAATATGGATTAGAGCATTACTGACATTATTAAGGCTCTACATGGCGATGCACCAGAATACATTAAATACATAAACTGCTAGTTCCCCTTAAGACCAACAGGTCTCTGATATCCTCTAACAAGGTCTCTCTTTCTCATATGAAGAACCCGGAGTATCTTGTTAACTTTTGGACGTTTTTTATTTAAGATGCATTCGATATGATTTAATTTTTGTATTTGTTATACTGTAAGACCGGATAAGTTGAGTTTACTTAACTTTTTAAAGGCGGCTGATTTTCTCACTTTTTTTAAGTAATGGGGAATTAAAACTTGAGTTAGCATACAATATAAATGTATTTCTAAGGTAGCCCAGGGGGAATCACTACACACTGATGGTGAGTGTCTGTCAGAAACTGTTGGACACACCCAGTATGCAAATAGATTGTGACAGAAGCCAATGAAAAGAAGCTGCCACAACAGACTAAACTCAGTTATTATAATAAGTTGGTTCAACTCAAAGATCTCAGTTTGAATAGTACAGTATATGTGCCCACAAATGTTTAACTAACTCAAAATAGTTGAGTATTGTTTAGAAATCTCCAATTTTATGTAAAACAGGCTTAAATCATTTGAGTTCAAACAATGTATGGGTTTACAGTGTAGATAGCTGGTAATCCGGATTAGGTAATACTGAAAACTGTGTATCTGGATCAGGGTGATCTAATCCAATGTTGCTTTGAAAAACTGTCTTAAAAGTAAGACAGATCACCTGATTCTGGATAGCAAAAAATTGGATTACCAAATATGGATAATTTTGATCCAGATTACATTTTTTTAACAACTGGCCCATGGAGATTGGAATCCACAGCTAAAATAATACTCAGCATATCTGAAACTAATCTATTATTACTCTTGTTGTCCGGCTTGATGCATGCTAACGTACACAAAGATGAATGAAGATCAATACGGACTGGGCGAGAGTAAGATGAGCGATTCGCTAATTATTCTGATTTACACTAAGGCGGCTAATTGGAGTCGGGTGTCCGAGCAAGACGAACCAGATTTAACTGATCAATACGAGCGATCAATGACTTCAAGGATGAAGTGAAATAGGCAGGGGAATAAAGAGCACACTCTCTGTAGCCAGTTGGGAGAACTGGACTTCAGAGTTGAGACTTTCAAGAGTTTCAGGGCCAAAATCTTTTGTTTGGGCTTTACTGTCTCTCCATATTTGCGAGTTCTTTTGTAGTTCAGACAAAAGAACAACAGATCTTTGTGATCAGGCCATGTCTTTGTCTTGAACAGTGAAGAAGATTCACATTAGGGGAAGAATGGGTAAGGAGATTGTACTCTTTGTTCAGGTTTTAATCGGGATATTGTTGGATTTACGTAGTCAAAAGAGTTTGAAATAAACAGTTTGCATCGCTATTGTTAATGAATATCTCTTAATCTTTAGATATAACAAAGGTTACACAGGTGAATGATTAAAATGTGGGCATCATTTATATATATTAAGACCCAGCGTCCTCATTTGAGGACATTCCATTTCTGCTTCTCTGCACCATGATACTAATTGTTTTTTTAAACGTTGACCCTTTAGCCTTATATGGAGACACTGCCCGTACTATTTAGTGGTCACATGACAATCCCAGTCAAAAGTTTGTACAGCCAGGTAAAAATGATCATAGATCATAGATTTTTACTTTACGTAAAAAGAAAAAAAAAATAGTTTTTGGACTAATTGGGTCCTTCTGATCCCAAATGGCATGTTTTTTTTTTGTTTTGTTTTTTTTTTTGTTTTTTTTTTTGCAAAAACGCTTCCTATACAAAGAGAGAGTTAAGTTTCTATATTTTTTTTATACTTGTTAGGTACTTCTAAATAGATAGAACAAATTAAAAATGCACACCAAGCTAAAGTCCGGGTCTCAGGAGGATATATAAACTTTAAACTAAGTAAACAAATGATAATGTATCTCTATGTATTTCTATGTTGTTAAAGGTTATTAAGCATATATGAATATATATATATTGGTTTTGTAGAATATGGTGAACGTAAGGTTTCTGTTCTAAGTGGTATTAGTGAATGTAACTCTGTAGTGTAGAGCTTGAGAAAGATTGTGCCTTGTCCTTTACACACTGAAACCTTTACACACTGATTTTCACACATTTATATTTTACTGTCCCAGCTTTTTTTTTTTCTTCCTTTCCTGAGCTGGTGTAGCCGGTCTGAACTCTGCTGCTACCCTCTTCTGCGTTGTGTGTGTATGGAATAAAACTCAGGACACCGGAATCAGCTTCAGTCTGTGTATTTGTTTCTCCTCTCTCAGTCAAGTTCTCTGCAGGCTCTCTCAGTCAAGTTCACTATATAAAAAGCATATAGAGCAAAGTAGATACAGATTTTGGTCTCAATAGCTTCAACAGGGAATGCCTCTCTCAGTCAAGTTCACTGCAGACTCACAATACATGTGTATGAAAATAAAATACATATATTTAAATACTATTAATAATAATAATAATAAAAAATAATAATAATCATCATTATTATAAAATCACTTATTTACGACATTAATATCCCAAATGTCAACAAAAACCAATATTAAAATACCCTTATAATATTCAACACTTTAGTGATATGCTTATGCAATAATAAACTAATATTCATGTATATATATATATATAGTTATAGTTTTATAGATTCAGTATTTATTTCAACACATGTAGCTACTACAACCACTTCTTGGTAATAAGTTCTGTTATTTCAAAATATATCAACTGAATTACTGAATGTTTTTTTTCCATTTCTAGTACAAACAACAAAAAAAAAGAAGAAACAATAAAACAAAATGGCATCCTCCATTTTATATACACAGTACATCCACTAAAATCAACTAAAATGGCTATGGAAGTACTCACCTATATAAAAAGCATATAGAGCAAAGTAGATACAGATTTTGGTCTCAATAGCTTCAACAGGGAATGCCTAACACGAAAAGAAAGCCAGCATAATAGTTAGGCTCAAAAGCTAGGAAGCTGTATTGCCAACAAACCAGTAGAGGGCGCATACTGCCCGCTAAACACAGTGCAACTTTGCTCTTTAACAAAAATGTTTTAAAACTGAAAAAATACTACTAGCAGCACCATAGTACATGTCGCTAGGCTCTTAGTGTCAGAATATATTAGAAATGCTCATGAAATTACTGTTTTAAATCATCAAAATGAACATTTTATGTAGAGCACTATACAGCATACCTCTCTCAGTCAAGTTCACTGCAGACTGAGGAGAAAATAGCGCCAACGCGACAATAGGAGGCAGGACTACGGGTGCTCAGAATAGACAAAAGGTATACGTACTCCCATTTGCCATACAGAACAGTAAAGAACTCTATAAGTAAAAATGAAAAAGAAAGGGGGAATTTCTGTGAAATTAATAACAAAAACGAATTACAAATACAAAAAAATATAACATTATTTTCATCTGCTACACTGGTCCTGATGAGAGCCAGTTTCATCATAGCATTGTTGATGGTCTTGGGTGACTGCACTTGAGGATACTATCAAAGTTTTTTAAATTCTTCTTTTTAGATTGACTGACCTTCATTATTTTTTCTTTACTTACAGGGGTTGGTAGTTCTGGTGGAAACAGGAGAGTTGAGGTGCACATTGAATTCTGCGTGATTTGATCAGCCGTGGTTTTATGTTTTTTGGATACAATCCGGGTTAGCACCCGAACATCCCTTTCAGACAGCTTCCTCTTACAGCGTCCACAGTTAATCCTGTTGGATGTGGTTGGTCCTTCTTGGTGGTATCTCGCTGACATTACCCTGGATACCATGGCTCTTGATACATCACAAAGACTTGCTGTCTTGGTCACAGATGCGCCAGCAAGACGTACACCAACAATTTGTACTCTTGAGTCCTTTTGAACTCTGGTATGTCTCCCATAATGTTGTGTGCATTGCAATATTTAGAGCAGAACTGTGCTCTTACTCTGCTAATTGAACCTTCACACTCTGATCTTACTGGTGCAATGTGCAATTAATGAAGATTGACCACCAGGCTGCTCCAATTTAGCCATGAAACCTCCCACACTAAAATGATGACAGGTGTTTCAGTTTCATTGTCCAACCCCTGGAGTTGAGTAGTTCTTGCTTCTCATAATATGGGTTCGGCACAGCTGTTAATTGAAAGCCTGAATTCCAGGTGAACACTTTGAAGAATGTAAAATATCAAACTTATTCTTGTTCGTTTTTTTTTTTTTAGTTTACTAAATGATTCCTTATGTTTTTCTTCGTAGTTTGGGTGAGTTTCGTATTAATTTACAATGCAGAACATTTTATAGTGATGAATCAAAAATCACTGAAACACGTTTTAAGAGTTTAAGGTTACTGTATAAATAGACAAGACATATGTAAAATAAGACATATATGCTTATTTTAAGCAAAAAAAAAAAAAATAAATAAATCTCCTAATGGGGTAAGCAAAGTATAATTTTGTAAGTAAGATTTCCTAAAATAAGCTTGAATCACAAAGTCTTAAAATGAGTAAAATAGCACTTAAATCAAGTAAAAATCACTGATTTTTCTGCTTATTTTGAGTTTAAATTACTTAAAATAAAGTGGAAATCCTAATCAAGACTCATTAAGATAATTATTCCTAAAATAAGCACAATATTTTTATACCTACCAAATGCTTAGTATAACAAAAACTCTTAGTAGAGAAGAAAATAACACTTCTTGAGTTCAAATAAGAAAAAATCACTTGGTACAATTATTATTTTTTTTTTTTTTGCAGTGTACCTTTACAGTAAATGGACATTTTCCATTCATATCTAATTCACACATTTACATCTAGCACATTTAATGAATTCTTTCTTCCCTGCCTCGACTCCAGCCCTGTTATTTCTTCTCCTTTTCTATAATGAAGTCTATTTGAAAAATGTTGAAGATGTTCGTCTGATCAGCAGGACCACGACAAATCTGAAGGTCAAATGGACCAAGTGCAAACCGTCCCTAATAGTTTCCTACAGAACGAAGCCTTTAATACCAGACTGACCCCCGGTGCGTCCACTGCTGGGCAGAGTGATAAAAGTCAGAGCACTGCCTGATTTCAGCGTCCTTCCTCTGTCATTCAGCCCAGCCATTTGGGCACTGGAGCTTTAGAGGACGTCCAAGAATTACTCAAACTCCATATTTTCAGCCGAGCAGGAGGAGAAATGCCACGGAACGAAGATTAAATATCAGCACATGGAGGAACACATGGACGTCCGGCTGCAGACTGTCACGCGTCTAGCTGTAGAACGTGACCTTTGTAGAAGTTGACTGGGTGACACCTGCCCTTCCAAAGGAGACAGCTGGCTTTCATACGTGTTGTTTTTAGAGCTGTTGACTTTTTGGTTTGAGTGAAAAATACCCAGATTAAAATGTTGCAAACCTGTTTAAAACCCTGATATTTAAAACATAAAAAAAAACAAACATGCTGAATATCCAGCTCATGAGCAGCTTCTGCTGGTAGCTTTATGAGGTAGAATCACCTGGAATTCAGGCTTTCAGTTAACAGCTGTGCTGAACTCCTCAAGAGTTAATGATTACTTGAATTTCTTGTCTCTTAATAAAGTGTTTGAGAGCATCAGTTGAAAGTTGTGAAGAGGTAGAGTTACAGGTATACAGTGAATAATAGCTCTATTTATTTATTTATTTTATCGTGTCAACCCTCTTCAGCTGCTACTTGGCTGTATATCCTCATCGCAAGGAGGGTGAAGACTAGCACATGCCTCCTCCGATACATGTGAAGTCAGACTCCGCCTCTTTTTGCACTGATTGCCGAGTAGCATCACAGCGCTAACGCTCGGAGGAAAGCGCAACGACTGGGTTTTGATACATCAGCTCACAGACGCAGCCTTGAGCTGATCCACATCACCTTAGGAGTGATGAGGGGAAAGAGCGCCATCTTCTGTACCAATTGTGCTCTCTCTGGGCTCCGGCAGATGATGCCCAGCTGCATGACCAGGATTGGAATCAGCAATCTCACGATCATAGTGGCAGCGCTTAAGACCGTAAAAAGAAAGTAAAGAAAAGAAAAAAAGAAAAGTAGAAGTAAAGAAAAAAAATAATAATTTCAAGAACTTTAAAAGTATCCTCTAGTGAAGTCGCAAAGACCATCAAAAACATCACAATGATGGAACTGGCACTCATCAGGACCAACCCAGGAAAGGAAGAGCAAGAGTTTCCTCAGTTCTACAAGATAACTTTATCAGAGTTACCAGCCTCAGAAACTGCAAGTTAACAGCTTCCCAGATACTAAGATCCCCTATGCTTAACATTATCATATTATCGTATTTTGGTTTATTTGACACTTTTGAGTTACTACATGATTCCTTATATGTTCCTTCATAGTCTGGATCACTTCACTATTCATTTACTATGTAGGAAAAAGATAAAATAATATAAATACTGAATGAGAAGGTCATTAACAATGGTGATATATATTCATTTACTGTCAAAAATTATCAATATGTAAATGATAATTATGATAAATATGTACCACCAAGCCTTTTTACTTATATTTTAGGGTATGTTTGGCTTACATGCTTTATAGCATTTACACTGCACTGGTTTTTACACTAGTTCTTTAACTCTAAGGCCTCTATTTTAGCGATTTTTGGGCGAGCCGTCAACCATGAACCATGCTTGATTTAGGGCATGTCAGTGTGTCTTTGCTATCGTAACGATGGGAAAAGTATTCATTGTGCAGCTCAAAACGTGCAAAGGGCATGAACTAATTCTCTTAATTAATCATTGGTGTGGTTAATTTTGGGCATAACGTAAAATAAACCATAATCAGCGTGTCACTTGCTTATCATTCCCTTTAAGACCCGGGTGAGCTCTGACTTTGGCGGATTGCTATTTTAACGGCGCAGCTACCTGGACATGTCCAACACTTATGAACAGAGGAAACTGAGCTGCTCGTTCACGCTCGTTAATTCTGATAGCAATGAACGTCTGACTGTTGACCTCTCTATAGGTTGTATTCAGTCAGTGAAGCACCTGTGTTGTCTGTTGCCAAGATAGCAATACTGTGCTGGGGAGGCAGCATCAGCAAGAGGGACGCTGGACGACTGAACAGGCTGGTGAGGAAAGCTGGTTCTGTGTTGGGACTAGAGCTGGAGTCCTTAACACCACTGGCAGAGAGGAGAGCCCTCAGCAAGCTGCTGAACATCATGGACAATGTTCACCACCCTCTGCACAGCACCATCACCAGGCAGAGGAGCTCATTCAGCGGCAGACTGCTGTCCCAGTCCTGCTCCACCGACAGACTCCGGAAGTCTTTTGTCCCTCAGGCCATAAGACTTTTCAACTCATCTCAGCACAGCAAACTGAAGACTCTGTGACACCTTTTCTTTCCAGCAATTCTGGCCACACCATGGACATACCCCCATCTATGGTCACACTATCTTGCTGATGCCCATAACACTATTTTTATAGTTCTACCCTATTTTGCACTAGTAGTTCATTCACTAGTTCATTCATCTACTGTTTACGTATCATTTGCACTGCTAAATTTAAATTATTATATAACTGTATTTGCACTTTCTGTATGGCGGACATCAGTTATCCTTATCATCAACTGGTATTCGCTGTCTATTGTGTTCAACTGCACTACCTCCATTTTACATCACACACACACTAAAGACTGTACTTTTATAATTTCATTTTATTTTTTATTTTGTTGTATTTATATGTATCATTTATATATATATATATATATATATATATATATATATATATATATATATATTTTTTTTTTTATTTTTTTTTATTTTTTTTTTTTTATCTTTTTGTAACTTTGTGTACTATACACACCTGCTGCTGGATGTCAAGAATTTCCCCTCGGGGATCAATAAAGTATCTATCTATCTATCTCTATCTATCTGAACACACCTCGTAGATGTTTTGACAAGCACTGTTGCTATTTAAACGAAGCAGGCAGCAGAAGGCGTTGCAACAGACAGTTGCTGGGGTGTAAGATAGCAATAAACATTGTGATGCACCTCGTGCAGGGTGTAAAATAGGTCTCTATGTTTCGGGTTCCTTTTAAAACGTTTATATCCCGTTATATGAGATATATAATCCAGCTTTATGCCTCCTGTTGAAGAACATGTGTCTATGCCCAGAGCTTCGCTGGTTTGCACCACGTCTCGCACCGCCATCAGCGACTTCAGCACAGATTGTCTCTCCCTTCTTAATTACCCAGAATTACCTGATGGAGAAATTTTCCCGCAGTAATCCCCGGCATCTCCTTACATAACTCCAACTCCGACAAGATTACAGAGGGAAGCTTCCATATCTAATTAACCTTAATGCACCCTCAGACACTTTTCCGGCATAGCCGCCTGGAACGCTGTCCAATCCCAGACCTCATGAAGTGTTTTCTAGATTTTTATTTTTTTTTATTCGTCTTCTGGCTTCCCAATTGCCCTATCGATTCATCCCCAGCTGCCTCGTTTTTTTGTGGTTTTAATAACCTGGTGATTAAAGTGGCAGTAGATGGTAGCTGTAGAGCGTCGGGTAGACTCTCGTTACCCCTCTGCTGCTCTAATGATGGCAGATGCGGACGCTGGTCTGCATTAATGACTGTAGTGTCAATTTCCATCTGTATGCGCTCTGAGTGTTTGACTGGCGGGACTCGGATTATTCAGACGCCATTAGCTTCGCCTTTGGCTCTGTGACCGGTGGCCAGACTGGTGGGAGGAACGAGGGAATTCAGGACAACCTAAACATTAGAGCTACAACATGATATTACACTGTATAATGCTATTATTATACGTTATAAGTACTGATGCTAATAGCTAATGTATGAATTTAATCGTGCATCTGTATGCATGTGCTAACAACTGTTGTTTAGGTTTCCAAATGTTACAGTTAGCATTCCTAGAAAGTTTTCTAGATGCTCTTTTTGACAATTCTTGGTTTGGTCTTGGTAATGTCACTTCACATGTGAAAAATGTCCTGTAGATAGCAGTGTCCTGTGGGGCGTGTTCTGTTTTCAGCATCCTGTAATCAGTGTTCTGTGGGCAGTGTCCTGTGAGCAGCATTTTGTAGTCTGTTCCTTTGGGCAGCATCCTGTAGGCAGCATTCTGTGGTCTGTGACTTGTGTCCTATAATCTTTGTCCTGTAGTTAGTGTTGTGTGAGCAGTGTCCTGTGGGCAGTGTCTTGTGGGCTGCATCCTGTAGGCAGCATTCTGTGGTCAACATCCGGCAAGCATTGTCCTGTGGGCAGCATTCTGTGAGCATTATCCTGTGGGCAGGGTCTTTTTTAGCATTGTGCTGTGGGACAGCATCCTGTGAGCCTTGTTCTGTGGGCAGCGTCCTGTAAGCATTGTCCTGTAGTTAGTTCCTTTGGCAGCATCCTGTAGGCAGCCTTCTGTGGTCAACATCCTGCGAGCAATATCTTGTGGGCAGCGTCCAGTGAGCATTGTCTTGTGGGACAGCATCCTGCGAGCACTGACCTGTGGGCAGTGTCTTGTGAGCATTGTCCTGTGGGCAGCTTCTTTTGAGCATTGTCCTGTAGACATCATCCTGTGAGCATTGTCTTGTGGGACAGCATCCTGCGAGCACTGACATGTGGGCAGCATCGTGTAATCACTGACCTATGGGCAGTGTCTTGTGAGCATCGTCATGTGGGACAGCATCCTGCGAGCGCTGACCTGTGGGCAGCATCCTGCGAGCATTGTCCTGTGGGCTGCATCTTTTGAGCATTGTCCTGTGGACAGCATCCTGTCTTGTGGGACAGCATCCTGCGAGCACTGACCTGTGGGCAGCATCCTGCGAGCATTGTCCTGTGGGACAGCATCCTGCGAGCACTGACCTGTGGGCAGCATCCTGCGAGCATTGTCCTGTGGGCAGCGTCTTTTGAGCATTGTCCTCTGGACAGCATCCTGTGAGCAGTGTCTTGTGGGACAGCATCCTGCGAGCACTGACATGTGGGTAGCATCCTGAGAGCACTGACCTGTGGGCAGCGTCCAGTGAGCATTGTCCTGTGGGCTACGTCTTTTGAGCATTGTCCTGTGGACAGCGTCCTGGGAGCATTGTCCTGTGGGCAGCTTCTTTTGAGCATTGTCCTCTGGACAGCATCCTGTGAGCATTGTCCTGTGGACAACATCCCGTAAGCATTGTCCTGTGAGCATTGATTTGTTGTCAGTGTCCTGTGGTCAACATCTTGTGGCCAATGTCCTGTAGTCAGTGTCCTGTGGGCAACATCATGTAAGAAGCCTCCTGTGAGTAGTGTCCTGAGGGCAGGGTATTGTGGGAAATGTCCTTTGAGCATTGTCCTGTAGTCAGTGTCCTGTGGTTCATTTTTAAAGGGTGGTTCTTTAATGTATGTTGCACTGTAGGACATTACATCACACTAAATGAAATATATGATAGGTATTGTTTTACAAAATTGAATAAACTGTGAATGAATGTTTGAAAATGTCATGCTTAACAATTTAATGCACTTTAAATGATGATATACCTTAAATCAAAGTATAGTTATAAGTTAAAAGAGTTATAATATATAATGCTAAAACAGTAGATAGGGCTGATAAAATCAATTATATTCGAGTAGCAATGCCAAGCTGAGCTCTTGCATGACTATTTTTAGATGAGTTTTATATAATAGTTGATATTATAGAGCATCCCGTCACATTGTCACTGTTTTTATCCTTTTTTTGTAACATTTGAAGCAGCAGACTCCCAGAGGAAATGTGATTTTTTTTAGTAAGAGTCTCAGGAGAGCTAAAGCAGATCTCGTTGTTCTGTTAATGAAGGATCACAGGTTTCTGAATTGTTTCCACACTGAGGAGAAAAGAGGATATGAGGATAAGTAGTTAAGAGCTTTTTGTAGAGATACTGTAAATTATGAGAAAAGAACATTTTGTTCTACACTGGAAGAGGCTAATGGCTTCACCCATAGGAAATTTAATTTTTCTCAAAAATTGATCTCTGTGGTCTCAGGAGACATATTTAGGATTCTCACTTAGGTCTCATTTGGAGATTAACTTCGTCATAGACGTTTCTCCTATTAACCCCTGTGTGGTGTTCATATTTTTGTTACTCGTTTACTTTGTTACTTGTATTTAATTCAGCAAAATTAAGCAATTCTACATTAAAATGCTTTACACATGCTTGCTTCACCTAAATTGCAAGCAATATAAACAGCTTACATGGTTAATATTTGCCCTTTACCTTTCTTATGTTACATTTCTTTTAAAAAGTGCTACTCTTTTTTTTATTAGTTTTTTAATAAAATGTAAAAGAAAATGAATTAAACTCAAGATATGAGTAGAAACTTTGTTTAGTTTCAACACATTTGGGGGGGGGGGGGTGGGGGGTGTACAGTGTGTGTTTATCGAAAATGTGTTTTGATATATGTTTTTCACAAAAATGCCAATGAGTTTGAGTTAGAAAAAAATATTTTTTTAGTATCATTTGATGAAAAATGAAAACGGGTCCCACAGACCCGAACACCACACAAGGGTTAAAAACAGATTATCAAACACATGTTAATACAAGATAAATATAACCTGAGTTAAAAGTCTCTAAAAGACCACTAAAATCCTTTTTATCCTTTTTTTTGTGAAATACGGTAGGTCTCTCTGAGCTTTATATGTATATTTTGTAAATTTTTAGCAAAGTGTATTAAAAAATAGATGTTGCAATACAATATATCGTGTATTTTTTTAGCAAGTAAATTAAATTACTACTATTAATTTAAAAACAATTTAACTAAATTTGTAACATGCTAAAAATTGTAGTAGTACAGTATATTAAAATATATATTTTTATACCCAATGAAGTATTTACTAGAAGTGTGCTACTTACAAAAGACAGGAACAAGAAGCATATATATTTGTACTCTAATGTAATATAAATAGATCACATATATATAAAACATCAATTTTTATTACATTTCTAATATAATATACCTGGTGTATAATAAATAATGATATAGTTATAGTAAAACTCTACTCATTAAATATTATTATAATTTTACTGTAAGCATATTTAAAATATGGGGTTATAAACATACATGAAGTAGTTTAAATGTTTAAATGTTTCTTAAGTATATTTAAAATAGTTCCATTTTAGTACAATTAAGCACACTTTAAGTAAGATTTTGTACTATTTTTATACTGTAATTAAAGTAGAATAAGTACAGAAAAAGTTATTCCATTTTATCACTCTTTAAATATACTGATTAATAATAAAGTGTCTACAAGAAAACACTTTAGTGCACTATAGCATAATAATGCTTAATGTACTTTAATCTACTTTTTTTCACTAGGGGCAGTATAAGCGAGCCGTCAACCACATGTCCGTGTGACTTTGCTATCGTAACGATGGGAAAAGTACAAGATGTACTAATTATTTTAAATAAATCATGGGTGTGGTTAATTTTGGGCGTAACGTGAAATACACCAATCAGCGTGTCGCTAGGGAAGGCTAATAGTCTAAAAGCTAATATTTTAGCTACCTAATGTCTTTTTTGTCCAGTTCTATAGATAAAAATGTCATAAAACTGCTTTTAGCTCAGCAGACACTTTGCATCGATTTCCGTCTGGGATTTTTAACTAATCCTAATGGGAAAAAAGCGGAAGTAGATAAACGCAGTAACGTAATAAAGCTATTAAAATGTCTCGTAGCTATGCTACGCTAAGTGTTTGCTTTAATGCTTAAAGTGCTCGGTGCGGTGATTTCCGTACTGCAGCCGCAGCACTCTGATTCAGAAGTGGCTGGAGTGCCTGTGGCTGCTCTCCTGCCACTCCTGCCGCTCTCCTGCTGCCACTGTGTGCTGTTCTTCATTAGCGGGGCTGAACATCAGTTTGATAGCAGGTTTCTGGCCGTTTGGCGGGAGCTGGCGGCGTCAGATGGGCGCAAAGCCGGCGGATGAATCATCTTGAGCCCTCAGCTGCTGGGTCTGGAGGCGGCGTGGTGAGGACAGTGGGATGGGGGGACGGGGGGACGGTGATGGAGACAGAGCGCTGTGGAGGCGATGAAAGGAGATGGTGCTTTCACCTCAGCTTCTTCTGTCTCGCTGACAGCAGTGCTTTGGCTAGCTGCGGCGATCGGACAGGTGCGGACAGACTGGAGGTCCTTCACTTTGATTGGACAAAAGGCTGAGACTAGATCTGAAAACCTGTGCTACAAAACACACAGACTCAGTGGGGTAGTGTTATGCTTTCCTGACTAAAATAAAAAAAAAATCTAAATATATACAGCTCTAGAAAAAAAAAGAGAGCACTTCAGTTTAGCACTTCAGAGTTCAGAAATCAATAATCGGTTTCCAATCACAGTTTTCATGCATCTTGGCATCATGTCCTCCTCCACCAGTCTTACACACTGCTTTTGGATAACTTTATGCTGCTTTACTCCTGGTGCAAAAATTCAAGCAGTTCAGTTTGGTTTGATGGCTTGTGATCATTCATCTTCCTCTTGATTATATTCCAGAGGTTTCCAATTTGCTAAAAATCAAAGAAACTTTGTATTAATCGCCTGGAATTCATTCATTCAACTAAGTAAATAATAATAAACTAAGTAAATAAAAGTCAATTCGAAAAAGAAGAATTTCAAGAACTTTAAAAATATCCTCAAGTGCAGTCCCATCAAAAAAAAAAAAAAAAAAAACGTAAAAAATGTTAATTATGGTGAAACTGGCACTCATTAGGACTGCCCCAGGAAAGGAAGAGCAAGAGTTTTCTCTGTTGCACAGGATAATTTTATCAGAGTAACCAGCCGCAGAAACCGAAAGTAAACAGATCACCAGATAACAGTTGACAGCTGTGCAGAACTCATCAAGAGTTAATAACTTGAATTTCTTGTCTCTTAATAAAGTGTTTGAGAGCATCAGTTAAAGTAAAGTAGTGAAGAGGTAGAGTTACAGGTATACAGTGAATAGTGAATATTTGAGTAATGTTCTAATCCAGATCATACCACAGTCAGTTTTGACCCTGAAATGTGATTGGCTAAGAGGCATTCTATGAGTGCCGTTATCAGCCGGTAATGCACTGTAACCGAAGCTCTCCATGTATTACTCTGCCACATACAGGTAACCTAGCAACAATGCAGCGCCTACAAGCCAAACAGCGCAGCTACACACAGAGCAGCAATGGAACTACTTTAACTGGCGGAGTTTTTATAACTAAACAAATCGTATTTACTCCTCCACTTTAACTCAAAACCTTTTAATAAACAGTGATAATGGAACTGTGGTATGTGTGGATGTAAAGCTAGAGCTTCCAGACATGGTGGAGGTAGTTACATACACTGTATTATATATATAAAGTAGTATATATGATGTAAATGTAATCTAGTTATAAATCTATAAGTCTAGATATTTGCTACTCTACTTAATGGCCACTTTAAACTCATCATATTTATTTGGTCATATTTTTCTTACGCATTTAAGTCAGAAGGCCCTATCGTACACCCTGAGCAAGGTGCTTTGTGATGCTCATTGCTATCTTACACCCCGTCAACAGTCTATTTTCACATCTTGCCCCTGCGCTGTTAAAATAGCATCAGAGTTCAGGAATAAATCTACACTGATGGTTTGGTGTGGTGGTCTGGAAGTGAGGTGTGTTCAGGTACTGTAAATTTATGCAGTGTTTCTATATATTTTGGTGGTGGAAAATAAACACAGGAGCTCCACTGACTGATTAAAACCCTGACAGTCAACAGTCAATCATCAGAGTCCATTCCTAAACCAGAATTTTAACTCAACAATAAACAGAATAAAGAATAAAATAACATTACTGTTCCCTTATATGAGTATTATATCAGTATCTGTCTCTGCTGAGATGCACAAAAGCGCTGCGCTGTTAAGATACGAACGTGCCAAAGTCAGAGCTCATCCGGTTCTTAAAGGGAATGTGAGGCAACTGACACACTGATTGGTTTATTTAACGTTACGCCCGAAAGTAACCACACCCATGATTAATTAAGAGAATTAGTACATGCCTTTTGCTCGTTTCAAGCTGTGCAATGTGTATTGTTTGTGCCCTAATTTAAACAATGCATGGTATTTTTTTTTGTTTTATATCAATGTATCAGGCTTTATTTGCGACTTTTTTTTTAAATGTTCTGATCTTTTATTTATTCAGCCCTGGTCATGTAAGCTGTAATGCATTCACTCAGTCTTCAGCCAAATTATTCAGGAGCTCGAAAAAACAGAGCTGACATTTCCATTTGCAGCAGAGAAGTGTTGTTTTGTTTTATTAAAAGAGGGGTATTGCTGTAATATTTGCAAAATTATTCTGAAAACAGAATGCATTCAGCAGGTACAATAAAATCGCTCTCTTCCTCTATTTCCTGCTGTAAAATGGTAAATTTTGAATTCTGAACTCATCCTAAATCCCTTATATGTGGCTGTTGGGCTGTTGGGCTCAGTGTTCATCCTGCTTTCTCCTCTCTGTTGGAAGCGTAACCTGAATGGAGGACTCTGCTGACTCTACAGTATGTCGGGGTGGTGGGCGGGGTTATGGCCGTGGGCTGTACACATGCTCCATTTTGGCACTCGCTGATTGATCATCGACCCAACATAACATGCACCAATTTATTACAGGGCATAACAGGTACAAGCAGCTGAGGCCGGTGTGCCGGTGCACCGCTGCTGCACTCGCTAACATCAGCTAGCTCTAGCCCAGGGCCAAAACAGCTACACATCAGCAGCTACATTACTGAGACTGGAGCCAAAGAACATGCTCAGGTGTTGAGCCACCAGTAGCAGCCCTTATGAAGTTATTACACTGGAGCCTGGCTGATAAGAAAACACCATTTCCCAATATAATGCTTTTAAAAAGCGAAACAATTCAATTTGACCAGTGAGACCCAGTCCATCAGTATAAAACCATTTCTGAGACAGTTTCTTGTAAAAGTAAAAGTTGGTCATATATGTGAACAGACGAAGACCTGACTAGTAATAGTAATAGTAGTAGTAGTAGTAGTAGTAGAAGTTGCCATAGCAGTAGTATTAGGAGTAACTAGTAAGGGTATTAGTAGTAGTAAGTGTAGTAGTAGATATATCAGTAGTAGTAGCAGTAGTAGTAGAAGTAACCAATACTGGTATTAGCACTAGTTGGAATATTAGTAATAGCAAAAACAGTGGTAGTATTAGGAGTAACTAGTTCTGGTACTAGTAGGAGTAGTATTAGTAGTAGTAGAAGTAGCATTAGGAGTAAATAGGACTGGTACTAGTAGAAGTAGCAGTAGGAGTAACTAATACTAGTAGGAGTAGTAGCAATAGCAGTAGTAGTATGAGTAACTAGTACTGGTACTATTATGAGTAGTAGTAGAAGTAGGATTATATAGGACTAGTACTAGTAGGAGTAGTAGTTGTAAAAGTAGTAGAAGTAGCAGTAGGAGTAACGAATACTAGTAGGAGTAGTAGCAATAGCAGTAGTAGTATGAGTAACTAGTACTGGTACTATTAGGAGTAGTAGTAGAAGTAGGATTATATAGGACGAGTACTAGTAGGAGCAGTAGTAGTAATAGTAGAAAAAGCAGTCATTGTAGGAATAACTAGTACTAAATTACATTACATTACATTTGGCAGACGCTACTGAGAGTAGTAGTAGCAATTGCAGTATTAGTAGGAGTCACTAGTACTGGTACTAGTACCAAATGTAGTAGTAGCAATAGCAGTAGTAGGTGTATTGTTAGTCAGTAGTACTGGTACTAGTTTGAGTGGTAGTAGCAGCAGTAATAGTAGTAGGAGTAACTACTACAGTAGTAGCAACAGCAGTAGTACTGGTACTAGTAGTATTAGTCGCAATAATACTAGGAGCAACTAGTACTGGTACTAGTAGGAGTGTTAGTAATAGTAGTAGTAGTAGTAATAGTAGTAAAATTAACTTGTACTGGTACTAGTACTAGAAAGAGTAGTAGTAGTAGTAGTAGTAGTAGTAGTAGTAGTAGTAGTAGTAGAAGTAACTAGTACCGGTACTAGTAGGAGTGTTAATAATAGTAGTAGTAGTAGTGGTAGTAGGAAGAGTATAATTAACTAGTCCTAGAATGAATAGTGGTAATAGTAGTAGTATGCGTAGAAGTAGTAGCAATAGGAGTAGAAGTAACTAGTACTGGTACTAGTACTACAATGAATAGTAGTAATAAGAAGTAGTAGTAGTAGTAGTAGTAGCAATATTACTAGAAGCAACTAGTACTGGTACTATTACTAGAAAGAGTAGTAGTAGTAGTAGAAGTAACTAGTACTGGTACTAGTAGGAGTGTTAATAATAGTAGTAGTAGTGGTAGTAGGAAAAGTATGATTAACCAGTACTAGAATGAATAGTGGTAATAGTAGTAGTAGTAGGAGTAGAAGTAGTAGCAATAGGAGTATAAATAACTAGTACTGGTGCTAGTACAAGAATGAATAGTAGTAATAAGTATTAGTACTAGTAGGAGAAGTAGTATTAGTAGCAATATTACAAGAAGGAACTAGTACTGGTACTAGTAGGAGTGTTAGCAGTAGTAGTAGTAGTAGAAGTAACTAGTACTGGTACTAGTACTAAAAAGAATAGTAGTAGTAGCAATACTACTAGGAATAACTAGTACTGGTACTAGAGGGAGTGTTAATAGTAGTAGTAGTAGTAGTAATAGTAGGAAGAGTATGATTAACTATCATAACACTATCAGTACCTTACACAATCATACTACACTCATAAATCCCATCAATATTGGTTTATTATGTGTAAATCAATAAATCATACATTCCCTAAATAACAGGAATACTGGAAGCACCGCGGGGACTGTTCCCTCACTGTTCCCTCTGTCGCTTTCTACAGCGTTTATTAAAAAAAGCTCCGGAAGGTGAAGAGAACAGGACAGGAACTTCAGCGAGCGGCGCTAATTTAGCGCGATAATGAGCGTGCCGTCATGCATGATTATCAGGCAATTATATTCAGTTACCATGCAAACATGGGGCATCATGGGACATCATTAAAGACGGGGAGAAACACTGGAGCGTATTCCGATCTGAGCCAAACCCGGAGAAAAGACCTGGAAGGCCGGTGCGAGCGTAGCGCCGGCTCATTCGTCTTCCGCTAGTGTGAATATTAAAACCAGCGCGGGTCCCTTCCGTAACTCGTCTGGCATGACAAATTGAGATTCAATTGGTTCTTCAGTCAGATATGAATTATGATTACAATCAAACGCAGTCACCGGACTGTGAGCTCAGAGTGAATTTAATTGTTTGTGCTCGTCCTCACAGCTCACTTAGGCAGGGCTGAGTGTGGAATGCTGGGAGATACTGGGAGATGAAGAACTGGAAAGCAGCCGTTGTGCTTTATTACTGGAACAGATCCTCAAATGACTCGAGTCAGTCCACCCGTTACTCCACAACCGCCATCTGCCTCCACCTGCAGAGGAGTGACGGAGCAGCTGAAGCAGGTGATTCAGCTTTGAATCAGAGATTAGAAGGAAGTGATGAAGATCTGTTCTAGTTTTAAGCCAAATCTCAGCTCATTTTTAGACTTTTTAGACCTAAACTGATGTTTTTCAGAGATTCAGGGACGTTCATGCATTCTTTCAGCAAGACCATGCAAAACCACACGCTGCACAGAAGCATCCAAAAGCATTACTTTAACAACTCTGATGATGATGATAATAATAGTCAATGATGACAAATGACAATGATGATGGTGGCGATGATGATGGTGATGAAAACCATCTGAAAACCATGAAAACTCCGATGAGGACCTCTTCCCTCCCAGCCAGCCTGTCTCTGCTCCTGCTCCGGGCTCATCGCTTGAGGTCTGTCGTCTCCATTCCGGCTACTCCTGGTTCTACCCATTCTTCCTCCCGGGCTGGTCGTCCTCACCAACGCACCCCCGGATCTCAGCGCTCCCGCCGCTCTTCTCCTCCTTCCCCTACTCCTCCTGGTCGGGCTCGCCGCTCTGGGCGCCCAGCTTCCTTGGCCGGCCCCGCACCCCCTTCCCTGGCCGAGCCCCTCTCTTCTGGTAAATCCCAGCCTCCTCGCATGTCCGATTGGACTGTTGTTAAGTTACAGCGGGTTTTGAAGGACAGCGGCGTCCCTTTCCCCCGTTCTGCTCCTAAAGCGGAACTTTTTTCGCTCTATCTCTCCTCGTTGGGTGGAAAACAGCGCGCAGGAGCCGCACCGGCGTCGTGGCCCGATGACGTCACCCGCTCAACTCTTCGCCACGGCTCCTCCACCACGGCTCCACACCCTCCACCTGCTTCGGCCTCAGCACCTCCTCCTCTGGGCCCCAAACTCCTCCCCTTCTCCTCTGCCTCCTTCTCTCCTTCATTGCCGATCCCGGCTGTTTTCTCTCGTCTCTCTCCTTCCCCCCCGCTTCCTCCATTCGTCCAACCCCCTCCCTCAATCGTCCAACCCCCTCCCTCAATCGTCCAACCCCCTCCCTCGATCGTCCAACCCCCCCTCCCTCAGCCGTCCAACCCCCTCCCTCAGTCGTCCAACCCCTTCCCTCAATCATCCTTCGTACCTCCCCTTTACTTCGCTTCTGCCATTCCCCAACCGGTGTGTTCCAGCCAGCCTTTCCCATTCTCTCACTCTATGCCAGTCCAGCCTCTCCCCTCCACTTCTATCCCTGTTCCCCCCCAGTCTGCTGGACTCACCGCGCCCATCACCGGAGCTCCGTGCTCTTCATTCTCCCTGTCTACGGCACCGCCTGTTGCCCCCCCGGCCAACGCACGGATGTTCAACCCTCCCCTGGTCTCCTCCTCTCTGCGGAACCGCATTCTTCAAGGTGCGGATGTCGATCTTTCCTCCCTACTTCTCCCCTCCACTTCTTCTGCTCCCCGTGTCATCGACACCGGCGACATCTCACTTACCTTGCATCAACCAGGCCCCCGCGTCTCCAAAATCCTCTCTGCAGCCGAATTCGCTTTTGCCTTCTCCATCTTCAGGGATGTCATCTGTTCGGCCTTTCCATCACGTCGCCAGGAATTGGACGACTATCTGTCCTTGATTTTGGATATGGCTATCCGTTTCGGAGGCTCTGGTTTCTACGAATATCACCGCCTCTTCTCAGCCCGCGCCGCAGCTCGTCTTCAACAGTGGAACCTTGCTACATTCTGGGGCGCCCCAGACCTGGAACTTTATTGCCACGTTTTCGCGGGACGTAGCTCCCTCTCCTGCTCCGCGTGTGGCGGCCCCTCTCACCCTGCTTCTGTTTGTTCCCAGGCAGCCTCCACCGCCCCTCCGGCCCCCGTCCAACATTCCTCGGCGCGCGCCGCTCCCGTGCGCCCGTCCTCCTCGGGCGCCCGCGACAGCTTTGGCCGGCCTATCGTTTTTCTCGACGGGCAGATGGTTTGCAACAATTTCAACCATTTGGGTTCTTTTGCTTCCTCCTGTCGAAGGCTGCACGTTTGCTCTCGATGCGGTTTGGCGCACGCTCTCTCCTGCTGCCCAACGCGTCCCCCCAAGTTCGGCCGGAGCTGACTATTGCGGTTCCTCTCCACCCCGGTCAACGTACCGGCTCTCGCCGCTGACCTGTCTGCTCACCCTGACACCTCCTTCGTTTGCAGCCTCCTGGACGGCTTTCTCTTTGGCTTTTAACCCGGTCTCGTCGCCTCGCCGAGCTCTTCTCTCACCTGTCCTAACCTCCTTTCCGCTCTGGCCGAGCCCGATGTCATGTCTTCCCCATTGCAACAGGATCTCTCCAGTGGTTTCATTATCGGTCCTTTCTCAACGCCCCCTTTTTCCGTATTTCGCATCAATCCTTTGGGCATTGCCACACGAAAATACTCTGGCAAAAAGAGGATCATAATTGATCTCTCAGCTCCGCATGGCTCTTCGGACCCGTCTATCAACAGCCTCATCCCTAGTTCTGAATTTTCTCTCCGTTACGCCACCGTGAATTGTGCCATCGAAGCCATCAAGTTGGCCGGCAGAGGTGCTTGGCTGTCAAAGGCCGACATCATCTCAGCTTTTAAAATCCTACCCCTCCATCCTGACTCTTGGCACCTTTTTGGAGTCCGCTGGGACGATCAGTTTTACTTTTCCGTTCGCCTTGCTTTTGGGTGCAAAAGCAGCCCCAAGCTTTTTGATTCCTTCGCTGAGGCGCTGTGCTGGATCTTGCTGAATAAACACAGGCTCCCGTTCGTGCTCCACCTCCTGGATGATTTTCTCGTCGTTGACTCACCTTCCTCGCCCCCCTCGCGGGGCCTTGAAGCCGTGACCAGCACTTTCACTCGTCTCGGAGTCCCGATTTCGGAGGAGAAGACCGTGGGTCCCGCCACGTCTCTGGAGTTCCTCGGGATCATTCTCGACTTCCGCTTCCTTCCAAGCTTCTCTTCCTCAGGAAAAGCTTAATCGCGTCACTTCTTTCATCTCCGACTTTCTCAGTTTTCCCACCCGTACTAAGCAGCAACTTCTTTCCCTGCTCGGCCACTTTAATTACGCTACCCAAATCATACCTCAGGGTCGTTCTTTCATCTCCCATCTCCTTCGCTTGTCTTCTTCTGTCCGATCCCTCCACCATTTCGTCACGCTCGACGAATACTGCACGTCGGAGCTCCGTTTCTGGCTCTCTCTCCTCCGCCACTGGAAGGGGATCTCCTTTTTCTATGCCGACGCAGCTTCCAGCCCTTCTGATGTTCACTGATGCTGCACCTTCCTCTGGTTTCGGCGGCTATTACGGCGGACGCTGGTTCGCCTCTGCCTGGCCGGAGCAATTCGTCCGCTCCGCTGCGCACCTGCACGATTCTTCTGCGCTCTGGGAGATTTATCCTATAGTCGTTGCTGCCCTTCTTTGGGGACATGAATGGTCAGGAAAATAAATTTTACTCCATTCAGACAATCTCGCCGCGGTCCACATCATCAACAAAAGTCGATCAAAATCGCTAGAAATAATGCCTTTTATCCGTCGCCTCACTTGGCACTCCATTAAGCATCAGTTTATAATTAAAGCTGTCCACATCCCAGGTTTATCCAACTCTATTGCTGACTCTCTTTCTCGCTTTCAATTTCAGAAATTCAGATCCTTGGCTCCGCATGCAGACTGCAACCCAACGCCGGTACCTCCATTTTCACTAACTACACCACACCTAACCCCTGTCTAAACGAACTAATCCTCCAAGCACAACAAACCATCCTTTCAGCCGTTTCCCCACAGACTCTCTCTACTTACTGGTCAAGCTGGAAAGCATACAAAAACAGAGGCATTTATAGAGAGTCTGACCACTTTCTCTTTCCCCTTACTATAGCAAGAATTCACTATTAAACTCTAGAGGGAGCCCGAGAGTGAGTCCTCTATGAATGGGGGTGAATGGAGCTAAATAAATTTAATTTTGATCTGAGTATTCCTTTAATTTTAAAAAGTAAACTATACTGCACCAACTATACAATGATGTTCTTCTGTGTGTTGGTCTACTATTGAAATCTCAATCTTTGCGGGCTGAGGTGCTATCTTGTGAGTGAGGCCTAATGTATTCCTGCTTGCTACAGCTAAAGTACAAAACTGACTGTATTTTATAAAAATGCCCCCTAATTATAGCATTATAAAGTTATGTTTAATTTAAAACACAATGTGTTAGTTATTCTCCACTTATGTTGTGCCCACAGCATCATCTCTGTCCTCAGAGTCAGGGTAACAGATGTGAATGTCAGAGCACAGATAAATATTCATAACGGAAGATTCGGACAGATCCGGCGTGGTCAGTGTGTCCCAGCTGACGGACGGTGGGGATGAGCGGCATGCTGGGCGACGGCACTCTGGCATTTTGGGGTATTCCCTGCAACACATGACAGATGAGGGTGCAGCTGAAGTGCCAGCTGGTGCGTAAAACCAGCACCACCCAGCCTAATAATACCCACCCCGGTGCCAGCCCCAGTTACAGACTTACGCCAGGCACTGTCTGCACTCTCTGTACCCAACTCTACTGCTATTACTGTAGAGAGAGACTGTATATATATAAGGAATATATATACTGCTTTTCATAACTACTATATATATTTAATAAAGGAGGTACAGAAGGTTCTGTAAACGATGCCAAAAAAGCAGAAATAACTACTTTGGGTTCCATGAAGGTCCTACAAATAACCTGTAATGGTACAAAATCATGCTAAACATCTGATCCAGTCGGCGACTGAGAGTCGAGAGCAGTAACCAGTAAGGAAGAGAGAACCAAGAGTCCAACCAACGCATATTTTCATGGCCAAAGTCATTTATAGAGAGTCTGACCACATTCTGTTCCCCCTTAGTATACCAAGAATTCACTATTAAACTCTAGAGAGAGCCCACAAGTGAATGGTGAAAAAAATGGAGCTAAAATATATAATTTACCACAAGAAAAAAACAAAGAAAGTGTAGCTATATGTATCCGTTTTTTCTACATAAAACAGGTTTTACACAATAAAGACACTAGCATTACTGCTGCTGTGATCTGATTGGTTGGTAAGCTGAAATGGTACAAAATCCAGCAAATGTATAGTATATAAAAGTTAGAAATAAACTGTCAGGGCTTTAAAAGGCAAACATGAATTAAAAAACAAATCATTGTTTACGCCAGATTCACATGACGCAATTTTAGTCCAGTTTTTCAGTCGCAGACAGTTCTTCATTGATCACCGACAAAAGCTCTGTTCACAGGCAAATCAAGGATCTCTCAATCGCCAACGAGTCGCATATGCCCGGAAAACATTCATCATGCTAAACATCTGATCCAGTCGGAGACTGGGAGTCAAGAGCAACAAATAAACTCTAGAGAGAGCCCATGAGTGAATGGTGATAAATGAAGCTAAAAATATATAATTTACTACAAGAAAAAAACAAAGAAAGTGTAGCTATATGTATCAGTTTTTTCTACATAAAACAGGTTTTACACAATAAAGACACTAGCATTACTGCTGCTGTGATCTGATTGGTTGGTAAGCTGAAATGGTACAAAATCCAGCAAATGTATAGTATACGAAAGTTAGTAGTAAACTATTAGGGTTTTAAAAGGCAAACATGAATTAAAAAACAAATCATTGTTTACGCCAGGTTCACACTATAGGACTTTAGTCCACTTTTTCAGGCGCCGACAGTTTTTTGTTTGTTTGCCGACAAAAGCTCTGTTCACAGGCAAATCAAGGATCTTTCAATCGCCAACGAGTCGCATATACCCGGAAAACATTCATCATGCTAAACATCTGATCCAGTCGGAGACTGGGAGTCAAGAGCAACAAATAAACTCTAGAGGGAGCCCATGAGTGAGTCCTTTATGAATGTGGGTGAATGGAGCTAAATAAATTTACATACATTTATATAATTATATAATTTATATAATATATGTACATTTTGATCTGAGTATTCCTTTAATTTTAAAAAGTAAAATAATGTATTTTACCAAACTAGCAAAGAAAGTGTACCTATATGCTATAGTTGTAGCCTTCTACCAACCTCCGCTAGCACTGCTGGAGCAGCATTAGCATTAGCCGCAAACTGCTCTAAGCGCTAGCTTCTTTTGCCGTTTAGAGGTGAGTATATTGGCCCGTAGCTTGCCCGTTTACCATGTTAAAACATGGTACGTGGGGCGAAGCGCTAGCTAATATCACCATCCTGGCTTACCGGAACACTCAGAGTTCCTCAGTGTAGCGCTGTTTGGTGGCATTAACTACCCAACAGCGCTAACCATGACTAGCCCTAGCGGTTAGGCGCTAATGCTAATGCTGCTGCACCCAGCCTTATTGGAAATCTGGAAATCTAAGCTTACTGTGAATAAATGGAGGCACTTTACTCACCCAAATAAACAGTTTTCGGGAGAGAAACCTGTGTAGATTAGCATCCAGCACTTGCTTGACTTTTTTTATTTGTTTATTTTCTTTTAAAGAATTGCAGTTTTGTTCACTTAACTTTACTTTACTTAGTTAAGTAAAACTAAGCTAAGATAAGCTGAGTGAGACCTGCAGAATTAGAAGTAAAACATGGCGACACCCCTGTTCCTTACTAGTGTCGCATAATGCGAATTATAATCCGGTGTGCCTTATTTATGAAAATAGACCAGAAAATAGACAATCATTGATACTGTGCCTAAATTATGGTAAGCAAAATGAGTCAATGACCCTGATCTGATTAGAAGTTTGGAAAACTGGGTTTTACAGCTGACCTGAGATCAGTTTCTGGACTGTTTATGAACTGGCAGCTCTGCTGAAAGTTAAATATATTATGTCTTGGTGTGGAGGACACTTTGTTGAGTGGTTTTTATATAGGAATTGAAATCTCTTCTGCTAAGCCGAGCTGCTTTATTCACATCACTCTACCGCTGCTGAATATCGATCCTAAAAACTGAAACCTCAGTAGAGTGGAGGCCAAACAAGGCTAGAGTGCCAAAAAGTCATTCAATGAATCACCTCTCTCTCTCTCTCTCTTTCTCTTTCTCTCATTCTCATTTAAAAACAGTTCAGGTTGAAACACTGAACTTTTATCGTGTCCCTTAGAAGATGAAGAACTCTGCACTGACCTGTGGTACACCCCACAAGACCTCCCTAATGTTTTGAAGATGTTCTGACCCAGTTCCTGTCTATCAATAATCCATCACAGTTCTTACGGATATTGTCTAAATGTCTCAGATTCTTTCACTTTTCCATTTTTTTTTTTTTTTTCAATTTGAACACGTCATCTTCAAGAACTGAAGCTGTAGTGATAGGGAACAAGCCTGGTCACTGGCATGCTAATGCTGTAGTAGTGATGTTGGATGAGCCTGGCAGTTGCCACATCCTGGTTTCCAGTGTGCTATGGTCCAGAATAAGCAACACTGCAAATGGGAAAAGAAAACGGTTATGTGTTCCTTATATACTTACAACAGTAGTTCTCTAAAATCTTTCATATTTAAACAACATCTGGTCAAATATTTAATTATGACATTTTTGCACTATAAGGTGTGCCCTATTGTACACATTGTAAGCAACACTAGTAAGGAATAGGGGTTTCGCCATGTTTTCCTTCTAATTCTGATAATACCTCTGAATGGCGAAAGAGCTGGCGCTTAGCACGGTTAGCAGGTAATGTCAATGCTGCTCCAGCAGTGCTAGCCGGGGTTAGTAGCAGGATACAGGACAATAATTTTCACCTAGGGATAACACCTCTTCTTAATACCTGACTGGTAGAATTCATACGTAAGGCACACCAGATTATAGACCGCACTGATGATTTTTTGGAAAATTAAAGGATTTTAAGCGTGCCTTATAGTGCAAAAATATATAAAAATATCTCAAATTATTTTCTTTATCAAAATAATCATTAGTTGCAGCCCTAAACGGTGCCACCCTACAGTGGAAAGGAAGTCAATGTCACACTGTGTCTGTCCTGTGTTTTTCCAGCTTTTGGTTCTATGTGCTTCTGCCCTCGGTTTTCCTGTCTGTGTTCCCAGCCATGTGCTTTTCTTAAACACATGGCTTTGTTTTGTTATTGTCCTGTCTCCGCCTTAGCCCTGCCCTGTCATCTGTAATCCCTCCTGTCTCATTTGTAGCCCCGCCCCCCTGTTAATTCCACAGGTGTCCCTAGTGTGTGCCTGTGTATAAATACCCCATGTGCTCCTTTGTTCTCTGACGTGCTTTTTGTTTGACCTTTTTGTCTTCAGTGTTTCATGTTTGCTTTATGTAATTCGTTTCTTTATTTGTTATTTTTGCTTGTTTGTTTCAGTCTTTTAGTTTATCCTATGTTTCATAGTTTTTTTTGTTTCAGTTACCCTTTCTTTAAATTATTTAATAGTGTTTTGTTCTTTGTTTATTTTGTTAAATGGAAAATAAATCCGACTTGTGTTTGCATCCGGCCTCCTCTTCTTCTCCATCTTGTTTATTTCAGGTGTCAGCTGTGGTTTTAAAGTTATGATTGGTTTTTATGGTATCTACACATACTTTAGAAACCTCCACAAACTCTTATATCTATGTGAGTTTGTTTGAGTGTATGTGTGTGTATGTGTGTGTATATATATATATATATATATATATATATATATATATATATATATATACAGGCAAAAAGTGTGAAGTTATTAATCTACTTAACAAAAAATTAATGCCAAGAGTGTGCAAAGCAGTAATCAGACCAAAGGGTGGCTATTTCGAAGAAACTATAATATATATATATATATATATTTTTTTTTTTTTTGGTTAAGTACATAAAACTCCACATGTGTTCATTCATAGTTTTGATGCTTCAGTGAGAATCTACAATGTAAAGAGTCATGAATATAAAGAAAACACATTGAAAAAGAGAAGGTGTGTCCAAACCTTTGGCCTGTACTGTATATATACAGTATATATATATATATATAAAGGGAGGGCAGGTCTGCTGGACTGATGATGGTGTCTCCAGGGGGTTTCTCAGGTTGGGAAGGTTGCTCCGTAACTCAGCACTAAAGCACAGCCGTAACTCACCGGGACAGGGTGAAGGCGATGGCCATCTCCAGACAAATTTGCCCTCTGAGAACCGGCCAGTGCCAAGTGGAGAATGGAGGAGCGAGGTGGAGGGGAAGGTTGGACAGGAGATGTGCACATATTGAGCCGGGAGGGTGCTGAGTGTGAGTTAGAGCTGGAGGAAAAAACGCCGGCTGGCTGCTTTCTGCTCAATATTCACGGCCTGAATGCAATCAGGTGGGATGATTGAGGTGGGATCACTTAAAGACCCTCGGGCCGATCGGCCGTATATAAATTTGTGGGTTTAATAGATTTTTATAGAATTTTATATCACGTCAGATGAGAACGTTGTAGTGAATCTGTGAATCTGCTAATGTAACTATAAGGGCTATAAGGGCTGCAATGATATGAGGCTGAGATGTCCAAATATTTATGGACACCCTCTGTAACAGAGAACTGATATCGTCGCTGTCCAATAAAAAACACTTATCTCCAAAACAGCAACTTTACAGGAGAGAGAAAAAAACCTTGTAAACTTTCAATGTAAGTCAATGTAAAAAGGCTTTATTTCAGGTCATTTTGAAGAGTTTCTATTGGTCCGTTCATCAAGAAATTTTGGCACAGTGTAAGGAACAGTTTGTCTGGTCAAATTATGTAGTAAACTAAAAATCAACAAAAATGGAGATAAGTGTTTTTCATAATACGGCGACGATAAGCAAGTTCCAAAAAAAAAGGCTCCAAGAAGATTGGACTGTAACGTACCAAAATATTCCAGGAACGTCCTAAAAAAGAAACGTCTGACATGATAACGGTTTTTGTCACGTTATTAAAACATTTCTCGAATAATGTTCCCAGCTAGATCAATACTAACATTTTGGAAATGTTAAGAGCGACATTCCCAAAGTTAAAGAATTCAAACATTGACACAAGTGATTTTGCAACAATGCTACCAGAACATTTGAAAATGTTACATAAAAACGTTCTCTAAATACATCAAGAAAAGTCGACAGAGTCAATGTTCTAAAAATGATAACTGTAACTTTCAGAAAACATTCTAAGAAACGAAACAAAAATTGTTAGATAGGTATTTGAGGCTCTGGGGCACCAAGTGGCCCAGTAGTCTAAAGCGCTGCCACTATGATCGGGAGATTGCTGGTTTGAATCCTGGTCATGCAGCTTGCCATCAGCTGCCGGAGCCCTGAGAGAGCACAGTTGGTCTTGCTCTCTCTCTCTTTGGGTGGGTACAGTAGATGGCGCTCTTTTATCCCCTCATCACTCCTAGGGTGATGTTGATCAGCACAAGGCTGCATCTGTGAGCTGATGTATCAGAACCAAGTCGCTACGCTTTCCTCCGAGCATCAGCGCTGTGATGCTACTCGGCAATGCTACAGCTATCAGCAGCAGTTCAAAAAGAGGTGGAGTCTTTACTAGTGTTGTGGTATCACTAGTGATGGTGGATTAGTAGCAATGGGTGGGACAATCGGCCAGATAAATTGAAAAGAAAAATAGAAAAATGAATCTTAAAAAAATAGAACATTGACACAAGTGATACTGTAGTAACCCTACCTGAAAGTTTAAAAAGGTTTATAAACAAAAATGTCCTAAAAACATCAAGAAAACTTAACAGATTGAAGGTTCTAAAAAATGTTAACTGTAGCATTCAGAAAACATTCTACTAGCCAACAATTGTTAGCTGGGTATTCAGCTACTTTAAGTTGCACAGATTGCCCAACCAACAGTTTAAACAGTTTTGCCAATAGAATAGGACTCTCTTGAGCAGATGAACACCAAACCATTGGCACCATGCCGAAGGATAGACTAATGCAATACAGTGGTATAAAAGCTAAACCCCATAGCATTAAGACAATTGCATTACTAGACAGCCAAAGCGCCCAGAGGAAAGCACCTAATCTCCAGCTCTGACTCCAAATACAATATTACCTAAGGTACCTAAGACCTGGAGGGAATGACTACACACTGATGGCTCATGTCAGAATCTGGGGGACACGCCCAGTATGCAGATATATTAGTCTAAAAGCCAGGTTCTCTTAAATGAAAATAGTTGAGTTATGTAAAATTGGATATTATATCCAAACTTTAAAGAGACTTAATTATTTGAGGTCCAAATAAATGTGGGTTTTATAGTCAATAGTAGCATTCAATAAAGATTTCTCCCATATACCTGACCTTCTGTCAGTCTTCTGGTAAATCCAGCAGCTCCTAAACTGCAGTAAAACTGTGAAGCGTGGGGAGAGATAACTCTGAGCACAGCAGAACATTGCTTTTATATAAAATCATAGCAGTGTGTTTCTTTTTTTTTTTTTCGTTTGTTTGTTCACGGCTCTTTGGAAACTTTTGTGAACTTGAGGCTGAGCCTGGCGCCGCCGCCTCTGTGCAGCACAATGGCCGCCGGCATTGTGAGCCGCTCTGTGTGAAGGTTATGAATTAATACAGCTTCATCAGGATACAAACAGAGGTCTAACCTGCTTCTTTCAGCCTCCCTCGTCCTTTTCTCCTCCGTCAATACCGCGCTCCGCCAGCGCCGGCGTGGGTGAGGACGGCTCACGGCCGCTGCAGTCCAATGCACATGCCCCTGACGGAGAGGAGACGGACAGAACTGAACGATGGAGTGAAAGGTTCGGTTAGAAAGGCGACAGTGACCGCAGTGCGAGTCGTTCTGACAGATGGAGATGCATCGCTTTTGAACCAGAGTCTTCAGAGTGTGTTACTGTGTGTAGGTACTGTAGGCTAGGTGTCCGTAAAAATTATGGACAAAGACCACTGTGCTCATCCGTGAAAACTTTGAATGCACATTAAATTCTGCCGTGATTTGATCAGCCGTGGTTTTATGTTTTTTGGATACAATCCGGGTTAGCACCCGAACATCCCTTTCAGACAGCTTCCTCTTACAGCATCCACAGTTAATCCTGTTGGATGTGGTTGGTTCTTCTTGGTGGTATGCTGACATTACCCTGGATATCGTGGCTCTTGATGCATCACAAAGACTTGCTGTCTTGGTCACAGATGCTCCAGCAAGACGTGCACCAACAATTTGTCCTCTTTTGAACTCTGGTATGTCACCCATAATGTTGTGTGCATTGCAATATTTAGAGCAGAACTGTGCTCTTACCCTGTTAATTGAACCTTCACACTCTGCTCTTACTGGTGCAATGTGCAATTAATGAAGATTGAACACCAGGCTGCTCCAATTTAGCCATGAAACCTCCCACACCTGTATAGCCATGTTTATTAAGCATATATGCTAAAATAGTTAATCTCTATCATTAATAATCTAGTCCTACAATGAAAGTCTGGCACTTTACTTAGAGCGCATAAAGACCTGTTATAATACATTATAATTGACTATAACTAATATTATATTCAAGACAATAAACACAGCTATTAATGCATGTGCAATTAATGAAGATTGGCCACCAGGCTGCTCCAATTTAGCCATGAAACCTCCCAGAAATGTATGTTTAACTATTTAAAACAAGAAAGTCTTTGTTTTAAAGAAATTGCCGACTGCATGTTTAAATAATTTATATTTATTACAAAAAATAAAAATAAAAATCTTCTATTACTGGCACTCATTCCTGTTACTGGAACTCACTCCTGTTACTTTTTATATTTTCAGTAACGGGAATGAAAGTATCAGGAATGAGTCTTTAACATAGAATGAGCAAAAACATGAGAAATTAAAGACTAATGAGGGAACTGAATTTTGATCGTCTCATGGTCTTCAGAAGAACCAGCTGATGATGTCATTTCCTGTTGTAGATGTGACTTCCTGTTGTAGAAAGTCCCAGATGTTTCAGATGATCAGGGTAATGTGTTCCGGTAACAGAACTGAGTGAACTAAAATGTGTATTTTAACTTAAATAGTATGGATTTATTATAAATAAAATAAATATGTTTAAAGCATTATCATTAGATTTCATGGATACAGTTTATATTTACAGATGCTATCCTTTCAGTGTTATAATTAGTTTTTTTTTTAATTCATGTTTTTAATTAAATATCTTACTTTTGCAATTAGGTCAATGCACGCTATATTTAATAATAAAATGCATTTTATTATATAAGTTATTTTGTGTGCACATTATTAATACATGTAATTCATGCATTGCCTTAACTTTGTCCCTTAACTGTTTTCATGTATTTAATATTAATCGACAATGAAAAAAATGATTAAATAAGAAGATGTGTCCAACCTTTTGATTTGTTTTAATGCCTTACGACCAGTGTTGGGCACGTTACTTTGAAAAAGTAATGAGTTACAGTTACTCGTTACTTCTCTAAAAAAAAGTAACTGAGTTACTAACTGAGTTACTCTACTATAAAAGTAACTAGTTACTAGTAAAAGTAAGTATTGTGTTACTTTTGTGTTACTCGTCCTGTAACCACCCCCCCGGGCCCCACCTTCTCAGAGTGTGTTTCATAAGCCAGATGAATAGAGTGCACGACAGCAAAAACAAGAACCTGCATAGAGGTTTTTAGTTCGGGGAGATAATGTGAACTCGACCTGCACATTTTAACCTTTGACCTCAGTGAGTGTGAAATAGTGTTGGGGTATTTCCATCTGGAAAAGGCTGTTTTTTCCACTGGAGTCTTCTACACTATGCGCTGTGAACACCCACCCACCTATTCTCTTTGATTGGCTGAAGACGTAATCTTTCTATACCTTAGCCAATCATTGCTTAGGCTGTTATCTCATCCTCCCTTCCCTTGTGACTCACACACACAACGCAAACACACACACAACGCAAACACACACGCACACTTGCGCCTTTGTATGCTCAAAGTAAAAAATAAAAAAAAAAGTTAATTGAGCGGCTAAAGTAAGGTGCGGTAACGGGGTGTAATGGGGAAATGGTAACGGTGTTATAGTTACAGTCAGAGTAATTAATTAGATTTCTCATTACTGAAATAAGTAACGGCGTTAGTAATGCTTTTTATTTCAACGCCGTTACTCCCATCACTGCTTATGATAGGCCTGCCTGAGCCCATAAGGCCATATATCATATATATCATATTACAGAGACAATACATGGAGCGGCTCTGTGAAGTAGAGGTCATTATACGGGTCATTCTTTCCTCCAATAGACTCACTCATGCAGGAAACTCTCTGACGTTTGTGTGCTCACACACACACACACTCACACACACACACACACAAAGCATACACACTGCTAGGCCTCGTCCCAGGGCTCCTATAGCGAGCAGATGTTGCTGTGTCTGTATGTTGCCATACTGTGTGTGTGTGTGTGTGTTTGTGTGTGTGTGTGTGTTTGTGTGTGTGTGTGTGTGTGTGCGCACAGCAGTGTCAGACTTCATTGCAGAAGATTTTTGTTTCAGGGGAGATTAACATACGCTGTTTTTTTTCTCATTTCTCGCCGTACGCTGGCAGGCCCGTGAGCCACATCACCCAGAGCACAGATGGCGTAGCGGGCGCGGCGGAGCAGGTGCTGTGACGGGTTCCACTGCGTTTTGTCATTTTCTTCCCTGCAGTTTGTCCTAAAGCTGGAAAATTTAAGCTTCTACTGGGCCGACAGACGAGGAAAAACTAATGTAAAGCAAACCAGCAGCTTAGGTTCCTGCACTGAGTGCCAAAACGGGTTCTTAAAGGAACATTTCAGTAGCTAGATCCTGGATACAATCTGGGTTAGCACCCGAACATCCCTTTCAGACAGCTTCCTCTTACAGCGTCCACAGTTAATCCTGTTGGATGTGGTTGGTCCTTCTTGGTGGTATGATGGCATTACCCTGGATACCGTGGCTCTTGATGCATCACAAAGACTTGCTGTCTTGGTCACAGATGCTCCAGCAAGACGTGCACCAACAATTTGTCCTCTTTTGAACTCTGGTATGTCACCCATAATGTTGTGTGCATTGCAATATTTAGAGCAGAACTGTGCTCTTACCCTGTTAACTGAACCTTCACACTCTGCTCTTACTGGTGCAATGTGCAACTAATGAAGATTGAACACCAGGCTGCTCCAATTTAGCAACCCCTGAATATTCAGAAGCACTGTTGCTGCTTGTATTCAAAGGATGCAGGTGGCAGGTGTAAAAAAAATACTGTTTATGAGGTGTAAGGTAGTAATGAGCATCACAACACGTCTTTCACAGGCTCTGAGTGTATAAGTGTCACCCTATAGTGTGTCAGAACCGAGAACCTGTGACATTATAACAAATTATGAATTAATATAAGGTATTATAATATTTAAGTTTATGGTAACACTTTCTATGAATGTCATCTTTATAAGACACTATAACCACATTCATAACATATTATAATGCATTCATAAGGCATTATAAACATGGCTATAAATATTTATAAAAATACATAACTCATAATAGCCATGTTTATTAAGCATTATGACCTGTGATCATAACACATTATAAGCTATGCTTATGATATACATGTTAAAATAGTATATATATATAGTATATATCTATCGTTAAAAATATAGTCCCACAATGCAAGTCTGTCACTTTACTTAGAGCGCACAAAGACCTGTTATAACACATTATAAATGACTATAACTAATATTATATTTAAGACAAGAATAATTTATGAGGGGTTAAAACTATATTGATATGATTACTGATGACGTGTTTATAAGTTGGAAGCTTTTTTAGTCATGATACACTCTTGGTATTGATGTATAACATGTTATAAACACAGCTATTAGTGCATAATAATCACAGTTCACGATGCATAATAAACATGGCTATGATGAATTATACATTTTTATAAATATGTATAGCCATGTTTATAATGCCTTATGAATGCATTATAACGTGTTATGAGTATGTTTATAGAGTCTTATAGAGATGACAATCATGGAAAGTGCTACCGAATATTTTATATGTATATATTATATATTTATAAGAACATTAATAAGAACTCATTTTTAATAAATGTCATCTACTGAAAGTGTCTCATTTCATTGTGTGACTGTTTTAAGCAGAATTTACTGACAAAAACAGTAAGTAAAAGACAGTACGACATGTTATTAGTTCTTCTAATATTACAATTTCCCCTCATAATCCATGATCGATTCAATCAAACCAATCAACCAAACATGCCATTTAATGCATTCCTTAAAAGCAACAAAATCCACTCAAACACCTACAAAGGCTGGAGTCTGAACCAACATACCTCCAGAAGAACATCGTACCACTTTAAAATCCAACTAAATCCAAAAATCTCCATTTAGACCCAAAATGCATTTGTCAAAAGCATCAAAATCTACTCAAACCCTCAAAAATATCCCATTTAAACCCAAAGTGTTTGCCCCCTAAATCTTCCTCTAATAACCTGGTTGTGCAATCAAGCTTTATCGATAACTGATAACGAGTCTTTCTCATCTCTGTGGAGGAATTTAGTTCCACTCTTCTTTACAGAATTACAGTTTTAATTCAGACACATTGGAGGATTTTCCAGAATAAAAGTCCTGTTTAAGATCATCCGCAGCATCTCAATCATGCAGACCTTAACTCAGATTATCAAAGAAAATTTAATATCATACAACTATAACCTCAGTAAATATATAAAAAAAAAACACTTTTTAAATGATGATTCATTTTTTTAAAGGAACAAAAACTATCCAAGTGGTTTAAGTGTCTAAAATTGCATGTTTTCAGAATTTAATAAGAATATTTGGTAACACTTTCTATGAATGTCATCTTTATTTGACACTATAACCACATTCATAACATATTATAATGCATGCATAAGGCATTATAAACATGGCTATAAATATTAATAAAAATGCATAACCCATTATAGGCATGTTTATTAAGCATTATGACCTGTGATCATAAGGCATTATAAGCTGTGCTTATATATATATATATATATATATATATATATATATATATATATATATATATATATATATATATATATATATATATATATATATATATTAAAGTAGTTTATATCTATCATTAATAATTTAAACCCAAAGTGCATGCGTCAAAAGCATCAAAATCTAATCTAGCCCTGTGTGAAAAAGTGTTTGCCCCCTAAATCTTCCTCTTATAACCTGGTTGTGCAATCAAGCTTTATCGATAACTGATAACGAGTCTTTCTCATCTCTGTGGAGGAATTTAGTTCCACTCTTCTTTACAGAATTACAGTTTTAATTCAGACACATTGGAGGATTTTCCAGCATTAAAGTCCTGTTTAAGATCATCCACAGCATCTCAATCATCCAGACTTTAACTAGACCTTTAACTCTAAAACGTTCATTTAGTTTTGAGTTTTTAAGCGATTCAGAGGTGAGCTTGCTTGTTTGTGTGCTTTGGGTCATTGTCGTGCTGCAGAACCCAAGTACACCTGAGCTTGAGGTCAGTAAGGAACAGAAGATCTGTTCTGAAGATCATCAAGATGTTAGTTTGTAAATGGTAAATCTCTATGGCTCTCTCAATTTCTCTCTTTCATTCTCTTTTCCTTTTTCTCTCTCTATTACTCATTCTCTTTCTATTTCTCTCTCTCTTGCGCTCTTACTCTCGCTCTTTCTCACTCACTCTTTTTCTTTCTCTCTCTCTCAGTCTGTCTCTCTCATTCTTTCTCACTCTATCTCTTACACCTTTTCTATCACTCTCTCTCTTTCTCATACTCTTACTCTCTCTTTTTCTCCCTCTATCTCTCACACTCTATATTTCTTGTTCTCTCACTCTCTTTTTCTCTCTCACTCACTCTCACTCTAAATCTCACTCACCTACTTACTCTCTTTTTCATTCTCTTACTCTTTCTCTCTCACTCCCTCTCTTTTACTCTCTCTCACTCTCACTCTATATCTCTCGCTCTTTTAGTCTCTCACACTCTCTTACTCTCTCTCACTCACTCTCTCACTCTTTCTCTTTCTCACTTTCTCTGCGTCTCTCACTCTTGCTCTCACTAGCTTTCTCACCCTCATTCTCTCTCTCACTTTCTGTCTCTCACTCTTGCTCTCTCTCTTCCCCCATTACCTTTCTCTCACTCACTTACTCTCTCTATCTTTTTCTTTCTCTTACTCTATCTTTCTCTCTCACTTACTGTCATTCTTTATCTCTCGCTCTTTTAGTCTCTTTCACACTCTCTTACTCTCTCTCTCACTCACTCTCTCTCTTTCTGTCTCTCTTACTCACTCTTTTTCTCACTTTCGCTCTTTCTCACTTTCTCTGTGTCTCTCACTCTTGCTCTCTCACTAGCTTTCTCACCCTCATTCTCTCTCTCTCACTTTCTGTCTGTCTCTCACTCTTGCTCTCTCTCTTCCCCCCATTGTCTTACTCTCTTTCACTCTCTCTCTGTCTCTCTCTCACTCACTCACTCTCTCTATCTTTTTCTTTCTATCTCTCACACTCTTTCTCTTACTCTATCTTTCTCTCTCACTTACTCTCATTCTATATCCCTCGCTCTTATAGTCTCCTTCACACTCTCTCTCACTCACTCTCTCTCTCTTTCTCTCTCTCTCACTCTCTCACTTTCTGCCTGTCTCTCACTCTTGCTCTCTCTCTTCCCCCCCATTATCTTACTCTCTCTCACTTTCTCTCTGTCTCTGTCTCACTCACTTACTCTCATTCTATATCTCTCTTTCTCACTTTCTCAAACCATCTCTCTCACTCTCTCTCTCTTGGTCTCTCTCACTCTCTTTCTCACTTGCTTATTCTCTGTCTTAGACTCTCTCTCTCTCCCTCTCTCTCCCTCTTTCTCCCTCTCTCTCTCTGATGTACAGCAGGGGTAGGAAGGGATTATTAATCACTGGATTTAAAAATTCCATCTTCATGAGTGAAAACAAACCCGTCTGAAAGTACAGCTCATGCACTGCCGGCTGTCTATAAATCACGCGGCGGTGGACAGGCGTTCTCGGACAGCCGCGCTTCACCCGGACCGAATGCGTTCATTAATCTCGGCGAGGCGAGCGCCGCTCCCCGAATCAACTCCTCTCAAAGTTAAACGCAGAAAAATGGGAGCCAGAAACTCGTTCTACAAACTTCCCCCAAACGCTGGCAGAGGTCACCGAGCTCAAACTGCGCATCACGCCGAGCTTCATAACCAGACTGTAGAGTTAACCTGGTGCAACGGTACTGAATATGAGTGAAATTAATAGTTAATTGAGGGATAAGAGGACAAATAAAAATGTACTGTAGATAACTGCTAATATATGAAGGGTTTAGCTTCAGGAAACATCAATCATAATGTCAGATTAATATAATTAGAGCATGTTAGAGCATCAAAATGCTCCAGCTTCAAAATATTCTAGTAATCCAAAATATTCTTTATAAGACCTAAGTTTGAGATTGAAGAACTTTTGGTAACACTTGAATGTCTATGAATGTCATCTCTATAAGTCTCTATAAACATACTAATAACACATTATAATGCATTCATAAACAAATAAAATTTATTATGTGTCATGAACTGTGATTATAATGCATTATTAGCTGTGTTTATAACGCGTTATACGTCAATACCAAGGAACTCAGTCCAGTTTGCAGACTGTATCATGACTAAAAAAGCTTCCAACTAATGAACACACCCTCAATAATCCTATAAATATATTTTTATATACTCATTAATTATTATTGTCTTGGATATAATATTAATAATAGTCAATTATAATGTATTATAACAGGTCTTTGTGCGCTCTAAGTAAAGTGCCAGACTTTCATTGTAGGACTATATTATTAACAATAGATATATATTATTTTAACATATATATATTATAAACACAGCTTATAATGTATTATTATCACAAGTTATAATGATTAATAAACATGGCTATAATGGGTTATGCATTTTTATAAATATTTATAGCCATGTTTATAATGCCTTATGAATGCACTATAATATGTGATGAATGTGGTTATAGAGTCTAATAGAGATGACATTCATAGAAAGTGTTACCGAAATTTCCTTATGGCAATGCTGAAAACTTACACTTCCGATGTTTTAAACCCGACTAGTGTGCCCCAAGAGATTGAAAATACAGAATTCCTGTCAAATTGCCAAAAAAATTATCAAAATCTAAAATTGTCAGTAACACTTCCTATGAAACCAATAGTCATAATGCATTATATAGCATACATAGGGACCTATTGTACACCCTGCGCAAGGTGTGTCACGATGCTCATTGCTATCTTACATCCTGTCCACAGTATATTGGAATAGCATCAGCGTTTAGGAATAAATCTACACTGATGGATGTGGTGGTCTGGAAATTTCTGGAGAGCTTCTTTTTTGGCGTCGGAAAACACAGGTGCGCCACTGACTGATTAAAACCCTGACAACAGTGCTGCACTGTTAAGATACCAACGCACCAAAGTCACAGCAGTTAAAGGGAATGACAACTGGATGGTGATTGGTTTATTTCACATAATACCCAAAACACATTCATTAAAAAGATCAAAAGCCCTGTGAGAATGGAGGCCACAGAGCCGGATGCTATAACATTTATAGGAGTACCAAAATTACAATCTAAGCTCTAAATATAAATCTGAATCACCAAGCTACTGAAAATCAAACAGGAAATGCAGCACTAATGCAATACTCTCGGTTTATCTAGCTCTACATCTTCTGCTCTTTCCTCTTAATGACTTCCAGCACATTCTGCCATTACCCGACTGAAGCTGCAGCCAGACTCCGAGCGATCAAGGCACGCGGCAATATTCTCTCAATCTTTAAGAGATAATTAAGAATAAACAAGCAGCCGGAGCACCACAGACTTCTGAGTCCATCTGGTGGAGCAGGTTTTGAAGGCATGCCATTTACAGACTGTACAGATAAATCAACAAAACACAGAGAGTCATGTAAATAACACAAACACACAACATTTAAATCTTCAGTTTATTACATCTACTGACTGTGTATCTGACTAATCTCAAGACTATATGGTAACAATTCCTGTGAATGTGGTGTCTATTAGACTCTATGAACACACTCATAACACATTATAAATAATAATGCATCCATAAGGCATTATAAACATGGGCATAAATATGCATAAACCAAGAGCCTTAACAAAGCATGCTTTAATTACTTTTAACCACTCATGAATTAAACTTAATAAACTTAAATATTCAGTAACACTTTCTATGAATGTCATCTCTATAAGACTCTATAAACATACTCATAACACATTAAAATGCATTCATAAGGCATTATAAACATGGCTATACATATTTATAAAAATGTATAATTAATCATAGCCATGTTTATTATGCATCATGAACTGTGATTATAATGCATTAATAGCTGTGTTTATAACATGTTATACACCAATACCAAGAAACTCAGTCCAGTGTGCAGACTGTATCATGACTAAAAAAGCTTCCAACTTATAAACACACCCTCAATAATCCTATAAATATAGTTTTAACCACTCATAAATCATTCTTGTCTTTAATATAATGTTATTTATAGTCATTTATAATGTGTTATAACAGGTCTTTGTGTACTGTAACTAAAGTGAAAGACTTTCATTGTGGGTCTAGATTACTAACGATAGATGTAGATATACTGGTAACACTTTCTATGAATGTCATCTCTATAAGACTCTATAGACATATTCATAACACATTATAGTGCATTCATAAGGCATTATAAACATGGCTATACATATGTATAAAACTCTATAATTGATCATAGCCATGTTTATTATGCATCATGAACTGTGATTATAATGCATTAATAGCTGTGTTTATTGTCTTGAATATTTATAGTCAATTATAATGTATTATAACAGGTCTTTGTGCGCTCTAAGTAAAGTGCCAGACTTTCCTTGTAGGTCTAGATTATTAATGATAGAGATATACTATTTTAATATATATATATATATATATATATATATATATATATATATATATATATATTACAAGCACAGCTTATAATGTATTATGATCACAGGTCATAATGCTTAATAAACATGGCTATGATGAGTTATGTATTTTTATAAATATTTATAGCCATGTTTATAATGCCTTATGAATGCATTATAACATGTTATGAATGTGGTTATAGGGTCTAATAAAGATGACATTTATAGAAAGTGTTACCGAATATTCTTATAAAATTCTGAAAACATGCAATTTTAGACACTTAAAGCACTTGGATAGTTTTTTGTTCCTTTAATGAATTAAATCATTATTTAAAAAGTGTTTTTTAAATATTTACTCAGGTTATAATTGTACGATATTAAAGTTTGTTTGATAATCTGAAAAATATCAGTATGACGAAAAAGCAAAAGGGTGTCTATACTCTTCTGAAGTGAAAGATTAAAGGGGGGTGGTCTTTTTTTGTAGTAATATAATTTTTAATTAAAGGTTGTGGAGTGTGGTAGAGTGTTAGTTGTACGAGTGCTGAATGCGTGAGAGTGTGTGTATGTAACAGTATCTCTGCAGCCAGTGCTTCCCTCTCGCTCGCTGACAATTGATTCCTGATTTAAGAGTATTATGCATGAGCAGCTTGTGCGAGCGACGCTCTTTGATGTCGCTGACGCGCCATGAAATGGGACAAACCATGGAGCAATGGATCCTGCGCTGCGGGGGGGCTTACCGAGCCCTCGGGCCGAGGACACGAGCAGGAGACGAGGCTGTGTTTAACTCACTCTGGAGGTCTGAGACTGAAATCTGAACAGTGTTTTAAACTCAAATTCTGCTCTCTGCTCTAGAATCGGTGATATCTAGACATTGACTGGGTAGAAAACACAAGTTAAAGCAGCAGTGTGGAAGATTTTATTCTTTTAAAGCATTGCAATTTATTGCACTAGTGTCCTGACCCAACTATTCATTTTAAAAACACAGAATTTTAAACAGTAATTTATTTAAACAGTGACATTAACATTAAATGCCTTTCAGTGTGTAATTACACATCCTCACCAGAGGTGTCTCTAATTCCCCGAATCACCCAAAAACCCTTTTTAATGATCTATAGTGCACCAGTCAATTGTAAATCACGCAGCTTGATTTAGGGCGTGACTTGATTTAGTTGTGTCTTGGGTATCATGAGGGCACAAGAAATGCATTTTGTGCGGCTCAAAAAGCTTATTCCTTATCAATCTCTTATCAATCAATCAATTAATTAATCAATCAACCCTTATTTTACCTCGGAAGTACATTGAGGGCAACTCTCATTTTCAATGTAGCTGACACGACATAGAAAATAATAACTATATTTAATTATTTTAAAATAACAGTAAATAAAAAATAAAAAAAGATAAAATTAAAATAGAAAAAAAAAAAAAAATAAAAAAATAATAATAATAATAATAATAATAATAATAATAATAATAATAAATAAAATAATGAAGAAACAAAAAGGAAATAAAGGACTAAAAGATAACGTGAAATAAACCAGTCAGTTCGCCAGTTGCCATTCCCTTTAAGGTGCGCTCTGATTTTTTAAAATAAATTGGAGTCTTATTATACTCTTAGCAAAAAACAGCCCCAGAACGTGTGTTCCAACCTTTATGTTTGACAGTAAAGGCAAGCATGAGGTGCTGTAAGATTTTCTGGAAACACTGCAGATTTCATTTTCCAGCAGGACTTGGCACACTGCCCACACTGAAAAAAGTACCAATTGGTCTTATACAATATTAAAATTTTCTGAAACACTGATTTTTGGGTTTTCATTGGCTGTCACCCATAATTATCAACAATAAAAGAAATAAACACTTAAAATAGATCACTCTGTGTTTAATACATCTATATAATATATGAGTTTCACATTTTGAACTGAATTACTGAAATAAAGTAACTTTTCAATTATATTCTCATTTTTTTTTTTTTAGATGCACTAGTATGCAGCATTCAGCACTGCACTGGCACAGCTACAGTCTGAAGCAGCTGAACATCCGACTGCTCATATTCAGACCCATTTCTCTCAGCTGTGTGACGTGCCAGATGTGACTGGTTGGAATAAACTCGCTCAGTGTTTTGCCAGAAGAGAAAATGTTGCAGAAAAACTGACAGAATTACATTTACCTGCAGATGATTCAACCCTTTACAGAGTCCCTCACCGTTTACAGTCTCAATCTGATCTGTTCCAAACCTGTTTCTGCTTATCTGAGGTCTGCAGACCAAATACAGAGCATTACTGCTGAATTATTTAACCTACACCTTGGTGTTGGTCTTTAGGAGCATTAGTTTTGGTAGTACCAGTCTTTAAGACTATTATTCTTGCTAGCCTCAGTCTTTTGGACCCTCAGTCTTCATATTATCTGTCTTTAGGATCATGAGTCTTGATATTATCTGTCTTTAAGGCTCTCATCATTGGTATTGCCACTCTTCAGGACCCTCAGTCTTGGTGTTGTGACCTTTAGGACCAACAGTCTTGGCATCACCAGTCTTTAGGACCATCAGTTTTAATATTATCTATCTAGCACCATCAGTCTTGGTAGTGTCAGTATTTAGGACCATCAGTCTTGATAGTGTCAGTATTTAGGACCATCAGTCTTGGTATCGCCAGTCTTTAAGACCATCAGTCTTTGTAGTGCCAGTCTTTAGGACTATCAGTCTTGGTAGTGCCAGTCTTTAGGACTATCAATCTTGGTAGTGCCAGTCTTTAAGACCATCAGTCTTGATAGTGTTAGTCTTTAGGACTATCAGTATTGGTGGTGCCAGTCTTTAAGGCCATCAATCTTGCTAGTGCCAGTCTTTAGGACCATCAGTCTTGATATTATGTGTATTTAGGTCTCTCAATCATGGTAGTGTCTGTCTATAGGACCTTCAGTCTTGGTAATGCCAGTCATTAGGACCATCAGTCTTGGCATTACCAGTCTTTAGGTACACCAGTCTTGGTAGTGCCAGTCTTTCGGATCCTCAATCTTGGTACTGCCAGTTTTAAGACCCCCAGTCTTGAAAGTGCTAGTCTTTAGGACCATTCATTTTGGTAGTAACCTTCTTTAGGACCCTCAGTCTTGGTACTTTCTGTATTAGGGCTCCCATCTTTGATACTGCCAGTCTTTTGCACCCACAGTTTGGTAGTGCCAGTCTTTAGAGCTCTACTTCTTGGTACTGTCATTCCTTATGACCCGCAGTCTTGGTACTTTTAAGACCTCCAAGTGCCAGTCTTTAGGGCCATCAGTCTTGGTTTTGGCGTTTTTTAGGACCTTTAAACTTGGTATTGCTAGTCTTCAGGGCCCTCAGTCTTGATATTATCTGTGTTTTGGACCATCAGTCTTGGTACTGCCAGTCATTAGTACCCTCACTGTTGGCATTGCCAGTCTTCAGGATTATCAGTCTTGGCATTACCAGTCTTTAGGTACACCAGTCTTGGTAGTGCCAGTCTTAAGGACCCTCCGTCTTGGCATTGCCAGTCTTTAGGACCTTCAGTCTTGGTAATGCTAGTTCTTAGGACCATCAATCTTGCTAGTGACCATCTTTAGGACCCTTAGTCTTGGTACTGCCAGTGTTCAGGACCATCACTCTTAAAATGTTTTCTGTTAAAAGCTTAAGAAATCTACACTGACCTATGGGATATGCACGTGAGGTCTAATGCATTGAACGTGGATGTGATTGTTTTTGCAAGAGTTGCTTTTCTGTTAATTTGTACCATATATCATATGTTTCTTAGGCCTTAATAAGCCCATCCCTTAAGAATCCCCTAATAATCCCTTAATAATCTCATAATCCCTGTCACGTTGCCATTTTTCCAATATAGAGCATTTCACGTGACTCAACCAACTTTTTCCTTTTCTTTTTCTCAGGGTGGTTTGATTGCCCTCCTGCTCCTGATCCTCCTCTTCACGCTGGTACTCTACACTCGCCAGCGCTGGTGCCGGCGCCGCCGGGCCCCTCAGAAGAGCGCCAGCACCGAGGCCACCCATGAGATCCACTACATCCCCTCCGTCCTGCTCGGACCCCAGCAGACCAGGGACGGCTTCAGGGGTGCACGGCCCCACCAGCACACCTCCGTCATCGGCATGCCCATCCGTGAGACCCCTATTCTGGACGACTGTGACTGTGAGGACGATGACCAGCCGGGGCAGATGCTGGATGGGAAGGCACATCTGGAGGAGGATTTCAGCAGCCAGGGAACTCGTAGTGTGGATAGCCTTGGAAAGGGATGTGGAGAAGTCAACCATAAACACAGTTTGGACAACAGAGGTGAGTAACCATGGGTGCTTCGGTTCTACTGGTTTGGCTACATCACTTGTGCATAAGCTGGTGTAGCTTTGGTTTGTTTAAGACATGCTTCAGTTCTTCTGGTTTGGTTATATCACTTGTAGAAAAGCTGCCGTAGCTTTGGTTTGTTTGAGACATGCTTCAGTTCTTCCCATTTGGCAATATCACATGTAGAATAGCTGGCGTAGCTTTGATTTGGTTGAGAGAAGCTTCAGTTATTCAAGTTTCGGCTACGTCCCTTGTAGAATTGCTGGCGTAACTTTGGTTTGGTTGAGACATGTTTCAGTTCTTCTCGTTTAGCTATGTCACTTGTAGAATAGCTAATGTAGCTTTGGTTTGGTTGAAACATGCTTCACTTCTTCTGGTTCGGCTATGTCACTTGTAGAAAAGCTGGTGTAGCTTTTGTTTGGTTGAGACAATCTTCAGTTCTTCTGGTTCATCTACATCACTTGTAGAAGAACTGATGTAGCTTTGCTTTGGTTGAGCCATGCTTCAGTTCTTCTAGTTTTGGCTATATCACTTGTAGAATAGCTGGTGTAGCTTTGGTTTGGTTTGGTTGAGACATGCTTCAGTTCTTCTAGTTCGTCTACATCACTTGTAGAATAGCTGGTGTACCTTTGGTTTGGTTGAGACATGTTTCCGTTGTTCTGGTTCGTCTACATCACTTGTAGAATAGCTGGTGTACCTTTGGTTTGGTTGAGACATGTTTCCGTTCTTCTGGTTCATCTACATCACTTGTAGAATAGCTGGTGTACCTTTGGTTTGGTTGAGACATGCTTCCGTTCTTCTGGTTTGGTTATATCACTTGTAGAATCCCTGGCGTAGCTTTTCTTTGGTTGAGACATGCTTAAGTTCTTCTGGTTCAGCTATATCACTTGTAGAATAGCTAGCGTAGCTTTGGATTGGTTGAGACATGCTTCAGTTTCTCTGGTTGTAGAATATCTGGTGTAGACTGGCTATTTGTGTTACGTTGGTGCTAACATAGCATTGGAAACTCCATAGTTTTAGTGTAATTCGTGCTAACATAGCATTAGAAACTCCATATTTGTAGTGTAATTGTATGTAAATTGTTAATTTTTACGCAAATTGAAGTATATTTTTAAATTTTATGTGGCTACAAAATGTTGCAAATGTTTGACATCATCTGTTTAGATTTTACGGATGTTTTCATAAACATACTGACCATTAGGGTGCCACTGAATGCATTTAATGAACATTATAAGTCATTGTTTAATTTATAAATAATAAGTGTGCGATATTGGTTGATTCTGATGCAGTTTTATATTTACAAACCACTTTTTTTTTTACCTCGGAAAGGACAACATGCTAATTTTCTCTTTTTAAAGAAAGTATAACACATGTTTTACCTTTTTACAAGCTTTAATTAAAGCATTTATTTTCCTTTTTAGTCAAGGCTTAACATAATGATTCTGGACTGTGATGTAACAGTTTTGAGGTATTAGAATCGGCCTGTTTTACAACAGTGTAATGCATGTTTTTTTTGAGTACATGATTTCCAGTTCAAATCATGCAGTGAGAAGCCGTCAGGTTCTCATGTGTCCTCCAGCAGCATCCACAAAAAAACACTGCTAACACCAGCTAAACCACCGGGTCCTCCATCATCTTGGTCCTGAAGCTTAACTAAAGCTAACATAGTTAAAACCCTGCCGTTCCTGTGCCACCCTTTAAACCGGCACCTACGCGGCGTACTCCGGCTCGTCCGTCTGGGGGTTTGGGTTTGAAGTCACCTGCCAAAGCAGAGGCTAATTATAGCCATTGACCCGAATTTGCGGCGCGGCACGGGCGGAGAGGACGGCTCTGGAGAGATCGGGCCATTGACTCGCCGCTGATGAGTTGCTTTAGATGTTTCCCGGTGGAGAACCGCGAGGGCGAGCCGGTTCACACCGAGGACGCGGGATAGCGGCTCGGCATCGACAGGAAACCTTTATTTCACCCCGTCGTATGCTAATAGCATCACCCGCACTCTCATTTACACATACGGAGCGGTCAGGAGGTCGCTGGTTTTTAATCCCACATGTAGAGATCTGTGGGAGGCTGAGATAATCCCTGTAGCTTTTAAATATAACAACACTCTCACAGACTGAGAGAAAAGCACTAGATTACAGTTCCTGGAGAAACTGCGAGTGTGATTGCAGTGCACATTCGTTGCTGGTTGCTATGGTGTTGTTATGGCATCCGCTTTGGTTGCTATATTTGTGGTTGCTAGGTTGTTGGTAAGGTTTTGCTATGGTGTCCATGGTGGTTGCTAATGTGTTGCGAAAGTGTTGCTAGGTGGTTTCTAAGTGGTTGCTTTGGTGTTGCTATATGGTTGCTAGGGTGTTGCTATGGTGTCCATGGTGGTTGCTAAGTGGCTGGTTGGTGGTTGTTAAGGTGTTGCTGGGTGGTTGCTAAGGTGCTGCCATGGTATCTGTTGTGCTTGCTATGGTGTTGCTAAGTGGCTGTTAAATGGTTACTGAGTTGTTGCAAGGTGCTTGCTAAGGTTTTGCTATGATGTCCATGGTGGTTGCTAATGTGTTGCTAAGCAGTTGCTAGGTGGTTGCAGTTGCTAAAGTTTGGCAATGGTATCTGTAGTGGTTGGTATGGTGTTGCTATGGTATACACGTTGGTCGCTATGTTTTTTTCTAAGTTAATTCAAAGGTTTTGCTTTTAATGTCCATAATGGTTGGCATGGTGTTGCTAGGTAGTTGCTAAAGTGTTGCAATGGTATCTGAGGTGGTTGGTATAGTGTTGCTAAGTGGTTGCTAAGCAGTTCCTTAGTTGTTGCTAAGGTGTTGATAGGTGGTTGCTAAAGTTTTGCTATGGTGTCCATGGTGATTGCTAAAGTGTTGTTCAGTGGCTTCTTGGTGGTTGCTAAAGTTTTGCTATGGTGAACATGGTGTTTTCTATGGTGTTGCTCAGTGGCTGCTAAATGCTAAGCAGTTGCTAGGTGGTTGCTAAAGTTTTGCAATGGTATCTGTGGTGGTTGGTATGGTGTTGCTAAGTGGTGTTGCTATGGTATTCACATTGGCCAATATGTTTTTTTCTAACTTGTTGCTAAGGTTTTGCTTTTACTGTCCATAGTGGTTGGGATGGTGTTGCTTAGTGGCTGCTTGGTGGTTGCTAAGGTGTAGCTAGGTGGTCGCTTAGGTGTTGCTAGGTGGTCGCTAAAGTTTTGCTATGGTGCCCATGGTGGTTGTTAATGTGTTGCTATGGTATCTGTGGTGGCCATAGCGGTGTTGCAAAGTTGTTACTAAGGTGTTGCTAGGTGGTTGCTAAGTAATGTAGTCATATAAATCATATCTAAGTCACATAAATCATAATAATGAGGGAGAAAGAGCGCCAGCTACCCACTCAGAGAGAGCAAGGCCAATAGTGCTCTGTCGGGACTCTGGCAGCTGATTGCAAGCTGCATGACCGGGATTCAAACCATCGATATCCTGATCATAGTGCCAGTGCTTTGGACTGCTAGACTGCTTAAAGCAGTTGAAGCAACTCTAGGGCAATAAAATAGATTAATATGGAAAATATGGATTAATATGGATTAATCTGGAAAAAAATATGAGTGCTATTTAGTGTGCAGTCTAAAATAAATAGAATAAATAGTTAAAAATAGTAATAATTTTGTGTTTTGCACAGCATTCTGATAATAATCCATGAAGCCATCGCTTTCCACTTACTTCAAACACAGTCAATCTACCAAGAACCCTTTTTAGTGCTTATTTAGCACTTTAGCATTGAAGCTACAACACTTTTTAGAAGCTAATAGTCAGTTTCCATGATGCTTCATTCCTAAATCATCACACACTTTCCTCCAACTGGCTCTGCTTGTTAAATAATCTCTAATAAACGTGCTAATGTGGTTTTCTGATACTGTATGTTTAAAAAAATGGATATAAAAGTACCTTGCAATGCTAAAAAACAGCACTAGCATCTTGCAGCCTGATGATTTTCTGTACTTTTCATAGCTAACAGTGAGTGCAGCTCAGCATCATGAACCACATCATCATCAAGTCTATTAGAGATTCCTTGAAACCGCAGCAGCGAGTGTATGATGAAGCGAGTGTATGATGATTTAGGCATGCAGTTGGCAAAACCCTAATTGGTGAGCTTCTGTCACTTCCACTACATCTTAAACTACATTAGCCTTGTAGCTCCAATGCTAATCTAATGCAGCGAAGCTTCAGAAACCGAGCACGTCTTTCTGAGTTAAGGCAGTAGATATGAGATAACATAAGAGGAATCCCCATCAGTGTAAGAGGGAAGAAAGTCTGAGAATTTGGGATGGAGCTCAAAAAGGTAGTTTCTGCTTCTGAAAACTAGAAAACCAGACCACCTTCAAGACCAGCTGGTTTCAGATGATCTAAGCTGGTTTTTGTTGAAAAAAAATAAAATAAATATATATATATATATATATATATATATATATATATATATATATATATATATATATATATATATATATATACATATCTAAATTAAAATTCAGTTCAAAATGTAAAACTCAATAAATTAATCAAGTAACCTTTATTTTTTCCCGGAAGTACATTGAAGACAAACAGGGATTGTTAATTATTTTAAAATAACAGCAAATAAAATATAAAAATAATTGGAAAATAAAAATAGAATTAAAATAAAAATAATAATTATTATAATAAAACATTTAAGATTAAGATCAAAAGAAGATTCCATTAATACAACAAAAATGAGTTAAAATTAAGCTAAAACTAACTTTTACATAATACAATAAAAAATACAAATAAATAAAAACTAAAAAAAAAACTAAAAAAATAAAAGCAATAATAGTAAAAATAATAATACTGATAATAATAAAAGAAAACCAAAATAAGTTAAAAAGCAATAATACAAAACTAGAAAAAAATAGAACTAAAATAATAAAAAATAAAAGTTAAGAATAAATAAGATTAAGTAAAACAGGTAAAACAGGAGTGATCTATTTTAAGCCTTTATTTATTTTATTGTTGATGATTATGAATTACAGCCAATAAAAACCCCAAAATCTGTCTTTAGAATTAGAAATTAGAATATTATATACAGTAAGACCAATTGGTACTTTTGTGAGCAGTGTGCCAAGTCCTGCTGGAAAATGAAATCTGCATCTCCATAAAAGTTGTCAGTAGCAGAGGGAAGCATGAAGTGCTGTAAGATTTTCAGGAAAAAAACACTTCACTGACTCCCGGAAAATCTTACAGCACTTCATGCTTCCCTCTGCTACTGACAACTTTTATAGAGATGCGGATTTCATTTTCCAGCAGGACTTGGCACAGTGCCCACACTGTAGCCAAAAGTACCAATTGATCTTATATAATATTCTAATTTCTAATTCCAAATACACTGATTTTTGTGGTTTTATTGGCAGTAAGCCGTAATAATCATCAACAATAAAAGAAATAAACACTTAAAATAGCTCACTCTGTGTGTAATGCATCTATATAATATATGAGTTTCACATTTTGAACTGAATTACTGAAATAAAGTAACTTTTCAGTTATATTCTCATTTTTTGAGATGCACTAGTATATATTACTTTTATTGATAAAAGTATGTGCTTTTTCATCTTAAATATACTTTTAAAAATATGCTTAATTGCACTATTCTTTTACAAGCCTTTACTCGTGGCAAGGATTTATCAAAACCCCGTTTCCAGCCAAAAGACAGGGATGCAATGACATCAGTGAGGCAATTAAACATAAAACACACTTCATTAGGTAAAAGTACCCGTGCATGCGGTGTAATTCCTATCTCTGAGGTCTGATTAAAGTCGAGGACAGATTGAAAGTGTGCTGAAAGCATCAAATGGGGCCTCTGGCCAGATTTAATTTCACCAGAAATCAAAGTAACAGAAAGGTCTTATTAATGGCTTCAATTTACACACAGCCTCAGCTAACCTCACCAGCACTGCTGCCAAACTTTACCGCCAATAACTCAAAAGTGATTTAAAATGGGTGACAGGGCTGCACGATATATCGTTTAGGCATCGTCATCACGATGTTCGCATGCAATTAAATCAAACACATCATGTTGCAATGTTTTGATTTTTGACACAAGAAGTACAGTAGATACACAGCGCTGTCTCTGTGTCTGTGTGAGTGACAGGCTGCTGCAGCCTGAGAAGTGGGGAGGGGGAGCATAAGGGGGGGCAGGAGTAAATACGAGGTAACCTCTGTAACATGTAACATGGGCACGTGTTGAAAGCTGTGCACCTCAGTCCAGCACAGTTTTGCAGCACGATATGTCCAGTTACAGCTGAATTTACACTTTTAATCCCAGTAAAACTATGCTCTTATTTACCTTTTAAAAAGCCATTTAAATGCCTGATTAAAGGGCCGATTACTGTTGTTTTGCTGTTTTTCGAAAAAAGAACATTTGCAATGTAAATCGTGCTAATGTGTAGCAATGTGGTTGCTGTGATATTCCAGGTGGTTGATGTTGTGTTTCCCAAATTTTGGAAGAGATCCAAGTAACATAAAGGTCAAATATAAATGGGCTTCATTTACACTGCTGCCAAAGTTCAGTTTTAATAATGTATCGGTAATGCAAGATGGATTGTCTTTGGACTATCCAGGTGGTTGCTGTGGTACCACTAATTAGTGGTTAGATAGGTGATATAGTGTTACAAGGTAGTCGGTATGATGTGGCAAGTAAAACACTTTGTGTATACCGACAAAACCAAATCTAATACTCGGTAAGGGAGAATATAACAGCATTTACCTTAGTTTTTTAGTTATACATCAATGATTTAAATTCATGTCAAGTACTTTGGATGTGAGTTGGATGGTTCATTATCAGGTGATTATACAACAGTTAGTTCTGACCCTGTTATGTGATTGGCTGAGAGGCGTTTTGTTTGAGTGACATTATCAGCCGGTAATGCACTGTAACCGAAGCTCTCCATGTATTACTCCACCACATACAGGTAACCAAGCAACGATGCAGCACTTACAAACCAAATACAAACCAAATGCGATGTCATTATTTATACACCACTTGGGGCACTAAATCCCATAGAGGCACAGTGAAACTTTGAAGAAACACCAAAGTCCCCAATAGGCGGCGCAGACAAAGATGCGCTCCCACAAATAAAAAAGCCCAGCGATTCAAATAATATACTGCACTACATTTTTTTTTTTATTAGTATAAGTAATTGAATTTACTTTCTAAAAAGTTACATCATACATTGTACTTTAAGTGAACTACTGTAACAGTTGTTTTTAACACACTCTAAAGATGTACAAAAATATATTTAGAAATAGTATACGTATTTTAGAAGTATATTGAAATACAATAAACGTTATAGTAGTCTATTTAAAAAATACACTATATTGTACTTTTTAAAGGTATGAAAAGTTTACTTTCAAACATTTGATAAAGCATACTATTAATGTACTTTCAATATATTTTAAGTAAGTACATACATATGTTACTTAGACATACTTAGACATTTCTCAATATGTTTAAAGTACAATTAAATATATATATATATATATATATATATATATATATATATATATATATATATATATATATATATATATATTTATTTATATATATATTTTTTTTCACCAGGAATATTTGTTAGATAAAATAAAACTGTGAAAAATAATAAAATGTTTTAATTATATATGTGCAAAAATAGCAAGAAAATCCTAAAATTATTTATAGGGCCATAGCGCCCACCCTTAATTGTAATTTGAAGTTCACAATAAAGTGCATTCACAATGAAGTTAACCCTTGTGTGGTGTTCATATTTTTGTTACTCGTTTACTTTGTTACTTGTATTTAATTCAGCAAAATTAAGCATTTTTACATTAAAATGCTTTACACATGCTCGCTTCACCTAAATTGCAAGCAATATAAACAGCTTACATGGTTAATATTTGCCCTTTACCTTTCTTATGTTACATTTCTTTCAAAAAGTGCTACTCTTTTTTTATTAGTTTTTTAATAAAATGTAAAAGAAAATGAATTAAACTCAAGATATGAGTAGAAAATTTGTTTAGTTTCAAATTTACAAATGAAGCAACATTTATTAGCCCTCGGCCAAACATACTGTATGTAATATAAATGTGTAGGGGGGGGGGGGGGGGTGTACAGTGTGTGTCTATTGAAAATGTGTTTTGATATATGTTTTTCACAAAAAATGAGTCAATGCCAATGAGTTTGAGTTAGAAAAAACATTTTTTTTGTATCATTTGATGAAAAATGAAAACGGGTCCCACAGACCCGAACACCACACAAGGGTTAAATATACTGTTTAGAAACAGAAAAGTCATATTAATTGCCTTATTTTACACCAAGCCTCAACTAGCCTTATGGCACTGCTGCCAAAGTTTACCTTCAATAATTTATTAGTGATTTAGGATGGATTTTATTTGGGTTGTAGAAAACTATTTGTGTTATGTTGAATTATGCATGGGCAAAAGTTAACCGCTCCCTTTTCCTGCAATCGACCTGCCTGACCCTCGTATTTAACATTCGGAAAAAGCAATTTATCCGACTCATCCCGGCCGACCCCAGGTGACCCACCGGCTGCAGATGTGAGCGCGATGGAGGTGGATGCTGTGGTATCGCTGGAGGCTCTTTAATTGTGCCATGCTTGTTTTGGCACTGAGAGAAGAAAACCCTGTTTGGGACACTTGTGAATTATTCATCTGAGCTTTTTCTCCTGAAGGTGGAGAGTTCTCTGGTGGATTGAGTTTTAGCAAGAGTTCAGATGGCGAGTTAAGATATGTACACCCCCTCCAAACACTGACATCTGAATCAAATACGCTTTGAAGCATCTCATTGCCTCATTTTAGCATCCGAGGGATGAGAAAGGATGATGAGTGGCTTTAATCATCTCTGTTCTCCTCTGTTCTCTGCGGAGGCCGGTTTTAAACTGACTTAATAAAACGAACTAAACGCTCGTCTAATACACAGAACCTTAATACTCGAATAAAAAAAAAGAAGAAACTTGTAATATGAATCTTCTAAAACCTCCACAGGTCATTCCACAATCGGGGTGCAATTAAACTCTAAACCATGACTCTTAAAAATGACCAATTGAACCTTTGCTCAATTTTTTAAAATAAATTTAAACCGTAATTCAAAGAAATGTGCTTCTAACCATTCATACATGTGTTAATCAGTGATTTATACTAGGATTTGCTGTTGAGAGTGGCTTAAAAAGGCTTAAACATGACTTAAAGAGCAGAGCAACAGGATTGAAAATGACAGGATTGAAAGAACGAGAGCTAAAAGAGATATGGTTGAAAATGACATGGTTGAAATAAAAAGAGTTAAAAGAAACATGGCTGTAACAAGGCTGACAGTAACAGGATTGAAGGTGACAGGACTGAAAGCAAAAGGATTGAGTAGACAGAAATAAAATTCACAGGTTTTAAAGTAACAGGGAAAGTGACAGGACAGAAATCAACAGGATTGAAAGTAACATAACTGAAAGTAACAGGACTGAAAGTGATAGGATTAAAAGTGACAGGACTGAAAGAAACATGACTGAAGATGACAGGACTAAAAGTAACAGGACTGAAACGAAAGGACTGACAGTGACAAGACTAAAAGTGACAGAACTGAAAGTAACAGGGCTGAAAGTAACAGGACTGAAAGTGACAGGACTAAAAGTGACAAAATAACAATTAACAGGACTGAACGTCAAAGGACTGAAAGTGACAGGGTTAAAAGTGACAGGACTGAAAGCGACAGGACTGAAAGAAACAAAACTGAAAGCATCAGGATAGAAATTAACAGGACTGAAAGCAACAGGACTAAAAGCTACAGGACTGAAAGCAACAGAGTTGAAAGTGACAAGACAAAAAGCATCAAGATAACAATAAACAGGACTGAAAGTCAAAGGACTGAAAGTGACAGGGTTAAAAGTGACAGTACTGAAAGCAACAGGACTGAAAGAAACAGAACTGAAAGCATCAGGATAGAAATGAACAGGACTGACAGAGACAGGACTGAAAGTGACAGGGTTGAAAGTGGTGACTGAAAGTAACAGAACTGAAAGCGACAGGATAAAAGTAACAGGACTGAAAGCCACAGGACTGAAAGTGACAGGACTGAAATTGATAGGGTTGAAAGTGACAGTACTGAAAGTAACAGGGCTGAAAGCGACAGGATAAAAGTAACAGGACTGAAAGCCACAGGACTGAAATTGATAGGGTTGAAAGTGACAGTACTGAAAGTAACAGGGCTGAAATCAACAGAGTTAAAAGTAATAGGACTAAAATCAGCAGGGTTAAAAGTAATAGGACTGAAATCAAACAGGGTTAAAAGTAACAGGCCTAAAATCAACAGGGTTAAAAGTAATAGGACTGAAATCAAACAGGGTTAAAAGTAACAGGACTAAAATCAACAGGGTTAAAAGTAACAGGACTCAAATCAACAGGGTTAAAAGTAACAGGACTGAAAGTAAAAATATTAAAAGCAATCAATCAGGGTTCTAAGCACCAAGATTGGAAGTAACAGAATTAAAAGCAACAGTGCTGAAAGTAACAGGACTGAAAGTAACAGAAATAAAAGTGACAGGATAAAAAGTGACAGGACTGAAAGTAATAGGACTATAAGCAACATGACTGTTGCTGTGGTGTTAATGGTTGTATTCCCACTGAAGTTCTAGAGCAGGCTACTCTAAATAAACTGTTTTTTTCTGAAGGAGGTGAGGATTTTCTTTACATATATATCAGTCTGTTTAATTCAGAGAGAGGCAGTGTGGTGGGAGCACTGCTGGACCTGATAAAGACTGTTGTTTGCTCCCATTAAGCTGGACGCAGAGTTTAACCAGCCGTTGTCTGAGTTAGCCGCAGACTGCCGAGATAACATCGGCCTTTATCCCACGGATGAGGGATGGAAATCCCTCTAAGTGATGTGGACAAACAGCCGAGGCTGGGGCTTGAATAAATCATTAGGAGTATTCTCCTGGCGTCCGCCTCGCCTCGGCTCAGGCCGGCGCTACGCTCATTATCGCTCCAATTAATTCCTATCACATTATATTTGCATCGTGACCTTGCGTGAGCTTTATCTTTTAATCTGGGGAAGTAATCGCATCTCCAGTTCATGAAAGAACTCTTTTTTATTGTTTTTATTGGCTTTCGTTTGATAAGGTATCCTTGAAAATGCTTTATCGAGAGATTCCAGACTTAATGTATATCATTTGTTAGTCTTTATCGCAGTATTTCATTGCATTAATGTGTAAATATTGCGTCATTTTGTAATGTTAATCTGAGAGAAGGTTAGTGCAAATATGCTAATTTGTAATCCCAGTAGGTTTTACTGTGTGCTGTAGAGATTTTAAACAACCATTTCTACTAGGTTTTACTCGCTGACATAATGTGAATTTAGCACTTATTCCTTCCATTGTGTCATAAATGTTATGATACTTTGACTTTTTAACTTTTTTTAATTCATTACTCCACCAAGTTTAACCCCAACATTTTTATTTTTAAAAGACTGGGTGCAGTTTAATCTGATATATTAGCCAGATATGCTATGTTGCTATTAATAAATGCTGTCTCTGCTGCTCCATGCTGTTTACACACTTACCCTGCGTTCACACTGGAAAGCGACAAAGCGACAGGCGACCATTCATTTCCTATGGCAGGGCGCGATTTGTCGCCGCGACATGCGAGAGGCGACAGAGCGACAAGCGACACGGAGATGAATTTTTCTCAACTCTATGCAAATGAGTTATGACGCGGTGAAGCGACATTCTAACCCGATTGGCTCCTAGCTTTTCTTTGGACCAATCACAAACAAGGCGGCTCGACGTCCTCTGAATTTCTAGTTTCTTTCCCGGTTCTTTCTGTTGAACGGGGTGGACCCACATCAGTCTGTGGGAACGGCTGCGTTTCCAGCGCAGTTAAATCACAGAAACGCACAAGAGTCCAGCAAGTTTGGGAGTTAAAGCTGGAGAATAAAGTGGCCAAGTGATTCCTTTTTTGTGCCTTTTTTCTTGTCGGAGGCTGGACCATGATAAACGCGGGCGTTGAGCTTGACACGCCCACAAGCGACAAACGCTGGGCGACACAAGCGACTCGTCGCGTTCCAGTGTGAACGCAGGGTAAGACAGCGATATGTGCAGCGCTCACTGCTCACTGAATTTTTGTTTTTCTGTTTGCATATGGTACCAGTCACACTTTAATGTTTTTATTTAATATTTTTTTTGTATTATTTTCTACATTGTAGATTAATATTAAAAAAACATCAAAACTATGAAGGAACGTTAAACAAGCCAGAATATGTTTTATAATATATATTTCGATTCTTTAAACTAGCTAAATTTAGCTTTGATCATAACTTTATGCCCATTCTCTCAGTCGGCTTTATGAGGCAGAACCTGGAATGGTTCTCCAGCTGTCTTGTTAAGTGGTTCTAGATATGCTGAGCTCTTGTTAACTGTTTTTTCTTAGATTTTGAGCTCCAAACCTGGGTTGGGTTTTTATTTTAGGTTTGTGTGGAGTCCAAACACTTTTTTAGTCTAGAACCTAAAGTTGCATATGTGTTCCTTCACTGATTTATTTTTTTGATAATTCTTTAAGTTTAATCTACAATGTATTTGTCTATTTCTCACAGGCCTAGCTTGTCAATTTGGTCATAAAAGGAATATAAAAAGGGGTTGAGCTGTACAGCGCTGCCAGTATGAACAAGAGTTTGTTGGTTCGAATCTCGGTCATGCAGCTTGCCATCAGCTGCCGGAGCCCCGAGAAAGCACAATTGGCCTTGCTCTCCGGGTGGGTACAGTGCAATCCTAAAATAGAAAATGTTTTCTACACCTGCAAACCTACCAAGACATGGCCGTGATCCATCCAAACTGACAGATCGAGCAAGCAGAGCACTGATCAGAGATCAGAGACCCATGGTCACTCTGGAGGAGCTGCAGAGATCCACAGCTCAGGCTGAAGGATCTGTATACATTTAAGTTTGGGGTTGAAAGGTGACAGACTGTAGAAAAGTTTAAGGAGTATAAATGGGTGCCCTGGTAAAAAAAAAAAAAAAAAAATATATATATATATATATATATATATGCTGTAAATATACTAACAGATTTATGTATTTACTTAAAATATATTAAAAATACATTAATGTTATACTTTCATCAAATGTTTTGAAAGTAAACTTTGATTATACTTTTTAAAAAGTACAATTTAGTGCATTTAAAATAGGTAGACTACAATGAAGTACACTTTAAGTTTAATGTAATGTAATATCTCTATTTCTGCAATACTTATTTACAAATATATATTTTTATATACTTGTACATTTATATCAAAGTGTGTTAAAAACAACTGTTAAAGTACTTAATTTAAATGTATCATGTACATTGGTAAAATGTTTGAAAAATATAGATTTAGGTGTTACATTAATATAACAGTTAAAATGTATTTGAATGCTCTGTAATTATAATTAGAAAAATATAAAAGTAAATATAAGTAAATGATAGGATACAATGTTAAATAATACATTTAAATGTCAAATAAAAAAATTAAAGTAAATTTGTAACATGCTAATAATTGTAGTACAGTATTTTAAAATATAAAAGTATACTAGAAGTGTGCTACTTACAAAAGACAGGAACAAGAAGCATATATATTTGTACTGTAATGTAAAAAATAGATTACATATATTTATCATCAATTTTTCGTACATTTCTAATATACCTGGTGTATAATAGTAATAGTGATACAGTTGTAATACTCTACTCATTAAATATATTATAATTTTACTGTAAGCATATTTAAAATATGGGGTTACATACATGAAGTAGTTTAAATGTTTAAATGTTACTTAAGTATATTTAAAACTTCAGTTACATTTTAGTACAGTTAAGTACACTTAGCACAATTAAAGTAAGACTTTAGTACTATTTTTATACTGTAATTAAAGTATAATAAGTACAAAAGAAGAAGTTCCATTTTATCACTCTTTAAATATACTGATTAATAATAATATGGCTACAAGAACACCTTAGTGAACTATAGCATAATAATAAAGATTAGTATATTTTAATCTACTTTTTTCACTAGGGTGGACAATTGGACAATTATCTAAATTTGAAAAAAAATGAAAACAAAAAAAATAGAAATTAAATTATTAAAAAGAAAGGAAGATAAAGGAGACAAAAATATGGCCATCCGACAAGCGTTAGACGCCTGTTCCTCCTGTTCCTTCACACCTGAGTGAAACAAAAAGGGTCTACAGGGTCTTCACGGGCCAGGAGTATCAATAAACAGCTGAAAGATTGAATTCCATCATGCAGCAGAGAGGCAGGTTGAAGGTTAATTCAGACCGCTGTCCCTCGGGGACGGGAGAGAATAGCTCTGTCTCTGCTTTAACAAACGCAGCCCTCTGCTAATCGCTAGCTGATAGCTATTGTCCACTAAACAATACGTAGAGCCGGCACTGCTGAGCAGAAGAGCATCAGGGGACTCTGGTGTTTGACACTGAAAGTCCTCCACTGGGAAGGGACGCTTTTAAATTGGACACCTCTGTGAATCATTTGTGTGTGTATATGCAGTGTTGGTATATACCTTCTGGAGCATTCATTCATCAGTGAGGTGTTTTTAAAGTTAAGATACTTCTGCAGATTCTTCACATTCTCTTTAAGTTCACTTGAGTTATCACAAGAGTGATATCTTTTTTTAAAGACTCTCCAGACCATGAAGGAACACACAAGGAATCATGTAGTAACTTAAAAAGGGTTAAACACACCAAAATACTTGTGTTTTTTTTAAGTCTGGTAACTCTAAGGTACTGTAACTCTTGTTCTTCATTTAAAAGTCCTGATGAGTGCCAGTTCCATCATTATAATGTTTTTGATGGTCTTTGCGGTAACTGCACTTGAGGATACTTTCAAAGTTCTTAAAATTCTTCTTTTTTTAGATTTACTAACCATCATTTTTCTTTATTTAGTTGAGTAGTTGTTGCTTATCATAATCTGGATTCGAACATTACTCAAATATTCACTATTATTCACTGTATACCTGTAACTCTACCTCTTCACTACTTTACTTTAACTGATGCTCTCAAACACTTTATTAAGAGACAAGAAATTCAAGTAATTATTAACTCTTGATGAGTTCAGCACAGCTGTTAACTGAAAGTTAACCTGAATTCCAGGGGACTCTACCTCATAAATCTGACTGAGAAAATCCAGCCAAGATAAAATGTTCATAGCAAGCGATCTAAGCAAGAGATGCTACTTTGTAGAATCTAAAATATGAGTTTTTCTTCATAGTTTGGATGACTTTAGTATTAATCTACAATGCAGAATATTTTAAAACAATGACAGAACACTGAATATTAGGTGTGTCCAAACTTTTGACTAGTACTGTATGATATATTGTTTAAGCATCATCATCGCGACGTGCACAAACACGTCATGTTGCAATGCTTTGATTCCTGACACAAGAAGTAGATACACAGCGCTGTCTCTGAGTCTGTGTGAGTGACAGACTGCTGCTACCTGAGAAGCACATCGGGGATTCACGCTTTTAATCCCAGTAAAACTATGCTCTTATTTACCTTTTAAAATGCCATTTAAATTCCTGATTAAAGGGCCGATTACTGTTGTTTTGCAAGGTAGCATGAGTTTAGAAATCCCACAAGCATGCTAACAGTAGGATACTAGAAATAAAAAGAAGATGCTTTCACTGTTGTTGATGAGGCATCATCACCCGTTAAGCAATAGAAGAAGGAAAATGATCTGGTGTTGTGGCGAAAATGAAGCTGAGAAAGATGGAAAATCAATCAGAGCCATTGCACAAAGATTTTTCATGGCCAGCACAACTGTTTGCAATGTCATGAAGAAGAAAGTCATCACTGGTGTACTTAGTAACAGATGGCGAACTGGTAGACCAAGGAAAACCACAGCAATTGATGACACAGTGGAGAAATAATGACTTGAGCTTGCATGGCTTCTTCTGGGACAGGCTTGTTAATTTCCATTGATGCACAATGACCTCAGAAGTGTCCAATTACCAACACCAAATTAAAATCACATTTTACCAAATTGAAAACCTCTGTAATATAATCAAGAGGAAGATGTATTATCACAAGCCATCAAACCACCAAACTGAACTGCTTAATTTTTTGCACCAGGAGTAAAGCAGCATAAAGTTATCCACCAAAAGCAGTGTGTAAGACTGGTGGAGGAGAACATGATGCCAAGATGCATAAAAACTGAGATTAAAAACCAGGGTTATTCCACCAAATATTGATTTCTGAACTCTTTCAAAACTTTATGAATATGAACTTGTTTTCTTTGCATTATTTGAGGTCTGAAAGCTCTGCATCTTTTTTTTTTGTTGTTGTTATTTCAGCCATTTCTCATTTTCTGAAAATAAATGCTCAAAATGACAATATTTTTATTTTATGCAATTTGGGAGAAGTGTTGTCTGTAGTTTATAGAATAAAACAACAATGTTCATTTTACTCAAACATAAACCTATAAATAGCAAAATCAGAGAAACTGATTCACAAACTGATTTTTTTTCAATTCCTAAAGTCTTTAGCAGCGTTTTTACTGGATTACAACCCAAACCCACTGTCACTATAAGCGTATTTCCATAATGCTCTGTAAACACAAAGACTCCTTCCTTTTCGCCGCCCACACTCGCCATGTACTGCTTAAAGCGGATCCTCAGACATGTTATATAAGGCATGTCGGTTCATAGCTGTGCTTTGAAGCAACGTAATTGTGTCAGTACCTTTGAGAGTCAATCACGCTCTATAGAAAAGTGAACTCTATTGAGTCGGCCTTTGATTTTAACCTCTCCGTCCCTTCCTTCAAAGCAATGAATAACAAAGCATGGCAGAGGAAATCAATGCGCTTCGTTGCGGCTGTTACTCGTCTCTTTCAATCGGCCAGATACTGAATGTACTGCAGTAGTGCTGATGGACCCTCTGTTTCTGTCCTTAACCCTCTTCCACAGTGGTTATAAAATGCAGTTTTGCCTATTTTGAAGGTCCCTCGGTTCATCTTAGGCTGTTTGATAACCTTTTTTTTTTTTTTTACAGTCCTCTAAGTTCTTGGTATTAACCAGGTAACTATGAGGTACAGACTACACTGAAATGTCTTACAAGATCTAGGTACTAAACAAGTACAGGGGTTGGACAATAAAACTGAAACAAATTATTGTGGTTTTAGAGCACAATAACTGATTGTGGTGACGTACAGTTCTGGTGGAAACAGGAGAGTTGAGGTGCACATTGAATTCTGCCGTGATTTGATCAGCCGTGGTTTTATGTTTTTTGGGTACAATCCGGGTTAGCACCCGAACATCCCTTTCAGACAGCTTCCTCTTACAGCATCCACAGTTAATCCTGTTGGATGTGGTTGGTCCTTCTTGGTGGTATGCTGACATTACCCTGGATACCGTGGCTCTTGATGCATCACAAAGACTTGCTGTCTTGGTCACAGATGCTCCAGCAAGACGTGCACCAACAATTTGTCCTCTTTTGTACTCTGGTATGTCACCCATAATGTTGTGTGCATTGCAATATTTAGAGCAGAACTGTGCTCTTACCCTGCTAATTGAACCTTCACACTCTGCTCTTACTGGTGCAATAATGTGCAATTAATGAAGATTGAACACCAGGCTTCTCCAATTTAGCCATGAAACCTCCAACACTAAAATACCTGCTGTAATTACAATGTAAAACACTGTATAAATAACATAATTTTCTACTTAATAAATGAGTAAACATACTGTAAAAGAAATCAGAGCTTATTTCTCTGGTTTTACTAAGTTTTTATCTTGTAGATCAAAAAATAACCCTTTGTAGAAATATCATAAAATAAATGACCAAAACTTAGAAATAGAATTTAGAGGACTGTAAAAGAAAGGGTTAATGGCTCATAGAAAAAGTAGATACTTGACTTGGGCTCCAAGTCCAAAATGCACCCATTGGTTTTCACTATTTGGTAAACTAAATAACCTGAAAAAAAAAAAAAAAAAAAAAAAAACGGAAAATTGCATAGTGTTGTCTTACACAAGTAGTCATATCTTGAAAGTACATTAAGATATTAAATAAAAAATAAATAAAAAAAATAAATAAAAAAAACACTGTACCCTGGTGGATAATGGCTTAAATGAAAGTAGGTTTTTCGGCCTCAAAAAATGGACCAAATGGTTTTCACTATTTGGTAATCTAAATAATTTATACATTACATCTTCAAAGTACATTATTATATTATATTATATTATTTAAAAATGGACTATTTGGTAAACTAAACAGCCTCTTATTGATCATATGCAGCTCTGAAAAAATAAAAGACCACTTTAAAATTCTGAGTTTCTTTGATTTTACCAAATTGAAAACTGTGATTAAAAAACAGGGTTATTCCAACAAATATTGATTTCTGAACTCTAAAAACTTTATGAATATTTTGCATTATTTGAGGTCTGAAAGCTCTGCATCTTTTTTTTTTATTTGAGCCATTTCTCATTTTCTGTAAATAAATGCTCTAAATGACAATATTATTATTAGGAATTTGGGAGAAATGTTGTCTGTAGTTTATAGAATAAAGCAACAATGTTCATTTTACTCAAATATATACCTATAAATAGCAAAACCATATCTCACAAAGATAAAGGAACTACTTGTCGATAAGCAGCCAACATTTTATTGAGCTACCTATAATGGTTTGAGTTCTATTATACGTACAGTCCACCTGGTCTGGAGCAAAAAGGCCGTATACCTGGAAGTCTTTTTTAAACAGGCCGACAGATGATGCCTGTCAGGCCGCCATTGTTCCTGCCCGACACTGTGGCCGGCGGATGGGTGGGTGGGTGGTCGGCGTGATAAATTAAATGTCGGATAACACTGCAGTGGGCCGCCAGTCTCTCTCGATGTAGGTGAAGGCAAAGGACCACAATTAGCCCCACATCATATTCATCATTCATCAAGGCGAGCGAGGGCGAATTGGCAGGGTTCCAGCGGTGACAGTGGCTTATTGTGTAAAGTACAAAGTCATGTATATACTGTTTATTGTGAAATTATACGTTTATTGGGGAAAAATGTTGAAACCATTGAAAAGAAGACTAAAAGATATCCAGTTGGATACACAATGAGATTGAGACGGTGGGTATGTATTTACCCACAGATGTTGCTACAGCTGGGCCTGTAGATCCTGCTCTATATTAATAATTAATTGCCTCAAATGAATTACGTTTTCAAAACTCATTTTTCTTTGATTCTACCAAATTGAAAACCAGGAGTGCACGCACAAAGTTGGTGGAGGGGAACATGATGAAAAAAAAAACTGTGATTAAAAACCAGGGTTATTCCACCAAATCTTGATTTCTAAACAATTTCTGCAAATAAATGCTCTAAATGGATGATCACAAGCCATCAAACGAACTGAACTTCTTGGAATTTGTGCACCAGGAGTAAAGCAGCATAAAGTTATCCAAAAGCAGTGTGTAAGACTGGTGGAGGAGAACATGATGCCAAGATGGATGAAAAAAAAACTGTGATTAAAAGCCACCAGGGTTATTCCACCAAATATTGTTTTCTGAACTCAGCTTAAAAACATTGAAACTTGAATGGGAACTCGTTTTCTTTGAATTATTTGAGGTCTGAAAGCTAAATGCTCTAAATCACAGTATTTCTATTTTGGAAGTTGGGACAAAATAAACCTATAAATAGCAAAATCATGATTCAGAAATTGAAGTTTTCTCTTAATTTTTTTCAGAGCTATACACATTTAATGTACAATACACATTAAGTATATTATGTAGGTGAAAAACATCTGGATTAAATCAAATCTATTTTACTCCCATGCGCACACAGCTGAGGCGAAAGGTGCCATTTGTCTTCAGGGGGGAAGCCCAAAGCTCATATCAGCTCAGTGTGTGTCAGCCTTCACATCACACCGGATTTACCACAACATCTAATGCCCCCTGTACAGAACCACGCCGAGGCTGCAGAAAAGGCCACGGCTCCTGCCTGCCAAACCCGATATCTCCCATCATCCCCCTCTCCAGTCATCCAAGCCCCATCACGCAGGATTTAGCACAGCACCTGCTGCAGCCAGCATGTATTAGTCCCCATGTCTGCACTCCCTGTGTATTAAAGCCCACGGCACAAACACAATCCTTATTGCAGAGGGGGCTGTTGTGGTGTCGGGGGGCTTGCGGGGGTCTTGTGGAGGGTGGGATAAGGTCAAGGTGTACGTGTTGTGTATGTGTAGAAATGCTGCATATAATCCCAAAAACACCAACCCCATTGTCGATTATGGAGGTCGAAACATTCTATGTGGATGTTCTGGGGCTGTTTCTTTGCCAAGCACCGTAGAATCTTGAATGGGTTGTGGTTGGGTCTTCCAGCATGACAATGACCCAAAACAAGGAAGCAGCTGCTATTTAAAGCCATAATTAGTTTGAACTCAAAGTCTGTTTTACATAAAATTGGAGATTTCTAAACAATACGCAACTATTTTGAGCCACATATAAATTCAAACTGAGCTATGTGACCAACTTATAATAGCTGAGTTTAGTTTGTTGCCATTGGCAGCTTCTTTTTCATTGGCTTCTGTCTGGCACAATCTACACCGCATTCCACATTATTATGCAAATAATATATTTTTTTTTTCTGATTGTACGACTGTGTTTGGGCCACTGCAGCCCTTTCTGCTTGTGAGCTCTGGTTATGGGTTATGGGATTTTTAATTTGTGTTTCAGTGCTATATCCTGTAAGGTTGTTTGAACTATGATGAAAAAATATATAATTATAATAATAAAAATGACTCTCTGGCCAGATTTTGTTTACATTCCTCCCCTGTCTCTCTGTCGCGCTCGGCGTGACTTTAGTTTCTGCCCGTTCTCGTTTTTCTGCCCGTTCTTGGGCTTGCTGTCTCCTTATAAAGGCGTTTTTTCACGGCCGCGTCCCAATTCAATACCCGGAGCAGCGGGACCGCGACCCTGACAACACATGTTTGATCCAGCGTGAGGAGCGGTGTGTTTATTTATTTATTTCCTTACCGCGTGTGCACAGATCTGATTGGCAGAGGAGAGCGTTTGGTGATCTTACACCACACATGATTGGTCTGTGAGTTTACATCGCTTGGGTCTGGACCCGGACCGCGGTCCGCCTATTAGTGACCTCTGCTTTAAAGGATCTATACCTTGAAGTTCGTGGGACTCCAGAGGCACCTGCAGCTTCAAATACCTGTTTGCTGGTTTGTAATGGCATTTTAGTAGCTGCTCTCTCTTAATCCGATCAACTTGCCTGGCAGAAAAAACCTTCCTCATTATGTCATTTTGCCTTTATCTTCACAATCTCACAAATCTCTTCAGAGTACATAATCAGGCTTAAGTTTTCGTGGAATATCAAATGTGTTCATACCTTGTGTTCTTTCTCATGTTGCTTGAAACCTGTGGCCTGCTTAATAATGTGGAGCATCCTTCTTAAGGAGTTTTCCTTTAATTGACCTCACCTGGCAAACTAATCTTTATGACACTTAAATCCAATCTGCATAATAATTTGGAACACGGTGTATTTGCATACTGGATTACACGAACTACTAGTAAACTTGTAAATACTACAACACCAGGAGGGTGAAGACAAGCACATGCCTCCTCTGATACATCTTGAAGTCAGACACCACCTCTTTCAACTTTCAAATTGCTGAGTAGTACCACAGCGCTAACACTCAGAGGAAAGCGCAGCGACTGATACGGTTCTGATACATCAGCTCACAGACGCAGGCTTGTGCTGATCCACATCACCCTAGAAGTGATGAGGGAGAAGAGTGCCATCTACTGTACCCACCCAGAGAGAGAGCAAGGCCAATTGTGCTCTCTCAGGGCTCCGGCAGCTCCGGCAGTAAGCTGCATGACCAGGATTCGAACTAGTGATCTGAACCAATCATTGTGGCAGCACTTTAGACCGCTGGTCCACTCTTCGCCTTCACAGTGCATTCTTATCTTGGTACAGTAAGTAAATGTCCTTAAATTTCAATTCTTAAAATATAAGTCAAATTTGATCATCTTAATCATCTGATTCAGAGGATGTTTGAAGGATAAATCCACTGTTTTTTTTTCTGGTAAAACAGAGTTTATGTTAATATTAACAGTATCTTTATCAGTCAGTTTCCTGTAAGCCTTTTCATGTCGAGCTGTGAAAGCCGGGATGTAGCAGCTCGTCTTTTCGCTGTAGACAAACATAAGGTTTAAAGCTGTGCTAGCAGACAAGTCTGGGTGTGAAGGGAAGGTGATTTAGATTAAAGAGAAGAGATGATTCACTGCTAAAAATACTAAACCGCACGGATGTGACCTGGCACACTGCGTTTTGTACCAGCTAGTGTAAAAAAACTGAAGTGCAGATTCTTTAGGAGTGGAAAAAAATGCCGTTACATATGTTTTTAATTTATTTTAGGTAGTCCAATATATTTTTCTTATCTAATATATACAATACCAAGCTCGAAAAAGCTTTAAATTGCCTGCTGATGTTTTATTTTTATTTTCTTTTTTAAAGTGCACCAGTGAGCTGGAATTCACTACAGGACACTCTAAAACTCAGCTCACTGGTATCACTCAATCATTTTAAACTATTAATATCTAACGACCTTCAGACAGCCTGTTCCTGTTTTACTTAATCTTATTTATTCTTAACTTTTATTTTAGTTCTTCTTTTATTTTTATTATTTATTTTTATTATTTTGTTTCCTTATTTTATTTTAATTTTATTTATTTTTAATAATAATAATAATTATTATTATTATTATTATTATTATTATTATTATTATTATTATTATTATTATTATTATTATTATTATTATAGTTGTTATATTATTATTTGTATTATTTTTGTATTTTTGGTTTTTACTTTGATTTTCTTTTATTGTTATTACTATTTTTGTTATTATTATTGCTTTTATTTTTGTTAGTTCATTTATTTATTTGAATTTTTATTGTATTATTTACAAGTTAGGTTCAGCTCATTTAAACCAATTTTTGTTGTATTAGTCTTACTTTCTTTTGATCTAATTTTTTTGTCAATTAAACCATATTAATTATAATCATTAATTTTATTTTATCTATTTTTTATTTTTATTTTTTTTCTATTTTATTCTAATTCTACTTTTATTTTTATTTTTAGCTATTTTTATATTTTATTTACTGCTATTTTACAATAATTAAATTTAGCTTTTATTTTCTGTCATGTCAATCCCTGTTTCTGTAAATGCTCGGCTACATTGAAAATGAGGGCTGCCCTCAATGTGTACATCCGAGTTAAAATCAAGGTTGATTGATTTATTGATTGATTGATTGATTGAAATAGTAAATGAATAGTGAAGTGATCCAGACTATGACATAAGGAATACATAGGGAATCATGTAGTAACTTTTAAAAAAAAATGTAAAATAAACCAAATCTTCACTCTCTGAAAAAGCATTTAGGTGCTCTTATCTGGGAAGCTGTTAACAAGCGATCCTGATGAGTGCCAGTTTCATCATTATACTTTTTTTTTTGCTTTGACTGAGGATACTTTTACATTTCTTGAAATTCTCCTTTTAGATTGACTGACCTTTATTTTTTTCTTTATTTAGTTGAGTAGTTCTTGACATAATCTGGATTAGAACATTACTCAAATATTCACTATTCACTGTATACCTGTAACTCTACCTCTTCACTACTTTACTTTAACTGATGCTCTCAAACACTTTATTAAGAGACAAGAAATTAAAGTAAAAATATATATTATAGTCATCATGCCATGGTATTTTTCACACTATAAGGCACAACTAAAATCCTTAAATTTTCCCAAAAATCGACGATGCACCTTATAATCGGGTATAAATTCTACCAGTCAGATATTAAGGAGCAGTAAAGCCACTCTGCTGAAGTACAGAGTTTTCAGTGAAGTTTCTCCAGCACCAAGGCTGGAGCAGTAATAGCAGTACTAGCCGCTAACCGTGCTAAGCGCTAGCTCTTTCACTGTTCAGAGGCGAGTATATCAGACTGCATATAAAGTCTTAACATTTACCTGGTTAAAACAAGCTATGTGGGACGAACCGCTAGCTGATAGCGCCCTGAGTTACTGGCATTTTGTAGCGCTAGCAAAATAAGGGTGTTGAAAATATTGTAAATCTAAACTTACTGTAAATACATGGAAGTGCTTTACTTATCCAAATTTACGATTTTCAGGAGAGAAATATTTGTAGATGAACATCTAGCACTCGTTTGACTTTGAAAGAATATGTTGGATGTGGTTGGTCCTTCTTGGTGGTATGTTGACATTACCCTGGATACCGTGGCTCTTGATGCTTCACAAAGACTTGCTGTCTTGGTCACAGATGCTCCAGCAAGACGTGCACCAACAAGTTGTCCTCTTTTGAACTCTGGTATGTCTCCCATAATGTTGTATTTATTGCAATATTTAGAGCAGAACTGTGCTCTTACCCTGCTAATTGAACCTTCACACTCTGCTCTTACTGGTGCAATGTGCAATTAATGAAGATTGGCCACCAGGCTGCTCCAATTTAGCCATGAAACCTCCCACACTAAAATGATGACAGGTGTTTCAGTTTCATTTTTTCAACCCCTGTATGTGTTTGAGTAAAATGAACATTGTTGTTTTATTCTATATAAACTATAGACAATATTTTTTCCAAATTCTAAATAAAAATATTGTCATTTTGAGAATTTATTTGTAGAAAATTTGTAGAAAAGGCTGAAATGACAAAAAAGAAGCAGAGCTTTCAGACCTCAAATAATGCAAAAAAAAAAACAAAAAAAAACAAAAGCAAGTTCATATTCATAAAGTTTTAAAAGTTCAGAAATCAATATTAGGTGGAATAACCCTGGTGGTTTTTAATCACAGTTTTTTATGCATCTTGGGAGCATGTTCTCCTCCACCAGTCTTACACACTGCTTTTGGATAACTTTATGCTGCTTTACTCCTGGTGCAACAATTCAGGCAGCAGTTCAGTTTGGTGGTTTGATGGTTTGTGATCATCCATCTTCCTCTTAATTATATTCCAGAGGTTTTTTAATTCTCTTATTTTTTCCAGAGCTGTATGTTAATGAAACGAAATGAAGGTGATCAACTAAAACATGAAATATAAATGAAATAAATGTAAGAAACTCGGCGTTCTGAGTGAAAACCACCATCAAAGTTATAGGGAAAAGTCTTTTATCACGCACTCCAGGCGGCTGCTTCACTATAGGCTAATATAAGTCGGAGTGTGTGTGTGTGAGTGTGTGAGGCTGGGCGAGTGGTGTTTTTATTAACTAGACTGAGAGTGCTGAGGTCACCATGCTCCAGGGGCTGCAGTATAACACAGCAGCATGAAGACAGGAGGAAAGAAAGAGAGGGAATAGAGATGTGTGCAGAATACAGTGAAGAGTCTGGCTGTACAGGAGAATCACAGAATACTGATCTGTACTGATCTGAGGCCGCGATCTGAACCATTACAACGCTAACAAGTTATAATGGTAACACTTCCTATGAACCCTGTATTCATATCGCATTGTATGACATGCATAATACCTTATAATGACTGTAATAAGCCTGTATAATTGCTCATAAGTACTTACAGCGACATTCATAACACATTACAAACTACAAGTATAAGGGTTTATAAAGAAAGAGCTTATAATGCCTTATAATATCTGTTCATAAGAACATTGTACAATGTAGTGTTGTAATGCGCTATAACACAGATTTGTTATATTTTGGTATAATGCATTAGTGTTTTCATATGCATTTTAAACGTGAAGTAAATTTTATTATGCCTCACTGTAAAGTCTTATAGAGCATTATGAGTGCTCTTTACTGGCTTTAAGTGAAGTGTGTTTTAAACGTGTTTTTAAACATGAAGTAAATGTTATTATGTCTCACTGTAGGCATTAAAAAAAAAAAACACACTTCACTTAAAGCCAGTAAAGACCACTCATAATGCTCTATAAGACATTACAGTGAGGCATAGTAAAATTTACTTCACATTTAAAATGCATATGAAAACTCTTCACTTCACTTCACTTAGTCGTTAATGACTGTATATATAGCTTTTTAATGTGTTACACAGGTTTATAAAAGCCTAATTTGAAAAATCATAGCTGCATATTATAATGCATTATACCAAAAAATACCAAGTCTGTGTTATAGTGCATTACAACACTTACACATAATTCTTTATACACCCTTATACTTGTAGTTTATAATGTGTTATGAATGTTGCTGTAAGTACTTTATTATATGCAATTATACAGGCTTATTACAGTCATTGTAAGGTATTATGCATGTCATGTAATGCATTAATAATGCATTTATAATGCATTATGAATACAGGGCTCATAGGAAGTGTTACCAAAAAATCTTGTAAAGTATGAAACACATTAAATTAGAGAGAAGAGGTGTGTCCAAACCAAACTTGTGACTGCTACTGTAAGTGTGTGTGTGAGAGTGTGTGTGTTGTGTCAGTCATGTTTTCCTCAGACAGATTAGCCCCCACCCCCCACCCCCCCACCCCCCCCCCCCCACCCCCCCCCCCCCCCCGTGGCAGTCACTTTAGAAATAAATATATTTTTCCGCTCCTCTGTCGCTTTTTTCGCTGCCAGTCAGACGCTACTGACAGCGGCGCTTAAATAAGACAGATGAATGGAGGGATTTAAATTAACCCCCCCCCCCCAGCCCGACACACACACGCACAGACACACACACACACACACTGAGAGAGAGACAAATACACACACTTACTCACTCACTCATCACACTCGCTCGCCCATCTACCGCCTGCTCGCTCATCCACTGTTTTCCAACACACCATCATCCCTTCCTCACACTCGTTCATCTCTCTCTCTCTCTCTCTCTCACTCAATTTCAATTTAAAAAATAGCTTTATTAGCACGAATTGCAATTATCAACTTTTGCCAAAGCAATGAAACAATAAGTTAATATACAAAAGGTAAAAAAAAATAACAATACATATAAAATATATATACTAACATATCTTACATATAGAAGTAAATATATATATACATATACATAACTAATAAAAAAGATAACTGAATATCATATTGATAACAGTGTTACATGTTATGTTAATTATTTATAAGGGAGTTGTGATTAGACTGTCGATTACTCTCTCTCTCACTCTCTCACTCTTTCTCTATCTCTCTCACTCTCTCTCTTACTCTCTCTCACATTCTCCCTCTCTCTCTCTCACACTCTCTCTCTCTCTCTCTGTCACACTCTCTCTCACACTCTCTCTCTCACTTTCTTTCACTCTCTCACACTCTCTCTCTCACACTCTCTCTCACCCTTTCTCTCTCTCTCACACACCCTCACTCTCTCTCTCACTCACTCTCACTTTCTCTCACACTCTCTCTCTCTCTCTCTCTTGCTCCCTCTATCTCTTTCTCTCTCACACTCTCTCTTTCACACTCTCTCTCTCTCTCTCTCTCACCCTTTCTCTCTCTCTCTCACACCCTCACTCTCTCTCTCTCTCTCTCTCTCTCTCTCTCTCTCTCACCCCACCCACTCTGCCCCTATCTCTCTCGCCCGCCCTGATAGTACTACAGCTGACAATCAGCTCTGATTTCTGCCTCGGCCTCTGCGTAAAAAAGGTTAATATGATTATTATTACTGCAATTTGTTGATCAGCTCTGTCCCTACAGCCATCTACATCCCGTTTATCAATGATATACACGTATAATAATAACAGCCATAACAATAATAACAAAAATAATCATAATCTCTTATTTTTATACAGCCTTTCTATCAACCTCAGGCCTGGACTGATTAAAAAAAAAGCCACAAAAGACCAAACAGCAGCACACAAAAGCAAATGACCCACAATTATGAAATCGCTGAGAAATTACAGCTTTCTCAGATAAGAGCCTCGAGAAATAAGCACAACTTTGCTACAGACTGTAGCTAAGGTTTTTCCGCTTGTTAATGTTATTTAAAGCAGGGGTTCTTAACTGGTCTCAGCCCGGAACTCATATTTTCTCATTTTTATAAAATACAAACCAAACAAATGTATTTCTGAGAAAAATAATGTATGTATTGAATCCATTTAAACATACTTATGAATGCAAATTGAATTTAATAACATTGTTTTCAAGAAACTAAAGAGGAACATGACAACTACATGTATAAAAGTTGCTATGATAAAATTAAATATCAAAACTGCGCTAAATAAATAATCAAATCAAACGTATTTGTATAGCACTTTTTTACAATTGATGTTACAAAGCAGCTTAAAGAACAAAGAATCAGACAAAACATTGAAGTTAAAGCTCTCGAAAAAAATTAGAGAGCACTTAAAAATGATGAGTTTGTTTTTATTTTATTTTACCAAATTAAAAATATATATATATATCTGGAATATAATCAAGAGGAAGATGGATGATTACAAGCCATCAAACCACCAAACTGAACTGCTTGAATTTTTGCACCAGGAGTAAAGCAGCATAAAGTTATCCAAAAGCAGTGTGTAAGACTGGTGGAGGAGGAGAACATGCTAAGTTGCATAAAAAAAACTGTGATTAAAAACCACCAGGGTTATTCCACCAAATATTGTGAATTTCTGAACACTTAAAATGTTATGAATATGAACTTGTCTTTTTTCTTTGCATTATTTGAGGTTTGAAAGCTCTGCATCTTTTTTTTTTCTTATTTCAGCCATTTCTCATTTTCTGCAAAAATCAGGATTCTTGTCATTTAAATTAACAGTTTGAAGAAACAGATGTTTAAAACAGATGTTTTTACTGTGATTTTCAGGTATATTCTGTTTTTACATAAAAGACTGAAGAAAAAAAAAACTTTGGTAACACCTTCTATAAATCAGGTATCTATAAAGCATTATAAATGCATTCATAAAGCTTCATAAACCATTCATAATGCTTTATAACACTTGACATATGACACATGACATTTCTAACTGTACATATATGTTTTTGATCTTAAACATAAAACGTTATAACACCACAGTATAAAGCGTTATAGCAGAAAGCGATATAATGCATTATAATATACTGTATGTGTAGTTGCTGTTTTTAACATTATTGGTCAGACCTGTTTCATAAATGACAATATTTTATGTGGAATTTGAGAGAAATGGTGTCTGTAGTTTATAGAATAAAACAACAATGTTTAATTTTCATTTTTCTCAAACATAAACTTATAAATAGCAAAATCATAAAGAAACTGATTCAGAAACTGAAGTGGTCTCTTAATTTTTTCTAAAACTAAAGATATTTCATCAAATAAAACTGGCCTGATTTTATCTATTTATTGGATAAAGGAAACAATCAGGCTGCTGTTGGGAAGAGACTTTTAGCAGCTTGTTAGAATGGTGCTTAGGTTTATTGAGCTGGAAGACCAGTGAAAAAATAATTACAGTAATCAGGTGATTAAAGTGTGAGGCAGTGTTTTATCTCTTTATTTTAGGAAGAAAGGACCAGCAGTGCTGCACATGAAAAAAAAAATATATAAATAAATAAATATCTGAATAAGATAACTGGTGTGGACCTTGGGAGTAAATGAAGAGTCAAATGTGACACTAAATCTGAGAACAGCTTTTAAAGGCATGTGAATAAAACCATTCATGATGCTGAGGGAAAAAAAAATGCTTTTATTCAGTTTGATTGCATTCATCTGTTTATATATATATATATATATATATATATATATATATATATATATATATATATATATATATATAAAGGAATATGTGAGTGGCGAAATAGTGGATTTAGTATTAACATTAATCTTTGTGTGTTTAAATGTGCCAATAAATTGATTTATTCAGTATTTAAGCTTGTTTTATATACAGCTCTGGAAAAAAAATGAGAATCAGTTTCTCTGATTTTGCCATTTATAGGTTTATGATTGAGTAAAATGAACATTGTTGTTTTATTCTATAAACTACAGACAACATTTCTCCCAAATTCCAAATAAAAATATTGTCATTTAGAGCATTTATTTGCAGAAAATGAAAAATAATGCTGAAATAATACAAAGAAAGACACAAGTTCAGAAATCAATATTTGGTGGAATAACCCTGGTTGGTTTTTAATCACGTTTTTTTTTATGCATCTTGGCATCATGTTCTCCTCCTCCACCAGTCTTACACACTGCTTTTGGATAACTTTTGGCTGATTTACTCCTGGTGCAAAAATTCAAGCAGTTCAGCTTGGTGGTTTGATGGCTTGTGATCATCCATCTTCCTCTTGATTATATTCCAGAGGTTTTGAATTTGGTAAAATGAAAGAAACTCATCATTTTTAAGTGCTCTCTTATATTTTTTCCCAAAGCTGTTCTGAGACTTTTCTGTTTTCTTGTCAGTAGAAGCCAAGGATACTTACATATAATTATGTTTAGTATGTCACTAACTGAAAGCATACTTGCTTAATTTTAGTTTAAAAGAATTATTAGGAACTATTAGGAACTATTAGGAAACACAGCAAATGGAAAAAGAAAGCATATCAAACTCTTGTGAAATGGTTAATGTTTATCTTTATTTATTAAATATAAAGCCTTGTTTTACACCCGTGAGCATCTGCTGTGTTTCATGAACACTACAGAAGAGGTGCTTGTTTGTGTTTGAGTAGAAATTCAGCGAGCTGAGAGTCTCAGCAGGGGTGGTGTTGCTCAGGTCTCTCTCTCTGATGCTCTGTAGTGTATATTAAAGTTATTTTGATGGGGCTCTGAACCATGAAAATGCCACCTTGGCATTCAGGGGATGATTCACGTAAAAGTAAGCATAAAAAATACGTTTGAGCGGCTGAGGGCATGTCTGGAGAAGGGCACTGTGAGTATTTTCAATATAACTCAGCACTGTGCTTGTAGTCTTTTTTAATTAAGATTTATTTCAAATTTTCTCCTAATTTTCTCTTCAATTTAGCTAGTTAGCCGATACTCCCACCCATCCAGCTGATACTCAGCTGTATATCCTCCATCCATCACTAGTGATTTCTCAACACAAGAAGGGTAAAGACCAGCACATACCTCCTCCAACAATACATTTAAAGTCAGACTCCGCCTCTTTTTGAACTGCTGCTGATGCAGCATTGCCTCGGAGGAAAGCGCAGCGACTCGGTTCCGATACATCAGCTCACAGACGCAGCCTTGTGCTGATCCACATCACCCTTTGGAGTGATGAGGGGATAAAAGAGCGCCATCTACTGTACCCACCCAGAGAGAGCAAGGCCAATTGTGCTCTCTCTGGGCTTCAGCAGCTGATGGCAAGCTGCGTAACCTGGATTTGTACCAGCGTTGTCCCGATCATAGTTGCAATAGCGCTTTAGACTGCTGGACCACTCGTGGACCACATTGTGCTTGTAGTCTTAAGGCCAATTAGTCCATATTGTCGCTGTCCATTAAAAAAACACTTATCTTCAAGACAGCAACTTTACAGGAGAGAGAAAAACTTGTAAACTTTCAATAAAAGTCAATGTAAAAAGAGTTTAAAAAGAGTGAAGTATATAATTTGGGCTGTGTGTGCCAACACTATGATTGCTGAGTAAAATATAAGATTTGACCCAAGCAATATGTGTCAACACCCGGTTGCTGAGTATAGTACGTCATTTGGCCCAGTCTGCATGTACCAACACCAAAGTTGCCAAGTATAATGTGGGAATTGGCCTAAGCCACTCGTGACTACTCTTCAATTGCCGAGTATAAAGCACATTTGGACTAACAACATGCATCTTGGCATGTTCCCCTCCACCAGTCTTACACACTGCTTTTGGATAACTTTATTCCTTTACTCCTGGTGCAAAAAATTCAAGCAGTTCAGTTTGGTTTGATGGCTTGTGATCATCCATTTAGAGCATTTATTTGCAGAAAATGAGAAATGGCTGAAATAACAAAAATGATGCAGAGCTTCAGACCTCAAATAATTCAAAGAAAACAAGTTCATATTCATGTTTCCATGTTTTAAGAGCATCTTGGCATCATGTTCTCCTCCACCAGTCTTACACACTGCTTTTGGATAACTTTATGCTGCTTTACTCCTGGTGCAAAAGTTCAAGCAGTTCAGTTTGGTTTGATGGCTTGTGATCATCCATCTTCCTCTTGATTATATTCCAGAGGTTTTCAATTTGGTAAAATAAAAAAAAAGAAATCATAATTTTTAAGTGGTCTCTTTTATTTTTTCCAGAGCTATTCTTAGACTTTTCTGTATTCTTATCAGTATAAGCCAAGGATATATATATATATATATATATATATATATATATATATATATATATATATATATATATATATATATATATATATATATATATATAATGTTTAGTATGTCACTAACTGAAAGCTAACTTGCTTAATTTTAGCCTTGTTTTACACCTGTGAGCATCTGGTGTGTTTCATGAACGCTACAATTCTGAATGGCCAATGAGTTCTAGCTGATGCCATCTTAGTATATGTAAAAATGTACATGCTGCATATTTGATATTTTATATATTTTTGAAAATCGCTATAAAATAGAGCAATTTGATTAATCAAATTAATTTAAATGGTATTATAAGTCTTTAAAAAGTGCAGAAGAAGCTTTTTCCATTTTACCCAGCATCACATCATGCTTGTAGTCATATGGCCACCTAGTTAGCAATATGGCTGAATTGCATCCTCAGGTCATTAAAGCAAATCATCCATTTCTTTGCCAATGGTACCTTCTCCACATAAAGTGCCCTTGGACCAGTTTTCTTACTCACAGTGGGCACAAATGCCACCCCAGCCGGTGCCCAGATCCATTCTCCAGATCCAGAGTTACTGAATGAACCGTGAAGACCATTCTCTGGTAATTAGCATGCTGTATCGCTAGCGGTGCGAACGACTCCAGAGTGGTGATGACAGCTGTTAGCATCTTCTCCATGCCTCTGGATCCCATTTCAGTGAGAGATATGAGCATACAGAGGACTGTTCTCAGTCAGATTCTTCCCTCCATCCCTCCTTCCCTCCCTCCATTCGTTTAATACAGAGATGACAGAGCCTCAAAGGGCAGGAGGACGTTACACTCTGATTGGACTCTGGGCTAATTGAAGGGATGGCCGGCGTCATTAGAGAGAGACTCTTTTAAAATGTCAGCGCTCCATTCGTCATGCTCCGCTTTGCATTCAGAGGCACGTTGGGTATCTCCATGATTAAAGCGTGAGATTGAAAGCTTGCCGGTAAACATGAAAGGGCCCGAGCTCAAGAACGTCCGCCTCGCTTCTTCAGGGGGTTCTCAGGTTCAGGTCTACAAAGATTTGGAATTTTTGTGGATTTGATTCCAAAAAAGGACCTTTCTCAGCATTGTGATAAAGATAATAATGAATATATACCTTGGTTGCCAAGTATAATATGGGAATCGTCCCGAACCACTTGTGCCAACACTCTGGTTGCTGAGTATAATACGACATTCTGACAAGTGAATCGGGATCAGGCCAATAAATGCTTTTTTTTTTCCTCCAAGTCATTTCTGGGGCAAATTCCATACGATGAGCCTGAGTTCTGGTTTAAATCTAGGCCCGAGCCACTTATGCCAGTGCCCCGGTGGGCATCGGCCCATCTGACCAAAATATCTTAAAAAAAAAAAAAAAAAAAAAAAAAAAAAAACTTTCTTTGGAAATTAGTGTTATTTTGTGTAGATGGCCACCACTGACCCACTTTCCCACCAAATGCTGTAGTAAAAAGCCTAATTATCTGTGTACAAATGACCATTAGCATGAGCATTCAGTGGCCACATACTACTGCTGTGGAATGATGCCTAACTTGGAAAATCTACTTTACTTAGTAAGTTTCTAGAGATATTTCTGGGGTTTCTTATTGTTTTAGATATGCCCATAGTCATGGACCATAGACACCACTAATAGGTCAAGAACCCTGGTTTCCAGTCCACCAGTAGACCAGGTGAAATTGTCAGAACAATTTCTGAGATCTCTCATGGCAAAAGACATGCCCACAGCATGCCAAATCATGCCTTAGACCACTGGTTGACCAGTAGGCTTAGAAAAAAAAAAAATCATTGAAAAAGTCCATAGTAATGCATGAACCCAGACCCTTGGTTTTTAGACCACTGGTAGACCAATGGTCTTTTACATTTTTAGAGCCGATTGAACCATTGTTTTCAGATCACTACTATTCCAGTGAATTTCTCTGATCTATCACAGCCTTTGATAACATAAGTCATATCAATAGCCATGTCTGAACCCTGGTTACTAGGCTGCTAGGTCAGTAGGCCAAGACAACTGGTTCCTAGACCACTGGTAGGCCAACAAACATTTTCAGAGCCATTTCTGGGGTCTCTTCTGGTACACTTTTTGACCACAGTCATGCCCAAACTCTGAGCATGCCTAGTAGATCAGGAATACTCATTCCAGACCATTAGTCTACCAGCAGACTTACTCATGGCCACTGATATCGTAGACCTGAAGACTTAGAAAAGAATCAGTTCTGGTTCTTGGGTTTTTCATGGCTTAAGCCATACCGATAACCATTCCTAAACCCTAAAGAGATTCCCAAAGCGCATTCATATGATATCCCAGATCATAAGTTCTCATAAGTTCTAATTTGATGCTCAGTTGATTCACTTGATTCAAAGCTTTTATAACACGCTTTTATTTCACCAGCAGCATCTGCACTACCTATCTCAGTATATCAGTATATCTGAGGGCAGTCAGCATGAGCAAAAAAAGGAATTTGAAACCAGAGTGCATCCACAGTAGGGGTGAAGTTCAACGCTCGGCTTGAACTTTATTCCCTGCATCTGAGCAACAATAACAAATGCTGCACTGCGCTTTGTCAGACCTGCCTTTTGCCAGTTGTCGAAGGTGTTCTGGGAGCAGCAGCAGCAGCGGGTTTTTTGTCTGGGCATCTTCCGACGGTGCCGAATAACCTTTTTGCGGGCCCTTCCCACTCTTACCTGCCCTCGCTCTGACTGTACGCTATATTTGGCTCACCGTCTCCTTAGTAACCACGTTTGCAAAAGGCCTCTTTGAACAGTGATGGAGAAGAGCTCTTAATCACCAACAGTCACATGTCACATAGCCTCTTATTTCCTCTGTTTCACTGCAATTAAAAGGCATCATGTGGTGGTTTATGTGATAGTCAGCTCTTACGCAAAAAAAGCCGGTAAAAAGCCGTCCGACTGCGGGCGCTGTTAATAAAGGTGTCAGTCAGCGGTGTTGACAATGCTCAATAGGCAGTAAGTCTGGGCATATAGCTCTATTTTTTACAGCCCTGAAAGCTTAAGAAGTACTTGATACAGTGGAGAAGTGGGTTATCAATTATGGAGACACTTCAATTCAAAGATTACCTCGGATTGCTGCAAAACTCAGCATACATTTATATCTCAGGGAGTAAAAGTACTTCCCCTGCTGGCATATACTGTAAATTGGCTCTCAGAAGCTTCTGTTTGGGTAGTGTACCTCCTGGTGAGAGCTGGTGAGAGCCAGACATGCCTCTCTGAAGCATTCAAAGACATTTTAAAAAAGCTGACAGTCTGAGAGAATCAGTATGGTCATGGCCAGCTACTGTTGCCCTCATTTGCAGTGTTGTTGGTGACAATAAACATGGAATTCTATAAACTTGAACTATATCGATTTACTTAATACAGTGGAGAAGTGGGTTATCAATTACGGAAACACTCAAATTCATGATAAAAACAAATTCATCTTTTGATTTCACCTCAGATTGCTGTAAAACACAACATGCATTTATGTCTCTAGGAATAAAAGTACTTCCTCTTTTGCTATATACTGTATGTAGGCTCCTAGAGGCTATTTTTGGGTAGTGTACCTCCTGGTGAGAGATTGCTGACTTCCAAACATGCCTCTATTATGCACTCAAAGACATTTTGCCAAATTGAATGTCTAAGAGAAGCTGAATGGTCATTTTAACAAATTACTCACCACCTAGGTTGTCCCCAAAACAGCTACTGTTGCCTTAATTTGCAATGTTGTTTTTTGGTAACAATACTCATCAACTTACTTAAAACAATGGAAACATGTCAAATAACAATATGAAAACACAGACATTTATAATGAAGATAAATGAATCCTCAGATTGCTGCAAAGGTCAGCATTCAATTATGTCTCAGGGAATAAAAGTACCTCCCCTGCTGCTATATGCTGTAAGTAGGCTCTTAGAGGCTTATTTTGGGTAGTGTACCTGGTGAGAGCTTTTTCTTGGCCAGACATGCCTCTCAGAAGCATTCAAAGACATTTTAAAAAGTTGACAGTCTGAGAGAAACAGTATGGTCATGGCCAGCTACAGAGACTGTAAAAAAAGATGGACGCCGTGTCGCCGTTCCCATTCATTTAATGAAAATGAAGCCAAAATCTTCCTCCATGTTGGCGATCCTGAAACCCGAGTCTGTAGAGCGCAGTAGAGACCAGAGGAGGGAGAAAGACTGTGGAGAGACCGCCTACTCATTTAAATAACCCCGCCCCTGAGGGCTGCCTCGAGGTCACAGGCTGCAGAGCGGGGCGGAGCGGAGCTGACGGTCTGTTATTGGTCCCGCCCATAACAAGCCCTTTTACAATAACCACACCTTTTTTGAATAGAGCTGAATAACGTTTAAAAAACGAATTCTGTGGGGATATAAAAAATTGACAATATAAGCAGAGGTTACACTAGCTGTTACATTTAAATAATGGAGGTAGAATTACAGTATATTGGAAAAAAACGTGATTGAAAGTTGTCTCTTTTGCCATTAAAACATATGGGGATGGGTGGGGTTACACAGCTTTCTGCAGCCGAACAGCAGGGGGCGCCCGACCTGTGGTGGCTTGACTTTTGAGGGATGATGTTCTGTCTATACACAGTTTTACACAGTCTATGATTCTTACAGGAAATATTTTAAAATATTTAAAATATTGCATATCTGCAACTGTCAAAATAGAAATAAAAATATATACAGGTCTGGAAAAAAATAAGACCACTTTAAAATTATAAGTTTCTTTGATTTTACCAAATTGGAAAGCTCTGGAATATAATCAAGTGGAAGTTGGATGATCACAAGCCATCAAGTCCCATTTAGTACATCTGTACTAAGCTTCTGGGCCTTTATAGACTTTAACTAGATCGTATAATTTCTGAATCTAGGTTCAGTTTGGGATCTGACGATGGTCAGGTTCACATAAAGAGAAGTAGCTCATCAATTATGAAGACTCTTGAATTCACAATAAAACAGAAATTGATTTTTTTGGCCATTTAGGACACTGAACCTCACATCCACCACTATTGGACTTTAGTTGAGTTGTCCAGAGTTCATAAAACACCCGAAAGAGCTTTAACCAAAAAGGAGAATGAATGAAAACAATAGATTATAAAGAACAGACGAACAATAACCCAAAACAGTCTCTTGAACTTACAACACAACCCACGCAGAACGCTTAAAAATGTCAGCAGATGAACTATAAAAGGTGAAGAGATCTTATCTTCCTTTATTTCTGCACAAAGGGAGCCTTTCGCAACACTGTTTACTGTTTTGTCTGTTTACTACCTTTTTTAAGCAAGACAGCCCTGCACATCTAAAGCCTTCTTTAACCTCAGATCAGCTGGGATTGTATGAGAAATGGCAGCGAAAATGTGAAACTCATATATTATATAGATGTATTAAACACAGAGTGATCTATTTTAAGAGTTTATTTCTTGTATTGTTGATGATTATTATGTTTTACAGACAATGAAAACCCAAAAAAATCAGTGTCTCAGAAAATTATAGAAGAATATTATATAAGACCAATTTTAATACTTTTGATACTCAGTGTGGGCAGTGTGCCAAGTCCTGCTGGAAAATGAAATCCGCATCTCCAGAAATGTTATCAGCTTGTATTTCCCGCCATCCTTTAATTTCATTGTTACATGCTCTGAAAATTATAATTTGCAAGTAATTTGTAAGATATTTCGGTACCACTTTGAAATACTATTATAAAATATGTTTATAAATGGTTTACATTTAGTTTATTAATGGTTACTATTAAAGTTGTAAATGCCTTAAAAATGACTAATAATCAGTTATAACACATATGTAGAAAGGGCTACAATATATATATATATATATATATATATATATATATATATATATATATATATATATATATATATATATAGAGAGAGAGAGAGATGGCTGTGGGTTCACTATTTGGAAAAACAACAGGTCATTGTTGCCCTTTCTACGCATGTGTTATAACTGATTATTAATGATTTTTAAGTCAATTACAACTTAATTAACAACCATTAATAAACTAGTCGTAAACCATTTATAAACCCTTTATAAAGGTAGTCTTATTTTAAAGTGGTGCCGATATTTCCTTATGTGGTGTTCAGTTTTACATAAGTCTGTTGAGTTAGCAAGTCATAATCTGGGTTATTATTATAGTCAAAGAAAAGGAATGAAATAACGAAAACTGAAAGGAAGGGAAAATATATTTGTGTTAACTGAAATATGGATTATTAAGTTGATTATTTAACAGTAACTGATTCTTTTTGTTTATGGTTTCTGTTGTTCTTATTACTGTTTTTTTTTTTTTTAAATCGTACACCTGACAAATAAGCTAAAGTTTGAAAAAAACTAAAACTAATACTAAAACTAAAGTAAAAGTAAGCATTTAAAAAAACAAAAACTAATAAAAACTAGATAGAAACTAGCAAACACCCAATGGCGCAAATGGCGTATGTTCATAGGTTTGGTACCTTAAGGAGCATCTTTCTCTCAGATAAAGTTAATAATATATCTTTATTGAAGAAAAAAACTTCTCATTCTCAGGGACCGAAAAAGTCTTAAAGTCTTATTTTTCATGTTTAACTGTTTTAGTAGGATAGAGTTCAGTTTGTTAAGGCTCTAATTGTTCTATTGTTTTGTACATGACTGTTCCTGTATTTTTTTATTATTTATTTTGTTATGTTGCACATTGCTGTTTTAATAGCGCACACTGCTGCGACCAAAAAAGCCACTAGATGGCATTACATATATATCTTAATTAAATTATTTAAATTTCACCATTAGTGCCTAAAGTGGTGTATTACAGATCACTTGTATCACTTTGCATCACTTATATCAAGCCCATCTTTTGAAATAATATATTGTAAATTTGATTAATCAAACCAATGACTGACCATAGACTAATCTAAAACTGGCATAGGCCTCTCTGCTGTAAAAAAAAAAAAAAGAAAAAAGAAAATCGAGAATCAAATCGAATCGTGACCCTAAAATCACAAATAAAATCGAATCGAGGATTTAGAGAATCGTGACACCCCTACATGCTACTAAAGTCACTTTTTTGATAGAGAACTTAAAGTACTTTTACTGAGGTCTGGTTCTCTAGTACTTTAATTATTTGCTTTTTGTTGTTTTATATAATATAAAACTTTCCCTCTTTTTTTTTGTTATATCTGGTTTCATTTTCAACAAGCAACAAGCTGTGTTTATTCACATATTTGTTTGTTTGTTAACTTTTTTTCCCACTTGGCTCAAAGAGATCAGAACTGCGGAGATTTTATTTGCCAACAGATGAATGGCTGCCATTTATATTTATTTACATATTTATTTATATATTTATTTATTTCCCTACCGGCCTAATCCCCAACAGGTGTGTTGAGCCTAACAAGCTTCAACCAATGAGCTGGACCATTGAGAACCTCCCAAACACACACACACACACACACACACACACACACACACACACACATACACAAAGATACACAAAACCAGGCTTTTCACTTCAAAGAACAGGGATAACAGGTGTTCAGTCAGAGTCAGGACTGAATCTTCTCTCTAGTTTATATATAATCTCTGTTTTTTTATGTTTATTGGATTTAATATAATGTTGTTAGTGTTGTTTCAGCATATTTCTGGCACAAATCCTCAAAGCAAAGACAAGATAAATGACTCAGACATTCAGAAGCATCTCCTTTGTTGTAGCATACATTCTTTCCACTGTTTTTTTAATATAGATACACCGTGTAAAATACATTGGTTGGACAATGAAACTGAAACACCTGTCATCATTTTAGTGTGGGAGGTTTCATGGCTAAATTGGTGCAGCCTGATGTTTAATCTTCATTAATTGCACATTGCACCAGTAAGAGCAGAGTGTGAATGTTCAATTAGCAGGGTAAGAGCACAGTTCTGCTCAACATATTGCAATACACACAACATTATGGGTGACATACCAGAGTTCAAAAGAGGACAAATTGTTGGTGCACCTCTTGCTGGAGCATCTGTGACCAAGACAGCAAGTCTTTGTGATGCATCAAGAGCCACGGTATCCAGGGTAATGTCAGCATACCACCAAGAAGAACCAACCACATCCAACAGGATTAACTGTGGACGCTGTAAGAGGAAGCTGTCTGAAAGGGATGTTCGGGTGATAACCAGGATTGTATCCAAAAAACATAAAACAATAAATTATTGTGGTCTAAAACCAGGTGTTTCAGTTTCGTTGTCCAACCCCTGTAAGTATATTGTATTTGAGAATATTTTCTAAAAGTATGACAGGTGTATTATATTCTCTTTTGTGCAGACTCAGCACTTTCTTGAGTTGCATCTCATTTCTTTTTTTCCTCCAATGTTTTCCAGCACTTCCATGCATGCATGCCAGCTCAGCCTGATATTTTCTCAGTAGCTTATAGATAATTAATGAGATACAGTACATATTTTGCCGTGCTCCCTTCCTATCCTCCCTGTTCACTCAGAATACACCATGCTGCTCCACCTCCCACTGAACCGACGCTCCGATGCCCTAGATATCTAAAAAAGCATCCGCATTCTCGCTTCCCGCTCGGGATCCGGCGCGGCTGCAGCCCGGCACTGTCGCTGGTTGTTTATGCCCTGCTGAAGAGATGTCAATTTCCTTTGCAACCTTGTTGCTGAGCTGTTAACATGCATAATATTCATGCAAATAACCACGCGGCACTCTGCTGCTACTGCTGCCCTCGTACTTCCCTCGCTGGTACATCACGCGTCAGTGTTCATCATGTCCTTGGAGGACTTCTCAGGTGGTTTTAAAGCGGTATTATGCATCGATTACACTTTAAAATACCAGTTTTTGGAATTGTGTTGATGCTGAACTGATTTTAATAAACAAAAACAGACAAAATACTGTGCGTTTTGACCTTCAAATACTTTATAGTTTAACTTAAAAGTGAGAACAACCTTTACATTTCTTCCTGTTCCTTCCAAACAACTTAATATTGGTTTCATCTTTCACAGTATATTTAGCCAGTACTACTGTGGATCACCCAGGTGTTTTCTTTATTGTAGATTTCTCAACAAAATGTTAGCATGTGCCAGAGATTTTTGTAAGTCTTCAGCTGACACTCTAGGATTCTTCCTCACCTCATTGGTCATTCTGTGTTGATCGCTGTGCTCTTGCAGTCACCTTTACAGGACTTTACCACGCCTAGGGAGAGTAGCAACAACAGTGCTGAATTTTCTCCATTTGTAGACCGTCTGTCTTATCGTGGACACATGAACATCAAGGCTTTTAGAGATACTTTTGTAACCCTTTCCAGCTTCATGCTTCAGGTCAACAATTCTTGAACGTAGGTCTTTTTTCTGAGAGCTTGATCTTTTGTGTGAGGCGTGATTCACATCAAGCAATGCTGCTTCTTAAGAACAGCAAACTCAGAACTGGTGTGTTGATGTTTTTTATAGAGCAGGACAGCTGTAACCAACACATCCAATCACAACTCATCACATCCTGCCTCCAATTAGCTCTTAGAAAAGTCATTAGCCTAGGGGTTCACATCCTTTTTTCACCCCTTACTGTGAATGTTAACATGTTGTGTTCAATAAAAATCATGCAAACGTATCATTTTTTGTGTGGTTTTAGTTTAGTTTAGTTTGTTTATTGTTGTGACTTAGATGAAGATCAGAAAACATTCAATGATCAATTTATGCAGAAATTCAAGTAATCCCAAAGAGTTCACATATATTTTCTTGCAACTGTAAGTTAATTACTCCACCAAGTTTGACCCCAACTTCCTTTTTTTCTAGAGCAGAAAGAACATGAACATGTGGGGGGAACATGATCTGATCTCAATCCAACCCAGCTATCAAATATACTCCTTTTTAATTGCGCTAAACTGCTAATAAGGCGCAGTTTGATCTAACATATTATAATCCAGATAATATACTGCTATAAGTAAACGCTGTCTCTGCTGCTCCATGCTGTTTACACACTAAGAGTGCGGTATGTGCAGCGTTCACTGCAGGTTCCATTAAAAACACTGTGTTTAAAAGAGCAGCGCACATTTTTTTAGGTTTCTCTGTTAAAGCAGCTTCACACTGCACAGATATACAGAAAAACGCACTGGAACACAGAATCTTCTCACTATATTTACCTTTTTTGCTCCCGCGCCAGACAGCTCTGACCAATCAGAGGAGACGATGTGCTTGTGTGGTTTTATTGTTGAGCATTTAGGTTTATGCCTGTTTTATGCCTGTGTGAAAACAAACCAAACCAACCCATAGAAACCATAAAAACTACAGGTGTGAAAACACTATTTTATACTCAGCTAATTAAGATCTAATTCAGAAATCTTTACAAACCAAACTGAGAAAATTACTGAAGCTTCCACTGAAGCTTTATCTCCCCTCAAACATACAAGTATATACTAGTATTTTAATATATAAACACCACTAATATAAATATAATTGCATTTTACATTTCTTACATTCATTCTTTTATTTACATTTAAATATCCACTCTTAAAACTTATAATCACAGAATATTGTTGTGTTTAATCTCAAAAACTTTTTTAATCGATTGACACCACTACCGTATTTTTCACACTATAAGTCGCACTGGATTATAAGGTACATTGTGCGACACTAGTAAGGAACAGGGGTGTCACCATGTTTTCCTGTAATTCTTAAATAAAAACATTTTCTTTTTTAGTCAAACGAACGCTGGATGTTAATCTACCCAGATTTCTCTCCTGAAAACTGTTCATTTGTGCGAGTGCTAGCAGTTACCTGCTAATGCTAATGCTAATGCTGCTGCACCAAGCTTTATTGGAAATCTGTAAATCTAAGCTTACTATAAATAAAATAATAATAAAAGCACTACTTCTATAAAGAGAAACTTTTTGTCTTCATGCAACATTTCTTTAAAGTAAAGTGTCTACAAATGTTTTTTTTGTTCTTTTTTTCTTGAGCAACTTAATTAATCATTTAGCAAAATTCTTTGACAAGCATTCATTTTCAGAAATTGGTTATTTATGGGACCAAAAATGAGTATTTATCTGGTGCCATTTGTAGAACCATTTGTGCCTTTGTGGAACATTTTGTGGATATATATTTTCTTTCTAAAGGTTTTCTTCTAATTTCTTCTAATGTTTCTTAAAAAGCTACGAGTGCAAAAATAACTGTATTTGAAAAGCATTCTATATCCACATAATTAATAATTTAACAAAATTATTTGCATAAATATTTTCTTTAAAAAGAAAAAAAATGGTTATTTGTGGAACCAAAACATGTTTTTTGTCTACATTATTACTCAAGGAACCCTTTGTCTAACCTTTCAATTGGAAAATAACTATTTCTAAACAAACACTTTATATTCATCCCATTAGTGTTTTTTTTTTCAATCTATTTTTTTTTTACCTGTTGTATAGCATGCAAATGAATAATAATATTAATTTCTCCACACAGGTGTTACTCTTACACAGAAATAAACCATTCAATCTTCTGGGTTCAAATTGAGATCTTCTTTAATAATGATAGTAAATATTGTATTTCTGTGGGTCTTTGGTGAATTTCTCCCAAAAACTCAATCTTTACCTCTTTCTTCTCAGTTTCTTTCTTTCTCTCGTAGCTTCTGGGTTAGATTGTCTCTTGGAGAAAGAGAGAAAAATTACTTCAAAGTAAGAACTGTGGACACTCGGGGCCTGTGGGCCAGTTCTTCCTCAAACTCCTACAATATAAATTACAGCAGTCTGAAGCTCTGGTGCTTAAAATCATTTAAAACTGTATGTTCAGGAGCTGGAGGCAGTTTTATAAAATACCTGCCAGTCTGAGTTACTCAAACACCTGAAGAACAATCTTATTTTAGAGTTCCTGACAGTTGCTTATTATTTCTTACTGTCATTTTTACAAAAATTAAAGGTCTTCGGCATGGTTTAGTTGGTATAAAAATGACTCACAATGGCTTCACTACATCTACATCATTAAAAAGGTGCTAGAAAGTTTGTGAACCTCTTAACATTTTCGAGAACACTTTAAGACTACCTTTATAAAGGGTTTATGAAGAATGGTTTATAAATTTCGTTTATTAATGGATATCAATTAGGTGTATGTGCGCTGGAAGCACCTATAGGAATGGACTCTGACTGTTGACTGCTGTCAGGGTTTTAATCAGTCAGTGGAGCTCCTGTGTTTTCCACCACCAAAAATATAGAAACACACCAGAAATGTACCTGAACACACATCACTTTCACCTCACAGACCACCACACCAAACCATCAGTGTAGATTTATTACTAAACTCTGACACAATTTTAAAAGCGCAGGGGAACTGGGTGTAAAAAAAGAGTGTTGACGGGGTGTAAGATAGCAATGAGCATCACAACGAACCTTGTGCAGGGTGTATTTTTAGGGCACTAAGACTACGACCGTTGTTAAAGTTACACTATTTGCTCTTGGGAAACGCACCCTAAGCTGAAAAAAATATATGCATAAATTAACTTGTAAAAACAGTAAAAATAAATGAAGTAAAGTTTACTAAAAGAAAGGATTGATTCAGTAAAAATAAATGAAGTAAAGTTTAATTAAAGAAAGGATTGATTCAGTAAAAATAAATGGAGTAAAGTTTACTAAAAGAAAGGATTGATTCAGTAAAAATAAATGAAGTAAAGTTTACTAAAAGAAAGAATTGATTCAGTAAAAATAAATGAAGTAAAGTTTACTAAAAGAAAGGATTGATTCAGTAAAAATAAATGAAGTAAAGTTTACTAAAAGAAAGGATTGATTCAGTAAAAATAAATGAAGTAAAGTGTACTAAAAGAAAGGATTGATTCAGTAAAAATAAATGAAGTAAAGTTTACTAAAAGAAAGGATTGATTCAGTAAAAATAAATGAAGTAAAGTTTACTAAAAGAAAGGATTGATTCAGTAAAAATAAATGAAGTAAAGTTTACTAAAAGAAAGGATTGATTCAGTAAAAGTAAATGAAGTAAAGTTTACTAAAAGAAAGGATTGATTCAGTAAAAATAAATGAAGTAAAGTTTACTAAAAGAAAGGATTGATTCAGTAAAAATAAATGAAGTGAAGTTTACTAAAAGAAAGGATTGATTCAGTAAAAGTAAATGAAGTAAAGTTTACTAAAAGAAAGGATTGATTCAGTATCAGATTTGTGAAACTTTTTTAAAGTTAATTTTACTCAGTCATTTTTTCAGTGTAGGATGTTATTGTGTGTTAATATCAGTATTTTTGCTGGAGTAAACGATAAGAGAGGTTTTTTTAAGGCTCAGGTGAAGGAGTAGCTGTAGGAAAATGGACTGATCAGCCGGCGGGAGCTGCCGCTGTGTTCTTCCCCCTCTGGATCATGTTGGGAATGTGGCAGTACGGATGTCCTGAGGGGCGGCGGGTAGCAGGACTGGAGTGGAGGAGGAGGAGGAAGAACACTTAGTAGTGAAATTGCCTCATTGTGCTGTGCACCCTTCAGCCATTCGGCTCCCGGAGGAGCAGACTGAATAGGAAGAACAATTCTCCTGCAATAACAGATTTATTTTAACTGTGTCAAAACTGACTTTGCTTCTCAAATGTCGGTTCGGATCTGCTCGGAATTGAGAACGAGAGAGATGGAGAGAGAGAGAGAGAAAGAGAGAGAGATAACAGCAATTACTCTACCTCTTTTCCACAAGTTCAACAAACTTTGCGGGGGAGTTTTATTTCTTTACTTTGTTTAATTTGCTTCATTTTGTTGCTTAGAGATGTGTTTTTTTTAATCCAACCATTTCATTGCATGGCTTGGATTTCTGAACTGAAACCTCACAATCTGATTGGTTGAGAAGTGTTTTAGCCGTGCTGATATTTGTTATAACATCACGGCCTTCTCACACTAAACTTGTATCACTCCGCCGACGCGTTGCCGAGTAACGGCGTATTTATACACACAGGACAGTTTTGAATCATCACATCCAGCGGCAGTGTTAGCTTAGCACAGGCTAGCGCTCAACCACGGCACGCTCGCCCGCAGCACTGACTCATCTTTTGTGGAAAAAAGGGAAAGAAAAACACTCAGCTAGTGCTGTCTGACAGCCAGAACGGTAACTTAACCAGACAGGTTAGGCTAAGCTAAGCTAATGCTAAGCTAAAACAAGCTACGCTAACCTAACCGCAGTCCAGCCGGCTAGTTAAAACCAACACCACCCAGCAAAACAAGCAGAAATGCTCAAAAAATGTGCAGCTTTCACCTGAAGACGACTCCACAGAGCAGGAGAGGAGAGTATTAGCGTTATTTCACGCTCCTAATGTTATCATCTTCACTTATTCCCTTATTTTGATTTCAAGCTAACTTCCGTGGTGTTAGTCTGTATAAACTATATACCGTTTTGTAGTTAAGTTTCAGTTCTGTTACTGTTAGTTGGCAGGAGGCACAGTCCATATTAAAGCATATTCATTCTTAATTTCGTAAAGTTCTTCCATGCAGACTACAGTCTAATATACTCACCTCTGAACAGAGAAATGCTGCTGCACCAAGCCTTAGTGCTGAAGAAACTTCACTAAAAACTCACTCTTACAACTCTGCACTCAAGCAGAGTGTCTTTACTGCTCCTTAATACCTGACTGGTAGAATTCATACATAATAAGCACTGGATTATAAATTGTAAAGTCACTAGTCCAGTCTGGTCCAGAATGCAACGGATCATCTGGTCTTCAACCAGCCGAAACCAACAGCCAACTAAACAGGCAACTAAAATTGTTTAATATGTTATGATTATGACTAGAAGCACGGTGAGCTGGAACGCCGATGCATCACGTGACCTGGCATGTCTGGAGGGTTGAGCACAGGTGCATCTTGGGAAATGGAGTCTTTTATGAGATAAGCTGACAGACAGTGACAGGACTGATAGCAATAATACCCAAACAACCACATGTCGTACCAGAGCACCCAGTTTTTATTGTCGCTGTCCAATGAAAAACACTTATCTCCAAAACAGCAACTTTGCAGGAGAGAGAAAATACCTTGTAAACTTTCAATGGAAGTCAATGTAAAAAGCTTTAATTTCAGGTCATTTTAAAGAGTTTCTATTGGTCCGTTCATCAAGAAATTTTGGCACAGTGTAATGGGAAGTTTGTTCAAATTATGTAGTAAACTAAAAATCGACAAAAATGGAGATAAGTGTTTTTTTTTATAGGACAGTGACGATATTCACTTATACAATATTTTTTTTTGTTTACCTTGAAAAATAAAATAGATATATCGTTCTAATTAAAAACAAAAGTTGGAAAGTAGAAAATAAGAAGAAATTAGAAAATTAGAAAAAATACTATGAGCAGCATAGAGGTTGTTATTATCAATTGATTCCTGCAGTTGTGCAAGAAAATATGGATTTTTAAAATTTATTTTCATATATACAAAGCATAGCTCTGTTATACCGGTACACCCAGGTGTGCACACACCAATACTTGAACACATGCATGCATGCTGGATATCACACGGCCGACTGCATATCGCTCGCAGTGCCTGGGCTCAGTTTATTAAACGCAAACAAACAAACAAACCAACCAACAGAACAATGCCCTGAACCCAGCTCACATAAACCAACACACACACAGGTAAGCAAACCTTTGACAGGTGGAACAGCAGATAAATACCACACCAACACCACCAGCAGCAGCACACCGGATCCTCTCCAAACCAAACACAGCTTCTCTACCGGCTCAAATATATGTGTGATTCTGCCTGAAATACTCAACTATGGCTTTTGCATCCTTTATCATCATAGTTCTTCTTTGCTTCTAGTCTCTGTACTTTAGATCATAAAGTCTGATCCATATATGGTTAGAAAGGGCGGAGCTTACCCTTTCTAAAAATAGTGATCACATCCCAGTGCAGTAAAGCTAAATCTACAAGAAACCCATTGAGAAAAACACCTAAAAAAGTGAGATCTCCTTCCCCAACCAATATTATTTACCTTTAGTGCTTCAAACATATTTATATGATGTTTCAAACCAAATAATATCAGTAAATATCAGACTCAAAAGTGTCCACAGAAAAAGTGTGAAACTACCTGCTTTACTCAAACTAAAGCTAGGTATGGTGTGCGCACTACTTTAAATAGTTTTTATTTTACTTGCACATTTTTACTTTAAGTAGTAATTTTGCACTAAGCATTTTTATTTATTTAGACTAAAAAGTTTACATTTCTGTATATATTATAAAGGCATAGGCATAGGCTGCTCTGAGTGTCAGGTTTTTAGTATCTACATGTATCCTAGAGGTGTGATTATTGATTATCAAGAAAAATAAATCCGCCTGATGCTGTTTCTCCATGTATTTTATCAAAGTAATAATTAATAATCCATGTAATGAACTCAAATCATCAATATTCTTATGCTTTCTTATAACTCATAAACACTCTAGTCTAACCATTTTTAAAAATATACAGTAGGTGTGAATATATTTAAAGCCTAGACATAAAAAAATACCAAAAACATGGCTGGTTTCAGGACAATATAACAATTCTGCTTCCTTTTACATTTTAAATGATTCTATTTTTGAGCAGCCGTATGTCTTCTGGAGTAAAAGAGATCAGGGCATGCGTCTGTCTGATATAATTACTGTGTTATAACACCTGAAAAGAGGACCTGAAAACAAAAAATGAAGAACAAACACCAAACAAAACAGCCTAGAGTTCAAAGTTAACAGAACTCACAATGTTTCTGTCATTCAATGCTGTGGTTTTACTTGGTCTACCTGTTCTACATCTGTTACCTAGTACACCAGTGATGACTCTCTTCTTCGGGAGATTCTCAACAGTTGTTCTGGCTCTAATGGCTCTGATTGATTTTCCATCCTCTCTCAGCTTCACAAACACTTGTTTTTCACCCATAGTCAGCTCTCTGGTCTGTTTTTTTTTTATGTTGGTTACATTCAGTGCTGTTTATATTGTTTAAATAATCAATAATGTATCAGTACACACCTGGGCAACAGAACATACCTGAACACAGTCATAGGTTCCAATAGATAAAAGGTGATATTTGATCTGCACTGTGTATCAGATACAAATGTAAATACCTGGAAATAATGTTTTAATGTCAAATCCAACTCTTTTCAGTCTACAGAAATGCTTCATTTAAAGCGACTACCTTGCTGAGGCCATATTTTAAAATCATGTCTAACCTGCTCAACTTTGCCTCTCCAATGCTTCAAAAATGCTTCAAAATCTAGCAAGAGATTAGATTGATACAGTACCAGTCAAAAGTTTGGACACACCTCTTCTCATTTAATGTGATATTTAATTAATTAGCAACCACTATGGGTACCATTGCAACACCTTGGCAACCACCTAGCAACTGCTTAGCAACGACCTAGCGAACACTTAGCAACACCATAGCAACCACCACAGGTTCCATAGCAACATCTTGGCAACCGCTTAGCAACACGTTAGCAACCGTCTAGCAACCACATAGCAACCACCCTGGGTACCATAGCAACACCTTAGCAACCACCTAGCAACACCTTAGCCACCGTCTTGCAACCACTTAGCAACCACCCCGGATACCATAGCATCACCTTAGCAACCACCTAGCAACACCTTAGAAACCACCTAGCAACCACTTAGCAACACCATAGCAACCACCCTACCGATCGGATGTATAAATTTCGTAAAAACTTCGTAAATGTACACTTTTTTGCCCATTGAAAATTAATGGGGAGAATTTTGCACGCCCGTGTATGTCACAATTTTTGAGATATGAAGACGACAACTTATGGTCTTTCCAAAAACATGCCGAACGAAACAGTATGATGTATGGTTTCCGTGCAATGGTCATACAAATGGCCCCATTGGAATGTATGGGGCCCATTGAAGGACGGCAGCTAGATCTCCAGTACTGTGAGGGTATGAAGCAGCTATAGGATAAAACAGCATTAGGTCAAAAGTTTGGACACCCCAGAACTCCAGTGCTGAGTGTGTATGGAGCTACTGATCAAAAGTTTTATATGTGTCTCTTAACTGGTTTCATATCTTTCATATTTATCTACAATGTAGAAAATAAATTAAATAAAGTTGAAAGGGATCCAAATCTTCCTCAACTCTTTTTAAATGGCCTTGAATTCAGATGTTAAATGTCCCTGTTCGAGTCTTCCCCTACTACCAGTCATCAGTGTTATTAATTGTGGTTTTACTGTATATTAATTCTGATACATAGAGCTGTTTTTATTTTTTTTGCCGGCTCTGAGCTCATGCTATCACAGCCCCGGTGCAAGGACACGCCATTGGTCCCGCCGGGACTGAGATACGAGCCCTGCTGCATCACACCCGCTCACTCCCAGCACAATTGAGAGGGAATCGTTCTGATTTATGGCACATTCCATTAACTGAATTATCTGCGGCTGTGATGAATTGCCCAGTCATAATAATTACATTTGCATAATGTCTTTTCTGGTTCATTTCCGCCCTTACATGTGTTAGTAATTACTGCAGAAGCAGAATGGCGAGGACCTGACCATATTTCTTCCTTAAGTTCAGATCCATTTGTTAAAGTTTGCCTGCGGCGCTTGCTTGTTTTGGGACATTAATACTATAAAGATCAGCATATCTATATTCTACATCTACATCTACATCTACTCTACTGTTCTCTTTTTTAATGCAATCAATTTAATTCAACCATCGTTTTTAGGAATGGCATTTTTGGAAAATCTGTGATCAGTAAATCAGACAGACCTTATGGTACGAATGTAACGAGTGCAAGCCTGATAAACTTTACGACCAATTATGAAGATGGTCCATACTTAATGCTCCCCAGAACAGATTGTGAAGATGGCCATCTGTAGAAATGACCGTGGGCAGATGAAAGCAAAGGACATCTGATTTGGCTTTTAAAAATTGGCTAAAATTAAAGCTAGGAGTGATGTGAAGAGTGATGTGATATGGTAAATTTTGGTGCTTAGATTTGTTTAATATGGAGAGGAATCAGTGCTAAATTAAAAAGCAATCACTACGGCGCCGAGTGGTCCAGTGGTCTAAAGCGCTACCGCTATGAGGTCGCAGGAAGGTTGCAGGATCGAACCCCCACTCATGAAGCTTTACCATCAAGCTGCCGGCGCTCAGAGGGAGCACAATTGGCCCTGCTCCCTCCGGGTGGGTAGATGGTGCTCTCTCCCCACATCACTCCTAGGGTGATGTCCACAGCACAGGGCGTCTGTGAGCTGATGTATCGGAACCGAGTCGCTGTGCTTTCCTCCAAGCGTTGGCGCTGTGATGCTGCTCGGCAATGCTGAATCAGCTCGAAAAGAGGCGGAGTCTGACTTCACATGTATCAAAGGAGGCATGTGCTAGTCTTCACCCTCCTGGTGTGTTGGGGCATCACTAGTGATAGGGGGAGTCCTAATGAGTGGGTCTAATATGAAAAATATGTGACTAAATGAAATGCAAAAGCACTATTACATTGCGGTCAGTGTAACATTTATTAATTAAATTTTCAGACAGTTTGAGGCTAAATGCAAAAATAGCAAAATTGGATGTAAAAACTCAATATTTCTTTTTTTTAATGCAGTGCAGTGTACAAGAAATAAGTTTTCATCCATTTTTCCTATTTATTTTTCTCATCTCTGCCCCTCGCAATCGTAATTTCAGGAAAAATGATCTGATTTTTTTTTTTTTTAATTAACAAATCTAAAAAAATCGAGAGAAGATTCAACTTTTATTTTTTTTTTATTCCGTTTACTATATGATTCCTTCAGTATTCATTTAAAAGTAGGAAAAAAATAGAAGGTGTGTCCAAACTTTTCACTTGTACTGTATATCGTTGCTGTCCAATGAGCAAATTCTTAGACGAGAGTAAAAAAAAAACCTTCTAAACTTTCAGTGAAAGTCAATGTAAAAAAAAAAAAAAAAAAAAAAAGTTGATTTTGGTTCAATTTGAAGTATTTCTATTGGTCTGTTCATCAAGAAATTTTGGCACATGTTCATATTATGTAGTAAACTTTAAATTGACCAAAATGGAGATACTTGTTTTTCATTGGACAGCGACGATATACATCCACTAGAAGCTTTCTAAGGATTTTCAAGATGTCTACCTTCACAATTGGCTCCACCCACCCAAACTCAAAGCACGCTTGGTTGGTTCCTTACATTCTGTTAGGTATTTAAAGTTCTTATGATATATTATTATAATAATTTTACATAAAAGTTACAGAAACTCATTATTTGAGTTCCCAGAAGTGACTAAACGGTCTCTGAAGGCGTAGAGCGCCCTGAGGGCTCCCCACTGGTGGATATTATAAAGCTCTCAGCAATGTATTGTAGATTATAGCCTGGAGAGAGGGGGGTAGGATGGAGTGTAGACATGGGCAGGTCTGCTAGTGGTGAGAAAGTGATTGCGCTGTGGGTCTTTGATGATAGTTCTCTTTGCACTGTTGCTCAGTGGGATCCAAACGTCTGTAGATTTTCCTTGTTTCCGCAAGTCATATTATGGAGTAACTATGGGCTAAAGTCCTAGCTTTTAGCTCTAGTCACTTTAGATTGTTGAAATGATGCATATAGAATTTAAAACCTTAGATATATAACTATATATATAAGACCCGACTATCATTACAAAATCAATACAGTATAATAACTGTATCAGAACTGTTTTAAAATGCAGTAGTAGATCAATTAGTCGACTAGGCAGGCCAGTGAGCTTTTAGATTCTATGCTATTTTAATTGCACAAGGTATAATTTGAGCTATATGCTTAAAATATAAAAATCTGAGCATTAGAAGTACAAACCCTTATTATTTGAAAGTACTTACATCTCCCTCATCTGCTGACTTTCTACAGACATTAGGTACAGATCCCTCCCTCAGAAGAAGTCTGTTGGCTAATCCTGTGACGACTGTCTCAGATTCTCGACCCAGTGGGTGGGGCTCTGGTGGGAGTTGGGGCTCTTCAACACTGTCAGCTGATTCACAGAAAACAGATGGATGGATTTTTTTTGGTGATTGGAAAGTTTATAGGAGCAGTCGAGACCCAAGCAGAAACACAAAAAGCACACAAAACATGAGTTTTGCACAATATATCCACTTTATATTTCTATTATTCTGTCTATATATACACCTTTTTATTTTCAGTGCGTTTTTACATTGTAGATTCTCACTGAAGGCATCAAAACTCTGAATGAACACATGTGGAGTTTTATGTACTTAACCAAAAAAGGTGAAATAACTAATAACATGTTTTATATTCTCATCTCATCTCATTGTCAACCGCTTAATCCGTGAAGGGTCGCGGGGGGGGGGGGGGGGTGGGGGGTTGTGGGCTGGTGCCTATCCCAGCAGGCATCGGGCGGAAGGCAGGATACACCCTGGACAGGCCGCCAATACATCGCAGGGCATGTTTTATATTCTAGTTTCTTCAAAATAGCCCCCCTTTGCTCTGATTACTGCTTTACACACTCTTGGCATCATTCTCTCAACGAGCTTCAAGAGGTGGCCACCTGAAATGGTGACTGTTTTCCAACAGTCTTGAAGGAAGGAAGGAGTTCCCAGAGGTGTTTATTAGCACTTGTTGCCCCTTTCTCTTCTTCACTCTGTGCTCCAGCTCACCCCAAACCTGGATCTGGATTGGGTTCAGGTCCGGTGACTGTGGAGGACAGCTCATTTTTTGTTAAGTACATAAAACTCCACATGTGTTCATTCATAGTTTTGATGCTTCAGTGAGAATCTACAATGTAAATAGTCATGAAAATAAATTAAAAATATATATATCCATGTTCCAGTTGTTTCAATGGCTGGGAATTAAGTCTCTAAAATGATGTTTTATTGATTTTCTAGGACAAGTGGGAACCCTGTAAGCTTCTAAAGCGAAGTTTAAACCTTGTCTTGGACCCTCTTTGGTTCTTAATGGAAAGTTTCTATTTACAGTTCTGTTCAGTTTCTGTCTACGCAGAATCCCTATCCGGGAAACCAGCCCTGAATATGTTTCTAAAAGTGCTGGTATTACAGCATCAGCTTACATATACTCACTGATTTTCTGTGTATTGCTGAGCCTTAGAACTTTATTCAGCAAGACTGAGGTTATTTCATTGTGTATTAAACTAAAAACTATTTTTTTGTTATGTAGATTTATTTGTCATTCAGTGTTTTCTTTATTTCTTTATTTAATTGATTTTTAACATTGAAGATTAATATTAAAGGCATGGAAAGGCAATGGTGTTCCTGGGTTAATTTGACCCGGTGCATGTCTAATTATCCAAAAGATGTCTAAAACCCCAAAAATTACTAATAAACAGTGTACATATTTCATTACTAACTCCATTACTTATTATCTATCAATATTTACTGCAATGGTGTTCCTTATCTCCAATTAGGATAATTCACCCATTTATAATACAAAATAGGTTTAAATAACATTAAAACATAACATTGCAATTTTGTTTTACTTTTTGTTTTTGCATGGAGTGGTTGCAAATATGTTAGATGAACCATATCTATATTATATGTTAATTACACTAATTAAGGCAAGCAGAAGACGTTTCATACTGAAAAAAGCCAGTATGACTATTTTTTCTATTTTTTCAAACTTTAAAACGTGGGTCAATTTGACCCAGAACATAACAGGAGGGTTATGGGACAGATATAGAATTGCGTAGTAAACAGTATAAAAGGTGTTAGTTAGGTGTTGGTTTGTTGGTTGTTCGCAATTAGTTAGTAATTCCAATAGGAACACTTACTTTTTCTAGCCTGCACTTTTGATATTTACTTAGTGCCCTATTTTAGCGATCTATAGCGCACCAGTCATCTGTGTATCATGCAGCTGGATTTAGGGTGGTTTTGCCTGTGTTTCAATCAGAGTGTCAGTTGTCATTCTCTTTAAGAACCGGGTGAGCTCTGACTTTGGCACGTTCGTATCTTAACAGCGCGATGCTTTTGGGCATTGTCTCAGCAGAGACTGTTTCTGATCTGCTCGTTCACACTGATGATTGACTGTTGTCAGGGTTTTAATCAGTCAGTGGAGCTCCTGTGTTTGTTTTCCACCACCAAAATAAATAGAAACACTCTAGAAATGTACCTGAACACACCTCACTTCCAGACCACCACACCAAACCATCAGTGTAGATTTATTCTTAAAGATAGCAAAGAGCATTGTGACCCTTGCATAGGGTGCACGATAGGCCCTCCTATAATGTGCTTATAAAAAGACAAATCTTAGATTGCTTGTGTTTATATATTTATAAAGTTATTACATTTATTTAGGTCATGATAATAATTTTTGTGAATGATATGTTGTCCCAAAAATTATTGCGATAAACGATATTTTTGGCATTTTAAAGCCATTAAATGGCACTAATATAATATAATATGATAACATAATACCATAACAAAGAAATGACACCCTTTTTAAGGCTATACACATTGAGAAGTGCAGAGGCAGCAGAAGCGTGGGTCTGTCCCAGCTGGCCCACATTGGACTGATATAAAGACCCTGCACCTTCACTTGAGAGATACGCTGATGGTGAGAGGAAGGCAGAGGCAACACGAAGCTAAAAAACACTAAATTTAAGTGGCTGGAGTCGCACTGGACCTTTACTATGTTTCTTTAAGTTTGTTTTGGGTGTGGCCTGGGGGCATTTTCACTAATAAAGGTACGATTTGAGGTTGGCCACCAACCTAACCCCAGGGGCGATATCACGATTATAAAAATGATTGAGGTCACGTCCATTTATTGAACGATAAGTTAATGTAATTATTGTGACAGGCCTATATTTATTAGTCATTACTTTTTCTAGGTATGTTTACTCAACATTCTCAATAAAAGACAAACAGCACCGTATCTGTGTTTATGGTGTTACTTGAGTTAGATTGTGTTTATTCCAGTTCTAAACTCTAAGAACTCGACATTCGAAGGCATTATCAGATATGATCTCCTTTTATTATTGCTTTATTGCTTTATTATTGTAATTGATTAGTACTGACTCGAGCATTTCTAAGCTAATGAAGCTAAATGAACATGTTCAGATTGATGCATCACGCTAATGCATTTTCTATTGCTAATTATCCAGACTGTTTATTGATTGATTTCTCTATTTCAGCAGGTTACGTGGGGGCGTAGCGTTTCTCCGTGGCTGTGGTTGTGTCTGTAGATGGAGTGGGTGGGGGGGGGGGCTGGATGGATGGATGGATAGAAGGGTGTGGTGGTCTGTTTTCGTGGGCCGAGTCCGCGCCGTGTTTGTCTCCTCGCCGCCTCTCGTCGGGTAATGAAGCAAGAAAGCCTTATGCATCTGGAGAAATCGGCCAAATGAAAAGTGACAGGCCGGGCCCATCGATCTGGCCCGTCTGGTGCCTGCGGGACAGCGCCTAATGGACTCTCAGCTCGGCCCCCGGCGACGTGCGCAGCCACAAAAACCTCCTGCGGCTGCGCATGCTCAGAAAGTCAGCCTCTGTAACTGTGTTACTGCTGGAAAACATAAATATATATATATATATATATATATATATATATATATATATATATATATATATATATATATATAAATGTCCTTCCACCTACATAGCACAACTTCAAACACCTGTCATTATTTTAGTGTGGGAGGTTTCATGGCTAAATTGGAGCAGCCTGGTGGTCAATCTTCATTAATTGCACATTGCACCAGTAAGAGCAGTAAGAGTGTGAAGGTTTAATTATCAGGGTAAGAGCACAGCTCTGCTCTAAATATTGCAATGAACACAACATTATGGGAGACATACCAGAGTTCAAAAGAGGACAAATAGTTGGTGCACGTCTTGCTGGAGCATCTGTGACCAAGACAGCAAGTCTTTGTGATGCATCAAGAGCCACGGTATCCAGGGTAATGTCAGCATACCACCAAGAAGAACCAACCACATCCAACAGGATTAACTGTGGATGCTGTAAGAGGAAGCTGTCTGAAAGGGATGTTCGGGTGCTAACCCGGATTGCATCCAAAAAACATAAAACCACGGCTGATCAAATCACGCAGAATTCAATGTGCACCTCAACTCTCCTGTTTCCACCAGAACTGTCCGTCACCACAATCAATTATTGTGCTCTAAAACCAGGTGTTTCAGTTTCATTGTCCAACCTCTGTATATGTGGTGCATTTCATAATAAGACTTCCCACTAAACCATAACAGCTCTGAAAAATTAATTAATTAAGAGAGCACTTCAGTTTCTGAATCAGTTTCTCTGATTTTGCTATTTATAGGTTCATGTTTGAGTAAAATGAACATTGCTGTTTTATTCTATAAACTACAGACAAAAAAAATGTCATTTAAGAGCCTTTTTTGGCAGAAAATGAGAAATGGCTGAAATAACAAAAAAAAAGATGCAGAGCTTTCAGACCTCAAATAATACAAAGAAAACAAGTTCAAAGTTCATATTCATAAAGTTTTAAGAGTTCAGAAATCAATATTTGTTAGAAAAACCCTGGGTTTTAATCACTTCAACACGTTTTTTTATGCATCTTGGCATCATGTTCTTCTCCTCCACCAGTCTTACACACTGCTTTTGGATAACTTTATGCTGCTTTGCCCCTGGTGCAAAAAAAAAATCACAAAGCAGTTCAGCTTGGTGGTTTGATGGCTTGTGATCATCCATCTTCCTCTTGATTATATTCCAGAGGTTTTCAATTTGTTAAAATCGAAGAAACTTTTTATTTTTTTTACAGAGTATTCTTTCTGTAATATCTGGTATGAATCAGAGGATACACAGTGATATTAATAATCAGAGACTGTTGTCTCGTTCTGACGCCTTTTGCTTGACTCATCAGTGGCAGCGATTGTTCCTGCTGGAAGCTTTTCAGGTGAAGTGTCCTGCTAATGATGCTGCCGCTAATTATCTCTCGCTCTCAGAGGCTCTTCACTCTCAGCGCCGTGTGTTTTTAGTGCTGATCTCACGCGCTGTACATCGTTTTAAACATGGGCTGACTCACGGACACTGACTCAGACTCATGGTCCAGACAGTGAGCTGAAGGAGATATCAGCGTGGGCGTCTGGATTAAACAATGCGCTCAAAACGTCCTGAACTATTTGTAATGTGAGCAGTGCTGTACTACAGCTTCTACATAACAGTAGTATCTTACAGGCTATAGACATTTTGTAATATTTTTAAAATACATATTTAAAATACATATATATATATACAGTAAACCAGTAAAAAGTTTGGACATCTTTATTTATCAATGTATATTTTAATATTTTAAAATGTTCTGCATTGTAGATAAATACACATCCACAATGTGAAGAAACAAACCAGATCATGCATTATATTTTAGATGTGTTTAGATGTGCGAAATTCATTATGTATTATAAATACAATCACAATAACTCATTATTTAATACTGTATTAATAATAACAGTAATACACTAAATACAATACAACAATAATTCAATAACAAAAGAAGTCAGATATATAAAATTAGTAGAAGGGCAATGCAAAAAGGATCATCAAATATACAAAAATACAAAAATCAGATCGGACAAAAACAGAACAAAACAACTAAGCGTTGGGCAAAGAGTGGTCAAATACACAAAAAAGTAAATAACAAGAAGATGAGCAACGCAAAGTAATTGCTGGGTAGAAGAGCTATGAAAATATATTCAATATCGGGCACTGAACGGGGGACAACAGGGGGTATACATACAGCGGAATACAGGTGATAGTAATCTTAGTAGTCAGGTGAGCTGGAACGAGGAAGTGTCAAATGATTTGGCATGTCTGGGAAATTGAGTGCAGGTGAATCCTGGGAAATGGAGTTTTAAGACTAAGACTTTCTTTATTTTTTCCTTTACTTTTTCTTTCTTTATTTATTATTTATTCTCTCTCTTTTACTTATTTCATTCATTTTTCTATTTTTTTTTCTTTTTTCTCTTTCTTTAAGTGTGCCTTTTCTTTCTTTCTTTTTGTCACTGTATCTTTTTTTCATTTATTTGCTTATAGTTCTCTTCTTACATTGCTCTCATAACTTGTTATTTCTTCTCTCTTTCTTAATGATTCAATTCATTTGTCTATTTTTATAATTTGTCTTGTTGTTCTTTCTTTCTTTACATTACATTACATTACATTACATTTGGCAGACGCTTTTGTCCAAAGCGACTTACAATAGTAAAGTACAGAAATAATAGAAGTTAAAACATCTTTAGATAGGGCTTAAAGGAGGTCAAAGGGAAATAATGGGATAGAGGAGTGAAGGAGGGGAAGAAGGAAATGAGGTTAGAAGTAGTTTGTTTGTTAGAGGTGTTAGGAGAGTAAGTGCTCTTTGAAGAGCTCTGTCTTCAGGAGTTTATTAAAGATAGTGAGAGATTCTCCTGATCTGGTAGTAGAAGGTAGTTAGTTAGAGGTGTTAGGAGAGTAAGTGCTCTTTGAAGAGCTCTGTCTTCAGGAGTTTATTAAAGATAGTGAGAGATTCTCCTGATCTGATAGTAGAAGGTAGTTAGTTAGAGGTGTTAGGAGAGTAAGGGCTCTTTGAAGAGCTCTGTCTTCAGGAGTTTCTTAAAGATAGTGAGAGATTCTCCTGATCTGATAGTAGAAGGTAGTTAGTTAGAGGTGTTAGGAGAGTAAGTGCTCTTTGAAGAGCTCTGTCTTCAGGAGTTTATTAAAGATAGTGAGAGATTCTCCTGATCTGATAGTAGAAGGTAGTTAGTTAGAGGTGTTAGGAGAGTAAGGGCTCTTTGAAGAGCTCTGTCTTCAGGAGTTTCTTAAAGATAGTGAGAGATTCTCCTGATCTGATAGTAGAAGGTAGTTAGTTAGAGGTGTTAGGAGAGTAAGTGCTCTTTGAAGAGCTCTGTCTTCAGGAGTTTATTATTAAATATAGTGAGAGATTCTCCTGATCTGGTAGTAGAAGGTAGTTAGTTAGAGGTGTTAGGAGAGTAAGTGCTCTTTGAAGGGCTCTGTCTTCAGGAGTTTATTAAAGATAACGAGAGATTCTCCTGATCTGGATATCTCACTCATCTTCTCTCTCTGTCTCTCTGAGTGAATAATTCGGCAGTAGCTGTAAATAAATGAACAAAGTGAGTGATAAATTAAACAGTGTGACGGGTGGAGTGTTTAAAGTGTTAAAGTGTTAAAGTTTGGACGGATGGTTTTGGGAGCGGCGAGGAACGATTAAAATTGTATATTTCAGATTATTCAAAGTAGCATCTCTTGTTTAGATTAGACATTTCCTCAGTCAGTTTTTTGAGGTAGAGTCTCCTGGAATGTTCAGCTTTCAGTTAACAGCTGTGCTGAACTCGTCAAGAGTTACTAATTACTTGAATTTCTTGTCTCTTAATAAAGTGTTGGAGAGCATCAGTTAAAGTAAAGTAGTGAAGAGGTAGAGCTACAGGTAGACAGTGAATAATAGCTCTATTTGAGTAATGTTCGTATCCAGATTATGAGAAGCAAAAACTGCTCAACTAAGAAAATAAAATAAATACTTTAAGAAAAAAAATGAAGGTCAGTCATTTTTTTTTAAAGTCAATTTCAAGAACTTTGAAAGTATCCTCAAGCATTAAAAACATGATGAAACCGGCACTCATCAGGACCGCCCCAGGTAAGGAAGAGCGAGAGTTTCCTCTGTTGTACAGGATAAATTCATCAGAGTTACCAGCCTCACAAACCACAAGATAACAGCAGCTCCCCAGATAAGAGAACCTAAATGCTTTAATGAGTTATAATTATTAATAAAACAAAAACATAAATCTGGTCATTTTTGGTAATTTTCTGAGGAAGGGGTCAATATATGTGGCAAAATACTTTTAATAATTATTTTTTACAATGATTTCCATGGATAGCCTTTAAGGAAAATATATTTCATCTCCTGTAAAGTTGCTATTCTGTAGATATGAGGATTTTGCTTGAGTGTGAGGGTATAGATTGATTAATATATATGTAGGTCCAGGTTCACATTGACTCTGTGTTCAAATGAATGTTATACATTAATTCTAATCTCATTCTACATCTTACAGTGCCTGTTAGTGTAACTGTAGCTCATTGCACAGGTTATTTTAGGATGAAATATTAAATTAAATCAATACCTGATTCATCAGAACAGCCACTGAAACAGTGCAGAACAATACCCCGTGATTGAGCTCTGATTAGCATATTAACAGGTTATTACAGAGCAGTGTGAGAGTGAGGGTTAAAGAGTCTGATTAACTGTATTATAATATACTGAGAAATAATAATTTAATAAACACTCATCCTAAATTATTATTAAACAATGTATTTATTATAACAATAATAAATAAAACATGAGATAAACAATAATTCACTGAATAACAAAAGAAACGCTCATGCATCACAACCTTCTTTTCTTCTGTCCTTTTATTAACGAATAAATTAATAAATGTATGAATGAATGAATGAATTAATTATTTAATTAATTCATTCATTCATTCATTCATTCATTCAGTTATTCATTCATTCATAATTTATTTTCTTTTTCTTTCTTTCTGTCCTTTATTGAGTATTTATTTTGTTCTAACCTCTCCTATCCATCTATCCTTTCTTTCTTTCTTTCTTTCTTTCTTTCTGTGTATGTCCCTTCAGTGAGTCTTTATTTTTCTATGACTTTCTTCCATCCATACATCCATCCATCCATCCATCCATCATTTTTCTCTAATGTTGTTTTCTTCATCCATCCATCTTTCTTTCTTTCTTTCTTCCTTTCTTGCTTTTTGTCATTTAATTGAATCTTTATTTTTCTATAACTTTCTCCATACAGCCTTTCTTTCTTTCTTTCTTTCTTTCTTTCCCTTTCTTTCTTTCTTTCTTTCTTTCTTTCTGGCATGTCCTTTCATTAAGTCTTTATTTTTCCTTAACTTTGTTTCCATCATCTATTTATCCATCCTTTCTTTCTTTCTTTCTTTCTTTCTTTCTTTCTTTCTTTCTTTCTTTCTTTCTTTCTTTCTTTATGGCATGTCCTTTCATTAAGTCTTTATTTTTCCTTAACTTTGTTTCCATCCATCCATCTGTTTATCCATCCTTTCTTTCTTTCTTTCTTTCTTTCTTTCTTTCTTGCTTTCTCTCTGTTGTTTTGTCATTTGATTAAGTCTTTATCCTTTTTGCATTTTCTTTTTTTCTGTCTTATTTTTTTTATTCCCTTCTTTTTAACTATTTTTTTATACTTACATTTCTCTTATTGTTCGTTCTTTCTGTTTTTGTTCTCCTTGAAATCATTTGTTCATTACTTCTTCTCTCTTTTATAATGATTTAATTCATTTGTCTATCTTTATTCTTTGTCATTTTTGCTTTCTTTCTTTTTTGTCTTGTTTTTTTGTTCTTTCTTTGGGTTATATCACTCGTCTTCTCTCTCTGTGTGTCCCTCTATTTAGATCTAGTAGTTTCTCAGCGAATAGTTGAGTGGTAAATAAATGAATAAAGTGAGTGGTAAATTCAGCAGTGTTAAAGTGTTAAGTGGGGACGGGTGGTATTGAGGAACAGTGAGGGGTGTTTTCGGGGTCGGGGTGTTTTTTATTTACCCCCGGTTCTCTCAGGTAACACAGTTTCTGGAGATGTACGAGCGCGAGCTGCCGGCACAGCCCAGCCGTTAACCAGAGAACAGAGCTAAAATAGAGCCAATTATTACCTGTAGAGGAGCAGCAGAGAGAAAACAGGCCAGAGTCCTCCACATCACTCCACCACCATCATCATCATCATCATCATCATCACCAGCAGCCCAGAGACTCGTCCAATTATTGTACCCTGACCTGAATTTAGACTTCATACAGGTGAAGTGAGGAGAAGAATCCGGTGTAAACGCCGGCGTCTGATGGCGTTATTATCAGTGATCTCATTGACAGCCTCTGTAGAGCGCGGTTATGGATGGACTTGGCAGGGCTGTGATGGATGCTGATTGTGGCGGAGGGCAGGAGGCGCGGTGCCAGCGTCTCTCCGCAGCCTGAACGCCGGCGCGGCCGATTATTGGCACGACTCTGGAGTGAATCACTTACAAATTGGATAAAATATCGCTCAGGTTTTGTAAAGCATGTTTGACTCCGGAGCACAAATTTAACTCTGTGTGGGATTTATTATCAGAGAGAAGAGAGAGAGAGAAAGACCAGAAAAGAGACTTTTACTGTAAAAAAAAAAAAAAACGATGGGTCTTGTCCCAATATTCTGACAGCAAAGTTGATTTCTGACTGATCTCTATCTGATTATTAGCATTAGCTGTGGCTACAAAGGCTAAAATAGTTAGGAACGGACTGACCTTGTTGCAGGCGGTTGCTAAAGCGTTGCTAGGTAGTTACTAAGGTGTTACTGTGGTATAGTAATCTGTTTCTAAGGTGTTGCTCTGGTACAGCAGTTGGTTGCTAAGGTGTTGCACTGGTATAGCAGTTGGTTGCTAAGGTGTTGCTAGGTTATTGCTAAGGTGTTGCTACAGTATAGTGTTAGGAGATGGCTTCTATTGCAGTCAGTTGCCAAGGTGTTGCTAGGTTGTTGCTAAAATCTTGCTATACTATAAAATGTGGCTTCTAAGCTATTGCTATGATTTTGCAATCAGTTGCTCAGGTGTTGCTAGGTTGTTGCTAAGGTGTTGCTATAGTATAGCTATTGGTTGCTAAGGTGTTACTAGAGTATAGTTATTGGTTTTAAAGGTATATTATAGCTGTTGGTTATTAAGATGTTGCTATGGTATACTTTTACTGGAAGTCAATGTAAGTCAAATATACTTTGCAAGTAAAAAAAAAAAGTGTGGCGGATTGGAAATTCACAAAAAAAATTATGAGTAAAATTTACTTAAGTTTCACTACTTTCTGCATTTGCTTTTTTAAAGTAAATTTAATTTCAGATGAATTTAAGTAACTTCAACTAAAAAATCTCAAATATTTATTTTGTAAACAGACCAAGTCTCACTGTCTCAACACATGGATGGCATGTAATACATTATTTTAAGTATACTAAACAACATGCCATCCATGGGTTGAGACAGTGTAATATAAATTTCAGGAATTATAATGTATTATGTATCATAAATTATTTGAGTAATATTGTATAAATGAAGTAATTATAATTAGGTAATATTGTATGCAGAAATGAAGTAAAGTTTACTAAAAGAAAGGATTGATTCAGTAAAAATAAATGGAGTAAAGTTTACTAAAAGAAAGGATTTGATTCAGTAAAAATAAATAAAGTAAAGTTTACTAAAAGAAAGGATTGATTCAGTAAAAATAAATGGAGTAAAGTTTACTAAAAGAAAGGATTTGATTCAGTAAAAATAAATAAAGTAAAGTTTACTAAAAGAAAGGATTGATTCAGTAAAAATAAATGAAGTAAAGTTTACTAAAAGAAAGCATTGATTCAGTAAAAATAAATGAAGTAAAGTTTACTAAAAGAAAGGATTGATTCAGTAAAAATAAATGGAGTAAAGTTTACTAAACTAAAGGATTGATTCAGTAAAAAAAGCAAATGCAGAAAGCTGCAAAACTTTTTTTTTTAAAGTAATTTTTACCTTTTTAATTTTTTTCAGTGTTGTTTAGTTTAAGGCAACAACAGTAAGTTTAGGTTGAGTTTGTATGTAAGACATATGTGAAAATCACACTAATCCTGCTTTGTTTTGTTGTTTTTATCAGAAGCTAATCGTGGAGCGCAGTTTGGAACTCTGGGAAATACTGTAGGCAGCAGCAGCAGCAGAGGTCCTTCCGTACGTGTGATAAGGACACGCGCTAACAATGCTTATGCTAATGACGCATTCTAAAAATGAACGTAATTAATGGACGGGTTGCAGTTTTAATTTAGCTGACTTCACACGATCCCATCATCCCGGCTCTGGAGAGGGACAGCGGGTTAAACACTGCTGCTGTTACCGACGACAACAGCAGATAAACTTTTCAACGAGGGAAAACGTCTGAGCATATGGGCGTCCAATCAACTCTTCCTTCATTTACAATCTCTGCATTTTTTTTTTTTCCAATTCACTTTGCAAAAACATTTTTTCTTAGGCTATGGGTCCGATTTTAGCTATCTATGTACAGGTGAGCCATCAACCGTGCACCGTGCAGCATGATTTAGGGCATTTCAATTTGTCTTTGCTATCATAACCACGAGAAAAGTACAAAAGTATGCCCTGTACTGCTTCTTTTAGGTGATAATTATCTTAATTAATTAGGGGTGTGGTTAATTTTGGGCGTAACGTGCAATAAACTAATCACTGTGTCACTTGCAATTCTTTTTAGAAGCCAGATGTGCTCTGACTTTGGCGGATTGCTATTTTAAAGGCGCAGCTGCCTGGACGTGTAGCTATGCTATAGTAGTTGGAGTTGGTAAGGTGTTGCTATATTATAGGAGTCGGCTTTTAAGTTGTTGCTATGGTATAGTACTTATTTTCTAATGTTTTGCTAGTGTTTTGCTTTAGTGAAGCAGTTGGTTGCTAAGGTGTTTCTAGGTGGTTGTTAAGGTATTCATATAGTATATTAGTTGGCTTCTAAAGTGTTGCTACAATATTGGAGTTGGAGTGGGTAAGGTGTTGTTAGGTCATTACTAAGATGTTGCTATAGTATAGCTGTTGATTGGTAAGATGTTGCTATGGTATAGGAGGTGTCTGTTAAGGTGTTACTATGGTATAGTAATCGGTTTCTAAGGTATTGCTAGTGGGTTGTTGAGGTGTTAATTTAGTATAGCAATTGGTTACTAAGGTGTTGCTATAGTAAATGGGTCGGTTTCTAAGGTGTTGCTGTGATATTGCAGTTAGTTGCTAAGGTGTTACTATGGTATAGTAATTGGTTTCTCAGGTGTTGCTTTAGTATAGTTGTTGTTAATGTGTTGCCACACTATAGGAAGTGGAGTTGGTAAGGTGTTGCTAGGTGGTTGCTAAGGTGTTGTTATAGCTGTTGGTTGTTAAGGTGTGTTGCTATGTTGTAGGAGGCAGTTGTTCAGGTGATGCTATGGTATAGTAATCGGTTTCTAAGGTCTTGTTAGGGGGTTGCTTTAGTATAGCAATTGGTAGATATGGTGTTTCCAGGTAGTTGCTAAGGTGTTGCTAATGTAAATTAGTTGGCTTCTAGGGTGTTTCTGTAATATATATTGTCGACTGCTTAGGTGTAACAGTTGGTTGCTAAAGTGTTGCTAGGTTGTTGCTAAAGTGTTGCTAAAGTATTGGACTTGGCTTCTAAGGTGTTGCTATGATATTGCTTGGTGGTTGCTAATGTATTGCTATGGTTTCACAGGCAATTGCTAAGGTGTTACTATGGTATAGCAGGTTGTTGCTAAGGGGTGGCTATACTATAGGATTTGGCTTCCAGGGTGCTGCTGCAATATTCCAGTTAGTTGCTAAGGTATTGCAAGTTGTTGCTAGTGTGTTGCTAGGTGGTTGCTAAGATATTATTGTCTATGTCTTCGCAGTCAGTTGCTAAAGTGTTGCTATAGTATAGGAGCTGGCTTCTAAGGTGATTGTTGTTAAGGTGTGTTGCTGTGCTATAGGAGGCGGCTCTCAAGGTGTTACTATAGCATAGCTGTTGTTGTTAACGTGTTACTATGGTATAGTAATACATTTGTAAGGTCTTGCTAGGGGATTGTTAAAGTGTTGGTTTAGTATATCAATTGTTTGCTAATGTGTTGCTAGGTTTTTGCTAAGGTGTTGCTAAAGTATAGGCTATGTATGGCTTCTCAGGTGTTGCTATGATATTGCAGTCAGGTGCTAAGATGTTGCCGGGCGGTTGCTAAGGGGTTGCTATGGCTTTGCATGGGATGCAATAATACTTAATAATACGTAACATAACCTGAGCATTAATTAAAGCTGATTTTTTTTGTCTTTTTTCGAGTGATTCAGGGTAAAGAAAGGCCTCGGCTGGCTGGAGGAGAGAATAATAGATACTGAATGATTATTTTTATCCTGAGAAAACTTCCCACTTCTATTCTCTCCTGGCGTTTTTATCGCTGTTGGTTTAAAAGCGTGATTTACAGCCCTATTAAAGGAAAAGGTTGCTGCTTATGAAATAATCAGCCAAATAAATAAGCGGGTAAAATCTCGGCAGCGCTGTTAAACGCAGGAGAGAGGACTAGTTAAGCATTTATTGACTCGCAATTACACCCTCGCGCCCGGACATAAAAATTGACCCCTCCGTTAAACATTTCCTTTTAAACAGAGCGTGCGTCGGGCGATTTAAACGCTGCGGAGTTGCTGATGGATACTTATATCTGCTACCTATAAAACATATAGTCGTTTATTAGCGCATTATATCTGTTCGTGCATCGTCACCGTGAGCGCTTTCTATCTGCCCTGAGCTCTAATTTAAATGCTTTGTGTTTATTTTACTGCCCTGAGGGCAGCAGTACACTCTACACTTACTTTGATCCACTTACACATAAATACAAGTACACACACACACACACACACACACAGTATTCAGAGTAATGTATTTTACAGTAATGGCTTGTTATAGTGGAGGTTTATAGTGTATATTGTACATTACTGTTGTAAAGACATTGCTGTGTGTGTATGTCTGTGTGTGTGTGTGTGTGTCTGTGTGTGTCTGTGTGTGTCTGTGTGTGTGGCCTTTTATTCCCTAAGGCTATTCTCAGACTGCCAGCTCGAATTAGAATATCGATGTTGTATCCAGATAGATTTTTGATAGGATGGGCAGCCAGAAACCACTTGAGATCTCTCTATCTCTCTTTTTTTCTCCCTCTATCTCTCCTGCAATCTCTCTTTTCCTTTCTTTGTCTCTGTTCATTAATATCCTCTTTATCTTTGTGCCCTACTTTTTCTTTCTCTTTCTCTCTTTCACTATTCTTGACTCTGTACCTCTCATCTCTTTCTCTTCCTCTGTATTTCTCTCAGTTTCTTTAAAATTTACCACTTCTCTTTGTCTCTGTTCCTAATCTCTCAATCTCTCTTTCTCTTTCTCTATAAACGACTGTGTATTTCATGATTATCAACTGTTAAGCATGGTGGTGGTAGACATATGCAATGGGGCCTTAGGATTCTTCAGTATTAACTCTCCAACATTACCCTCTCTTCCTTAGTTTCTTGCTTCCTGATGCTGTATCTCTCTCTCTCTTTTATTGATCTCCCACTAGCAATCTCCTACTTTGTCTCTCTGACTCCCTTCTCTCTTTTACCTACAATTTCTCTCTTTCTCTGAGTCTGTATCTCTCTTTTCCATTTCCTTTCCATCTGTATTTTCCTCTCCTTATTGATCTTCCACCTTCTTTTCCTATTCTCCTTCCCTTTGTCCATCTATATATATATATATATATATATATATATATATATATATATATATACAGGGGTTGGAGAATGAAACTAAAACACATGGTTTTATTCCACAATAATTTATTGTGGTGATGGACAGTTCTGGTTGAAACAGGAGAGTTGAGGTGTACATTGAATTCTGCCGTGATTTGATCAGCCGTGGTTTTATGTTTTTTGGATACAATCCGGGTTAGCACCCGAACATCCCTTTCAGACAGCTTCCTCTTACAGCGTCCACAGTTAATCCTGTTGGATGTGGTTGGTCCTTCTTGGTGGTATGCTGACATTACCCTGGATACCGTGGCTCTTGATGCATCACAAAGACTTGCTGTCTTGGTCACAGATGCTCCAGCAAGACGTGCACCAACAATTTGTCCTCTTTTGAACTCTGGTATGTCACCCATAATGTTGTGTGCATTGCAATATTTAGAGCAGAACTGTGCTCTTACCCTGCTAATTGAGCCTTCACACTCTGCTCTTACTGGTGCAATAATGTGCAATTAATGAAGATTGAACACCAGACTGCTCCAATTTAGCCATGAAACCTCCCACACTAAAATGATGACAGGTGTTTCAGTTTCATTGTCCAACCACTGTACTTTTCCAATGTATCTCTCTTTTCTATCCTTCCATTCTTTATTCTCTCTTTTCTCTATCATATATCATATATATATATATATATATACGTATTTCTTTCCATTTGTATTTCTCTTTTTTATTGATCTCCCACTTTTCTTTTGTCTTTTGTCTCTGTTCCTATTTCCTCCTTGCACTCTCTCTCTTTCTCTCCCTCTCTTTTTCTCTCTCTCTCTCTTTCTCTCTCTGCCTGTCACTGGCAGGCAGGCCCTCCCTGGGCACATCTCCTACAGAGCAAATTGAATAAATCACAGAGGGGATCCACATGGCTGAGTACTTCCTTGGTTTTCATCCTCAGAGAGACACAGAGAAAGAGAGAGAGAGAGAGAAAGAGGGAAAGAAAGAAAAGGCTTGACTCCTCAGTGGAGAGTCAGCAGTAGGAGGGATTTGGAGGGGAAATTAAAGAAACTGTGCATGGTCTCGCTGTGGGTGTTCACCTCAGTGCATGTTTCTGCCCACCGACTCCTCTTTCAGATTGTTTAAGTCTCGGTTTATTGCTTATTTGCATATGTAATATAATTGTTCTGTGCATTGCTTTATATAAGAGAAAACCTTTACTATAAACTATAAACCTGCCAGCATCTACAGCACCTTCACCTGATGATAATGACATGCCTTTATCTTTGATTGCAGCACTAAGGTGTTGCTGTGATATTGCAGTTAGTTGCTAAGGTGTTACTATGGTATAGTAATTGGTTTCTCAGGTGTTGCTTTAGTATAGTTGTTGTTAATGTGTTGCCACACTATAGGAAGTGGAGTTGGTAAGGTGTTGCTAGGTGGTTGCTAAGGTGTTGTTATAGCTGTTGGTTGTTAAGGTGTGTTGCTTTGTTGTAGGAGGCAGTTGTTCAGGTGATGCTATGGTATAGTAATCGGTTTCTAAGGTCTTGTTAGGGGGTTGCTTTAGTATAGCAATTGGTTGATATGGTGTTTCCAGGTAGTTGCTAAGGTGTTGCTAATGTAAATTAGTTGGCTTCTAGGGTGTTTCTATAATATATATTGTCAGCATCTACAGCACCTTCACCTAATGATAATGACATGCCTTTATCTTTGATTGCAGCACACATTCACCGTTGCATTGTTTCGATAAGCTTTTGCAATGCTACAAAATGTATTTCAATCCTGTTGCATTAATTTATTTTCACCAAGATTATTCAGCATTATTGATGATGTTAGAGTCTGACAGCTGCACAAAGCAGCTCTTCTCCATCCAGCACATCCCAAAAATTCTCAATGAGGTTAAGGTCTGGAAAAATGGAAAAAAATCCATTGATGGAATAACCTGGTCTGTATTCAGTATATTCAGGTAGTCAGCTGACCTCATTCTTTCAGCACATACTGTTGCTGAACCATGGTCACTCTGGAGGAGCTGCAGAGATGCAGTGAATCTGTCCATGGTACAACTATTATAAGTTGTGCACTTGACAAATCTGACCTTAACTGAAGAGTGGGAAACATGTGGATGAAGGTGAAGTTGAAGTTTAATTTCTGGCCTAAATGTAAAGTGCGATAAGTGTGTGGCAGAAAAGTAACACTGCTCATCACAATAAACTTACTATTGGTTTATCACTTAAAATCTCAATAAAATACATTTACATTTGTGGTTGTAAGGTGACAAAATGTAAAATTCAGTTCAGTTCAAGATAAATTAATACTTTTGCAAGCAACTGTACACTTTTCAATCAATTGTATTCAGGGTATACCATATTTTTCAGACTATAAGGTGCACCGGATTATAAGGTACATTAAGCGACACTAGTAAGGATGCCTACATCGAAGTGAGCAAGGGTGTCGCCATGTTTCCCTTTTAACAGGGATTCTAAGGGGAAAACAGAGCCTACGTTAACAAAACTTTAATTCTTAAAAAATGTTTTTTTTTTTTTTTGTTCAAAGTTAAACGAGTGTTGGATGTTAATCTACACAGATTACATAGACTTCTCTCCTGAAAATGTCCAATATTTTGTATTCAGTGAAGTTTCTCCAGCACTAAGGCTGGGTGCAGCAGCATTAGCATTAGCCGCTATCGGCTAGCGCTAGACCAGGGGTGTCCAAACTTTTTTTGTTGGGGGCCAGAAGAAGAAATATATTTGAAGTCACGGGCCACAGACTCTGTAATAAAACAAATAATGAAATATACCACTTTAAAAAAATACTTTTTTCCTGATTATTTCATTTACACACCATTTTACTTGACTTAATATCTTTATCTTTGACAGTGTTGTGTAAACTAAGATTTTTCAAATTGATGTTTAATTTCATGATGTCACTTAATATTAAACTCCTTAATTACGGCAACTTTTAGACTCTAGAAATGCGCACTCTCTCCGCTTTTAGACTCTTTGGCCAGTTTTTCTGCACTAGAAATGCGCAACCTCTCTGCTTTTAGACTCTTTGGCCCGATTTTCTGCGCTAGAAATGCGCACCCTCTCCGCTTTTGGACTCTTTGGCCCGTTTTTCTGCGCTAGAAATGCGCACTTTCTCAGCTTTTACACTCTTTGGCTCGTTTTTCTGCGCTAGAAATGCACATTCTCTCCGCTTTTAGACTCTTTGGCCCCATTTTTCTGCGCTACAAATGCGCGCCTTCTCCGCTTTTAGACTCTTTTACCCCGTTTTTCTGCTCTAGGAATGCACACTCTCTCCGCTTTTAGACTCTTTGGCCCGTTTTTTTGCACTAGAAATGCGCACTCTCTCCGATTTTAGACTCTTTTGCCCCATTTTTCTGCGCTAGAAATGCGCATTCTCCCCACTTTTAGACTCTTTGCCCTGTTTTTCTGCTCTAGTAATGCGCACTCTCCCCACATTTAGACTCTTTTACCCCGTTTTTCTGCGCTAGAAATGCGCACTTTCCGTACTTTCAGACTCTTTTACCCCGTTTTTCTGTGCTATAAATGCGCACCCTCTCCGCTTTTAGACTCTTTGGGTCGTTTCTGACACCTAGCGTTCAAACTTTGAATCTCACATTATAAAAACCTGCTTAACAGCGGGCCAACTTTCATTCTATTTCTAAAAATACCTTGCGGCCACTTCAAAAAATGAACAGTTTGGACACCCCTGCGCTAGACTGAGGAACCTGACTGAGTGTTCTAGTAACCGTGTTCTAGTAATCAGCCAGCTTGTTTTAACATGATAAACACGCATAGACTACACTCCAATATACTCGCCTCTAAACGGACTCTGAAAGAGCTAGTGCTGCGGTCAGCGGCTAAAGCTAATGCTGCTGCACCCAGCCTTAGTGCTGGAGAAACATCACTAAAAACTTATGCTTATAACTCTGTACTTCAGCAGAGTGGCTTTACTGCTCCTTAATACCTTAATAGACTGGTAGAATTAATACATAAGGAGCACTGTTGATTTTAGTGTCAATTAAAAGATTGTAAGTGCGCGTTATAATCCGAAAAATACGGTACTAGTTCTATATCCTGCTCCTGATTCTCCAGAGAATGGAAACTGGTAATTAGAGGCCATTCTTAGCACAGCATTGGCCTTCGTGTCCTCTAGCCAATATGGCCTCTGCAGGAGCTCAGGCAGGGCCACTGCTCTCCAGCCCGCCATCCTCCTCGGGTTCCCAGTGGCCGTGTCTCACTGTCTCCCACTGATGAGCTCCCATGGGGGGATCCTTGAAGCGGGCCGTGTCGGCTCGCTGTCAATATCCTCCGCTGCCCATTCACTCCTTCGCCTTTTTTATGCTGGTGGCTCTCACGGCAGCGGATGAGAAGCTCTGGCCTTCAAAGCTGGATGTAGTACAAGAGCCCTGGGAGCGCGGCTGAGTGTTGGATTGTCGGACTCCACCTGTGACTAACGCCATCCACACGACTGCATTTGTACAGAGGATTCATGCCTGTGGTCAGCTATTTATGAGGGCGGCCCAGTAGCTCTCAATATGCGTGTAATTGCTTAGAGCAGTGTGTTTCTCAAACTGTGGTGCAGGTACCACTGGTGGTACTCGAGGCAACCCAAGGGGGTACACCACCTAGATGACCTCAGAAAAACATCAGCTTGCATTGAAATATTAACAACTGAAATCTATAGTTTTCACCTAACATTAGTTAGTGTTAAGTGCTTTACCAGTTAGCATCTGTATGTGAGCTACTCTTCAGTCCTTTACTCTCAGCACTATAGTATTATCATTATTAACAGGTTTATTGGTCCTAAAGCAAAACCCTGTGGAACACCACAAGATATAAAAACCTACATCACTTAGTCAGTCATCAACAGTTCACTACAGTCTCTGCATTACAGTTAATAGCTTAATAAGGTATATAAAAACACTGTAGTTCACTGCTTGGCTCTCATGTTACTAGGGCTGGCCCAAATAGTGTTTTTGAGCTCCGGATATTCGGCACTGATTGGTAGCGAATATTCGAATATTCGTTTAATAAAAAAGATATATTAAAAACGGATTAAAGTACTTGGGCTATAAGCTCAATATAAAATAGTTTGTTTGTTTGGAAATTATTTTATATTCTTAAACCATGTTGAATTATATTTGATTAGAGGAAATTTATTCAGACATCATTCTTGTAGGCTAGGCTTTTTGTAACTGTAAATTTAGCCCCTATACTGTTGCCACATTACCCCTTACATTTTATTAGAAAAATCAGTTTTGAAGTGCCTGCATGGTTTTTATATTAAGTATAACATCATGGCAAGACATGGCAGACACTATTTAAGATACAGTAAGTTTGCTAGCAGGATTAATCTTTTTTTTTTTACACTGTCAAGAAATAATACTTTTACCGCAATTTACCATGATATGCTAATTGAATATCACATATTTGGCACACTGCCTTTGTCTTGTCTACACTCAATTTGAAATGCTTTCAAACAGCTGAGCTTCTCTGCATTTTGCCTCTCTTATACTGACATTAACCTGAGCGGATGTGTGATGTTAGAGTGAGGTGGAGCTCTGGAAAGGAAAAAAAAAAACGAATATCCGAATACCTAAATTAAAACCTGAATACCTACTCAACAAGCGAATATCCAATTCCCTGAATATTCGGGTCCAACCCTACATGTTATTGTATAATGTTACCCATTTTTTTTATTTTATATATATATATATTACACAGTGAAGCCAGGGGGGGGCATATTAAGGAGAATAAATAGCTTTGTCCTAAACATGATAGAGGTCTCTGTAAAATATACTGTAGAAAGCAAATAAATAAATATTAAAAGCTATTAGAACTTGGCAGGCAGTGTGTGTATGCTTGCAAACTCAACCCCAGGCGACACGCTAACCCCCCACCACATCAACTCCCGCCCGCCCTCGGCTCTAGAGAGTTCTCGGTGTCCTCCTGCTGGATTATCTGCAGGAGCTCGCTGGCGTCGCGGCGCAGGGATCCACTCGCCTCTCCGCTATTGGCTGTGTCCAATGCTGTAAAGACACTGTTAACCCACTGCCACTGCAGATAAGGACGCCGCCGGGGAGATAAGAGGAGGCCGGAGGAGGAAACGAGGACGCCGGGCCCTCAGACGGTCGCGGAGACGAGCGACCGGAGTCTCCTCCGAGTGCCAGGGTCAAGATTTAGTTACGGTCAGCAACGTACGTCCCTAAATTACTGTGCATTTCGGCGAATGACAGCCGGAGACGGGATGAGTCGGGAGCTGACGGAAGCTGCGCTGCCGGGCCACGCGGCAGGTGAACGGTTCGCATTATTGCCGAATCCCTCGACGCTCTTCTAATAATTGCTTTCCACAATTGCTGTCTTTCACGGCGTGACAGTGTTTATAAACCAAGCCAAATCAAGATAGAGGGAAATTGCTCACAAAATAATGACAAACCTACCCTCAGGACATCATCGTTCACCAGACTCCTGAAAATAAAGAGTGTATTTGAAGCAGATCGTTGAGTCTGACGCTGCTGTACGGTTTACAGTACGTCTTGTTTTCTTCGGGGCTATGCAGATCAAAAGAACAGAGATCTGGATCAGATCAGATTTGCTGTGTTTCTGTCTAAATTGAGCCAATAGGCTCTTATTAAGAAAAACTGTGTAAAATCAGAATCATAAATCAAAGCTGAGCAGCTAGTGTTTTTTGTCAAAATGAGTATATACCTAATTTTCAACAGCAAGAGTTGATGCATGGTTAAGATAATAATTTTAGTTAGGCCAATTCTCCCGCCCATTCAGCTGCATATCCTCCATTACTAGTAACACCACAACACCAGGAGGGTGTGAACTAGCACATGCCTCCTCTGACACATGTGAAGTCAGACTCCGCCTCTTTTTGAACTGCTGCTGATGCAGCATTACCGAGTAGCATCACAGCACTAACGCTCGGAGGAAAGCGCAGCAACTCACTTCTGATACAACAGCTCACAGACGCTCACAGAGGGAAAAGAGCACCATCAACTGTACTTCCGGCAGCTGATGGCAAGCTGCATGACCGGGATTCGAATGAGCAATGTCCCGATCATAGTGCTGAAACAGTTGGCACCTAGCCTAGACAGACGTCAACAGTCAGACTTTCATTGCTATCTTGGCAGTAAATTGTCAGCACAGATGCATCCTCAACATGCGTACACCCCCCGTTGTTACGCACATGTAGACACACAGCAGTGCACAAACCCAAACCCATTTTTTTCTGCTGAGAAGAAGTTTTAAAGAGTTATCTATATTTGGACCATCCAAATGAAGTGTTGCCTCTTATTAAACATATTAAAGGTCTCATTCCGCTAAAAATAATAAGAATATAGGTCTCTCTGAGTTGTATATGATGCTGCATAAGAAACTTTTTTTCAGCCTCCCTTGTCTGCAGTAGCAAGTAAAAGAAAATCCTCAGAAATACGAGTTGATAAGAGAACCAGTAGGTCTCGCCCACATCAGCTCAGGACCGCCCACAGGCGGAGTTTACAGCTTTTTACAGAGCTAGTTAGTGTTAGCTATCTTGTGTTTGTAACTGTAGGTTTAAATTGGATCTCCGTTGGATTCTGCGTTTTACAGAGACCTTACATAAACACTATGGAAGCACAGTTTGACAAGGCAGCAAAACTCGACAGAACACCGGTAAAAGCAGGCACAGTTCACGTCGGATTTTATGACATAGAGAAAACTCTGGGGCTTCCACATGGTGAACCAGCCCAAGTTGTCTGGGCTCAGCTCTTAAAATTGATAACCTTAAGTAAAGTTTAAGGGTTAAATTTACCTAGCACTCTGTGCTTTATCTTTATAACTAAGGCTGTATCTCTGAAAACATTTTGCCCTTTGAGTTTTAGAGCTGTAAAATTGACTGTGCGGGTAAGACAGGTAGGCGTTCTCTGCTTTAGTGTGGTTAGCCAATCAGAGGCGATATATTTTCATGTATGAATATTCATGAATAAAAGCAAAAAACCTGTCTTTCTTCAGAGACCACTAATTCAGTGATCTAAAGCAGGGCTTAATAGAAACGCCTGAACAAAAAATAATGGAATAAGATCTGTAGAGGTAGAGTTGCTATACAGTGAACAGCTCTATTTGAGTAATGTTTTAATCCAGATTATGCCAAGAACTTCTCATCTCATTAAAGAAGCCAAGTGTTTCAATCTCCTCCTAATACCTCTAATAGGTTTTTCTGATTATGATAAATATTTCAGTCTCTCAGTATGAGATATCTATCTATCTATCAGTTGTTATGGTGGTACTTGTGTTCTGTAATGTGAGAGATGGGCCACCGTGTAGGCTCCTCATTGATGTAGAAGTAGGTGGGGGAAGCCTGGAGAACGCCTTTGGCAACAGAAATCAAAGCTGTAATATATCTGACCACGGGCTGCTGATTGACGTTCCTGTAGCAGATGTAGAATCGTGAAAAACGAGCGCCTAACACATGCCTGTAGCGTTCCCTGCTTTCGCCCGGCGTGATTTGTACAATTTCACGAATTTTAAGTCTATGATTGATGATTGATGGCCTGAACTACCGTATTTTTCAGAATATAAGGTGCACAGGATTATAAGGCACATTAAGCTAGCGACACTAGTAAGGATGCCTACTTTGAAGTGAGCAAGGGCGTCGCCATGTTTTCCCTTCTAATAGGGAAGCTAGGGGAAGCAACTTTAAATATATATATATATATATATATATATATATATATATATATATATATATATATAATTTTTTTTTTCTTTTAAAGTCAAACGAGTGCTGGATGTTAATCTACACAGATTTCTCTACTGAAAATCTTTTAAATCGCTCATTTGGGTGAGTAAAGCGCTTCCGTTTATTTACAGTAAGCTTAGATTTCCAATAGTTTGTCTAGGGCAGGGGTGTCCAAACTATGGGGTATTTTAGAAATAGAATGAAAGTTGGCCCGCTGTTAAGCAGGTTTTTATAACGTGAGATTCAAAGTTTGAACGCTAGGTGTCAGAAACGGGCCAAAGAGTCTAAAAGCGGAGAGGGTGCGCATTTCTAGCACAGAAAAACGGGCCAAAGAGTCTAAAAGCGGAGAGGTGCGCATTTCTAGCGCAGAAAAACGGTCCAAAGAGTCTAAAAGCGGAGAGGGTGCGCATTTCTAGCGCAGAAAAACGAGCCAAAGAGTCTAAAAGCGGAGAGGGTGCGCATTTCTAGCACAGAAAATTGGGGCAAAAGAGTCTAAAAGCGGAGAGAGTGCGCATTTCTAGCACAGAAAAACAGGTCAAAGAGTCTAAAAGCAGAGAGAGTGCGCATTTCTAGTGCAGAAAAACGGGGCAAAGAGTCTAAAAGTTGGCTTAATTAAGGAGTTTAACATTAAGAGACATCATGAAATTAAACATCAATTTGAAAAATTTTAGTTTACACAACACTGTCAAAGATAAAGATAGTAAGTCAAGTAAAATGGTGTGTAAATGAAATAATCAGGAAAAAGTATTATTTAAAGTGGTATATTTCATTATTTGTTTTATTACAGAGTCTGTGGCCCGTGACTTCAAATATATTTCTCCTTCTGGCCCCCAACAAAAAAAGTTTGGACACCCCTGGTATAGGGGAAATTTTTTTAGCAAAGTTCCTCCAGCACTAAGGCTGGGTGCAGCAGCATTAGCATTAGCCACTAACCACAGCGCTAGTGTGACGTAAATGCCGGCCAATAGCACTAGACTGAGAATCCCACAGTGAATTCAGCACCCCCACCAGGAAAAGCACCCCCTCTCAGGAGCATGCACGTACGTCTTCTTGGATTTAACTTTTAAAAAAAATGAATAAAAATACCCAAGATGCTGTTCTAAGCTACGCTGACCAATCTAAGAAATAATTTAAAATAATCATGTCACCTGCAGCCTCTCCCGTGAGGGAGTGCTTTTCCTGGCAGGGGTGCTGAATTCGACACCATAGTAGTGCTGAAATTTGCACCCCCGCCAGGAAAAGTACCCCCTCTCTAACCAAAGGCGTTGCCATGTTTTTCCCTTTTAATACGTAAGCTAGGGGAAGTACCTGAGTAAACAAAACTGTAATTCTAAAAAAACATTCTTTTAAGGTCAAACGAGTGCTGGATATAAATCTACAAAGTTTTTCTACTGAAAATCTTTTAAATCGTTTATTTGGGTAAGTAAAGCACTTTTGTTTATTTACAGTAAGCTTAGAATTCCAGTATTTTGTCTAAATAGGTGAGTTTCAGCGAAAAGTTTCTCCAGCATTAGCATTAGCCGCTAACCACAGCGCTAGTGAGATGTAAACGCCGCCCAATAGCACTAGACTGAGAATCCCACAGCGAATTCAGCACCCCCACCAGGAAAAGCACCCCCACGTATGTCTTCTTGGATTTAAAAAAAAATACCCAAGATGCTGTTCTAAGCTACGCTGACCAATCTAAGAAATAATAAAAAATAATCACGTCACCTGCAGCCTCGCTTTTCCTGGTGGGGCTGCTGAATTCTGTACCACGTTGTCTCGATAAAAGCGCTTAAACTTTACTTAAAAATACGCTCAGAGAGGGAGTGCTTTTCCTGGCGGGGGTGCTGAGTTTGGCACAACACCGGTAACCCAGGGCACGATCAGCTAGCGGTTCGTCCCACGTAGCATGTTTTAACAAGGCAAACATGCAGAGTACAGTTCAATATACTAACAAAATACTTCTCAACGGACTCTGAAAAAGTTAGCTCTGCTGTTAGCGGCTAATGCTAATGCTGCTGCTCCCAGCCTTAGTGCTGGAGAAACTTCACTGAAAACTTGCCCCTGTATAACACTGTACTCCAGCAGAGTGGCTTTACTGCTCCTTAATACAACCTGACTGGTAGAATTCATACATAAAGTGCATCAGATTATAAGGCGCACTGTTGATTTTTGTAATTGCGCTAATTGCATCATTGTCTGAATGCTTCTGGACGTTAATTGTACTTTGAACAATCAAATATTCACTGCAAAAAAAAAAAAAAAAAACACATTTCTGAATTTTTACAGTGTCTGCCTGGCTTAATGTACCGGCGAAGCTGTCAGCCGAATTTGTTCTAAAGGGCAGCCGCCAAACCTTTGTGCTCTAAAGCATTGTCTCAGAGGCTGCCCAAGTTATTAATCTCATTCATTTTCCATAAAAGGTCCCTTTGGAAATGTTAACGCCGCTGTGTGATAGGTCCTCGCGATCGCTTCCATTTTTCCTCTCCTTTCACTCCGTAATGTCCCGTTATATATTCCCCGCTTTCCTTCCACTGCACTTTATTACACTGCGCTGTGATTTACTGTGTGTTTATCAAGATTATAGATAACTGCGAATATTCTCTAACTGTGGCTTGCTTTAGCTTTGTATAAAGTGCTGTCACAAAAAAATCACATATCATGCTTCATTTATCACATTTACAACCATCTGACCATTATAGTACAATTTACTCATGTTTTAGCATCATCAGCTAACTCTAATATCAGATGTTTCCAGTCATTTCCGTCCAGAATCGCACCTTGTGTTCTCAGCTTAATTACTCAGGAATCCCTTCACACATAAACATAATCCATATATGGTTAGAAAGGGCGGAGCTTACTCTTTCTAAACATAGTGATCAATAACATCCCAGTGCGGTAAAGCTAAATCTACAAGAAACCCATTGAGATAAAAAACACCTAAAAAAGTGAAAAATCTCCTTCCCCAACCAATATTATTTACCTTTAGTGCTTCAAACATATTTATATGATGTTTCAAACCAAATAATATCAGTAAATAAAGACTCAAAAGTGTCCACAGAAAAAGTGTGAAACTACCTGCTTTACTCAAACTAAAGCTAGGTATGGTGTGCGCACTACTTTATATAGTTTATATACTTTAAGTAGTTATTTTACACTAAACATTTTTGTATTTATTTAGACTAAAAAGTTTAAATTTTTGTATATATTGTAGTTTTCTTTGTGTGTCCTGATCCTCAAAATACTGAAAGGCATAGGCTGCTCTGAGTGTCAGGTTTTTAGTATCTACATGTATCCTAGAGGTGTGATTATTGATTATCAAGATAAATAAATAAATCCGCCTGATGCTGTTTCTCCATGTATTTTATCAAAGTAATAATTAATAATCCATGTAATGAACTCAAATCATCAATATTATTATGCTTTATTTAACTCATAAACACTCTAGTCTAAGCAATTTTGAAAATATATATTAAGTGTGAATATATTTAAAGTCTATACATTCAAAAATGAGTAAAAATATTTTGAGCAAAACATGATCAGTTCCAGGAAAATATAACAATTCTGCTTCCTTTTACATTTTAAATGATTATATTTTTGAGCATAAAAAAAAAAAAATATATATATATATATATATATATATATATATATATATATATATATATATATATATATATATAGTGAGTACTGCCATAAGCTATTCATAAACATACTCTATATACTGTATAATGTATTTACCCTTCAAATAATGTGTGACAATGTGTGTCCACATATATATTAACATTTACTTTATTCAAATGCAGTAAATACATTATAATATAACAATTGCTGCACTTAAAAACAACTTAAAAACACATATTTTTAGCTTTGAATTGGCAGTGACAAAGCTGTGGAGGCGTGTGCTTTATCTGCACTACTTTAAACTTCCTGAACTATGCAGAACATTGTTAAATATATTATCCATATATTCTGTTCTCCAGCATTATGAGCTGATCCTCAGCGTTTAGCTTCTGAGGAGCAGGGTTGAGGACGGGCCTGAGGAGAAGAAATTGGAATAGAAACTTGGCGTTAGCGTTAGCGTCACCCTGACCGCGCGGTTAGCTCCGTATAACTCTGCATAAAGCTTAGCATAGAGATTAGCGCTGTAGATCTATCTACACACAGATCTTTTAACACAGACTGAGCTCCACTCTTACAGCACGTGTCATAGGTTGAATACTTGGCTTCCACATACAGAAAGCACCGCTGAAGCTCGTTTTATCAGAGTTATTCATCGCATCGCTGCCGGCCATGGCTGATCATCTATCAGCCGTTACAGCTGTGAAAGAGATAAAACCATCTCCAGCTCTGTTCGTCATTCTAAAATGTATTTTTTTCACTTTTAAGTTGCCTACAAATGATCTAAAACCTCTAAAAATGTAAAAAGCTTGAATATAAAAAGGATTATATGCATTTATCTTTAAAAAAATGGTTTTAATTTTACAAAAAGACATTCATTTAAGGTCCATTCCACTGAATGGGTGCCATTTGCTTGTTGGAACTCTTTCAAATTAAATTTATTTTTAAAAAATCTGTTTTTTCAACTCTGAATCTAATCTAATAACAAATATATTTAACTATTTAAAACATGTACTGAGGATAAACTCATGTGAGATTTAAAAAGCATGTTTAAAAGCATGTCCACTAATTCCTTTGACTTATTTCAAAGAAATGTTTGTCTTGAGCAGAAGTATTTTTGCCTAAAATGGATGATTAACTGTGTTTATGAATTTCAGAAGGACGTTTAAGAAGTTTTGGGTGGAAGTGGTTCCTCTGTGGAATTGAGCTGCCAGCCTCTCATTGGCTGATCATGTGACCTTTAGTATTTGGAGTGTTCTCATTGGTTGTTTTGTAATCATGTGTGTTTTAAAAGCAGGAATGCTATTAACTTTTGTCTTTTAACCCTGATGAAGGCCTGAGTGCCGAAACGCGTTGGTTATTCTTGTATTGTTAATAAATCAGAAATTCTTCAGTCAACAAGTGCTGCTGGTTTTTACCATTTTTTGATCAAAGAAATGTTTGACTGCATGTTGAAGTAATTGAAATTTATGACAGAAACAAAATAACTCCTGTTACTGAAACTCACTCCTGTTACTTTTTATGTTTTTTGGTAACAAAATGAAAGTAACATAAATTAGTTTTTAGCATAGAATTAGCAAAAAAAGGGTTAAAAAGTCTCTCTAAGAGCCTTGATGTCTAAGATAAGATTTATTGCCTTGAAATTAGATCATTTCTCTTGCTAAGATGTTTGCTATGACTATTTTAAGTCAATTTTAAGCATCTTTTTTGTATTTTTTTTAGACTAAAACCTGGCGTAGATGTGGTGGATTCCTCTTCCGCCACCTTTTCCGAGGAGTGGAGCACGAATCCATAGGCTTTCCAGCTCAACCCGGCTCAGCGAGCGCCGGCTAATGCGGGCGAGGCTAAGACGCCGGCCTAGATCCCCCCCTCAGGCCTTCGCCAGTGCTCACGACTAATCCAGCCTCAGCATGCTGCACAAACAGCGGCTCACGGCATCCACTTAAGCCCCGACCTGCCTGAGAAAAAAGTATCTGGCCGTGCTCTGGGGTTAACTGCCCCATGCATATTTCATGACCGCCTCGTCCTTTTGTTCTGCTGGGAGCTGGAGCTGCCGTCCTGCAGGAGTGTGTGTGGTTCTACCAGCCCTCCAGCACGTGTTCTCTAAACATCACCCGTCGCCGGTGCGCCCGGGAGGCCGGCAGTCGTCCTCGTTTGATCGTTTATTGATCTGCGCTATTAGAAACGCAATCATCCACGTTGAGATTGCTGTTGAATTGCCTGCTTTCAGAAGTAAATTGCTAGGTTTGTTCGGCGGTTGCTGTATACCAGAGTATGCTCACCTTATTTGGACTCAAACTGGCAAAAATGGGCAAAAATAAATATATAGCAGCAATATACAGTACAGCAGTAAACAGTCCAGAGTTTGGACATTTCTTTTTACAATGTTCTGCATCAGAGATTAAAGCTAACATCATCCAAAACCCAGATTTTTTTTTTTTTTAATTATTTTATTTGATTTTTCAACGTAGCCCCTCTTGCTTAGATACAGTAGATAATAGCTTGTTTTTGCTGGATTTTCTCAGTCAGCTTTATGAGGTAGAGTCACCTGGAGTCACCTGGAATAAGGCTTTCAGTTTACAGCTGTGCTGAACTCATCAAAAGAGAAATTACTTTAATTCCTTATCCGGTTAAAATGAACTCTGGACACTCTTTAAGGGCATTTTCACCCCTGTAGTTGTTTATTTGAAGAGTTTCTTCCACTGTTTGGTTTGCTTTCACACAGGCATAAACCTAAACGCACCAAAATACGCACCAATAAACCACGCGAGCACAATCAGTGTCTCCTCTGATTGGTCAGAGCTCTCTAAAGGTATATATATATATATATATATATCAGTCCAGTGTATAGCTGCTTTAACACAGAACACTGAAAATTATACGCAGTGTTTTCAATGAGATTTGCAGTGACTGCAGCACATAGCGCTCTCCTAGTGTGTAAACAGCATGGAGCAGCAGAGACAGCGTTTGTTCATAGCTGCATTTTATCTGGCTTATTTATCAGATTAAACTGCACCTTTAAAGTAGTTTAGCTCAAGTAAAAGAAGTATATTTGATATCTGGTTAGATCAAGATCAGATCAGGTTCTCATCACAAGCACTTTAGTGTTGCTTTGATCAGCACCTAAGTGCGATTACCTGCTCAACTGAACCATACCTAGGATACAAAGCTAGCTCGTACTAAGGTTAGCAATACTAGCTTGTTAGCTAGCACGTCACTGACGTTAGTTCTCGCCCCAGTAATTACCATTAGCTTGGTCGTCGCTAAGGTTAGCTAAGCTAGCTCATTAGCTAGCTCGTCACTAACAGTAGTTCTCTCCCCAGTAACATAAGTATTTCAGCTTGCTCATTGCTTAAGTTAGCTAAGATAGCTCGTTAGCTAGCTCATCATTATGGTTAGCTAGCTTGTCGCTAACAGTAGTTCTCTTCCCAAAAACATTAGTATTTTAGATATCTCTTTGCTAAGGTCAGCTACTTGTTGCTAGCTTTAGTTTTCTACCCAGTAACATTAGTGTGTTAGCTAGCTCATCGCAAAGGTTAGCTAGCTCATAGCTGAGGTTAGCTAGCTTGTCGCTAATGGTAGCTCTCTCCCCGGTAACATTTATTAGTATAATAGCTAGCTCTTCGCTGTGGTTAGCCAGTTCATCGCTAAGGTTAGCTAGCTCGTTGCTAGCTTTAGTTTTCTTCCCAGTAACTTTAGTGTGTTAGCTAGCTCATCTCTAAAGCTAGCAAGCTTATCGCTGAGGTTAGCTAGCACATCCCTAACTTTACTTCTCTCCCCGGTAACATTAGTATATTAACTTCCTTGCTGTTAAGGTTAGCTAAGCTACCTTGTTAGCTAGGTTGTTGCTATGGTTAACTAGCTTGTCGCTTACAGTAGTTCTCTTCCCAAGAAAATTTGTATTTTAGCTAGGTTGTTGCTATGATAAGTTAAGCTAGCTCATTGCTAGCTTTAGTTCTTTCTGCTGTAACATTTGTATATTAGCAAGCTCATTGCTAACTTGCACTTGCATTTCCTTGTGCTTTTAGTGAAAGGACTGATAGGGTCTGTTTGAATGAATTACAGTTTGAGCACAATTTCACAAACAAATATGTATTTTTGTGCTTAAATTCATGGACAAAGACGTTTGAACCCTGTTTCCCTTTCTAGTGATTGACCAATAGAGGCCTTTGTTGGTGTAAAGTCTCTGTATTTGGGCTGCAAATAGCGTCTATCTGCTGCTCCACTTCCAGCTAACTCTCACGAGCCTCATTCGCTTTACTGAATTCATAAAGAATGAATAGCAATGAAGGTCGCAGAATTAGCATTTCCACAATAGCACCCAAGGCTTCTGCACAATATTTGGTGGAGTTACAAAACAACAAAGGCTCCGGCTCTGACAGAGCAGCTTTCAGGATGAGCTGACAGTCTCTTGTCTGTTGCCTTTGATGTGATTCACTAGACGAGCTGCGCTTTACCTGAAGCTCAGGGCCGATACTGAGAAACGCTAAATGCAGGGTTAGACGCACTGTAGTACTGAGAATATGGGAGATATCGACATACTGGTATATGTATGTAAATCTCAGAGATATGGACTTGGAAATGTCACATAGTACATTTAATATCAAAGACTACTAGTCTCAGTAAATTAGAATATTATTTAAGACCAATTGGTATTTTTTTCTGCTTCAGAGAGTCTTTTTCTATTGAAAATGCTTTTCTAAAGGGACTAGACAAGTTATCTAGTACCAGACATATTTTTTGCACATAGTAAATGAATAGTGAAGTGATCCAGACTATGAAGGAACACATAAGGAATCATGTAGTAACTTTAAAAGTGTTAAACAAACCTAAATACTCTGTGAAGAAGCATTTAGGTGCTCTTATCTAATGTGTTAATAAATTCTGATGAGCTCTGATGAACCTATCATTTGCAAAAGAGGAAACTCTTGCTCTTCTTTTTCTGTGGCAGTCCTGATGAGTGCCAGTTTCACCTTCATCATAGCGTTTTGGATGACTGAATGACATCTTTTTTTTTTGCAACTAGACTTAGACTAACCACGCAAGCCCATTCTCTCCTCTGATTGGTCAGAGCTGTCTCACATGGGAGCGAGAAAGCAAATAAAATTAAAGAAAAGCAAAAAAGCAAAAAAAAAAAATTACTGTTAGAAATAGGTCAGGCAATATAAAGGTCAATTTCAAGAACTTTGAAAGCATCCTCAAGTTAGCTAGGTTTAGCTTGTCACTAACAGTAGTTCTCTTCCCAAGAACATTAGTCATTTTATCTAGCTCATTCCTAGGATGAGCTAATGTAGCTCGTTAGCTAGCTCATCGCTAACGGTACTTTTCTTCTTGGTAACATTAGTATTTTAGCTTGCTCATTGCTAAGGTTAGCTAGCTCATCGCTAAGGTTAGCTAGCGCGTTGCTAGTTCTCTTGCTAGGAACATTATTACTTCAGCTAGCTAGCTCATCACTACGGTCAGCAAATTTAAAGGTCAATTTCTAGAACTATGAAAGCATCCTCAAGTTAGCTTGGGTTAGAAAGTATCTTCAAGTTAGCTTGGGTTAGCTTGTCGCTAACAGTAGTTCTCTTCCCAAGAACATTAGTATTTTTATCTAGCTCATCACTAACGTTACTTTTCTTCTTGGTAACATTGATATTTTACCTTGCTCATCGCTAAGATTAGCTAGCTCATCGCTAACGGTACTTTTTCTTCCTGGTAACATTAGTATTTTAGCCTGCTCATTGTTAAGGTTAGCTAGCGCGTTGCTAGCGGTTGTTCTCTTGCCAGGAACATTATTACTTTAGCTAGCTAGCTCATCACTAGCTAGGTTTTTGCGACTAGACTTTCAGATTGACTGACTGTCATATTTGTCATATTGTTTTGCTTTTCTTTACTTAGTTGAGTACTTTTGCTTTTTGATATGGATTACAACATTGATAAGTCAATTAGAACGGCCCTGATAAGTGCCAGTTTCATCATATTATCCTGTTTGATGTACTTTGTGTCTACACTTAAGGATACTTTCAAAGTTCAAGCTTAGTTGAGTAGTTCTTGCTTCTCATTTTATGGATAAGAACATTACTCAAATGGGACTATTCACTGTATACCTGTAACTCTACCTGTTACAATTTGACCGAGGGCAGCAGTGAGAGGAAGTTCACGCAGTTAGGTTTTCAGAAAGCAGCTTCCAGCGCAGCATTTATTTTACTTTTTTTTTCCTTATTAAAGATGCGAATATTTACAGTGCATAGAAGCAAAAAAGAAAGCAAAACAAAAAATAAATAAATAAAAATATAGAAAACAAAAATTGTGCTAATGATTATAACCAATACCAATGAAAAGGGAGAAAAGGAAGGAAAAAAATCAGAGAATCAAAGTAAGATCGACTGAGTTAAATAATGTTAAATAATCCAATACTTGGTTCTAGGAGCTTCCTCTTCATTAAGCATTAGCCCCTCCTCTAGGCCAGTCCAGCTAAAAAAGTAACTAACTCAATTCCCCAATTATAACAACTTGTTGGCTCTACCCCAAATAGTATAGAAACACTGACACACAATATACATATAGAAGAAAAATTTACCTAACAAAATCATTGCAGAATCAAACAAGACACTATTATAATACCCCCCTGCTCTAGCTTCAAGAGTGGTACGTCCCACTCCAAAGGCGGGAAACTCCCCTATATCAGGGCTAATTGGTAGAGCTGCCTCTGTTTGAGACTCCATTGCTGCTACATGTAAGTCTTTACAATGCTCTGCCTCAGCTCAGATTTCATGTGAAATCTAAATAAATGCTAATGTTTGAACTTTCCCTGAGTAGTGGTTTTTTTTGTAATTTACACAGCAAGTTAACACCTAATTAAGCTAAAATAGAGCTAAGTAGAGCATGTGTTTGGTAAAGAAACAAAAGAATCAAACAATAATATTCAACAAACTAATTTAGGTGTTACAAACAGGAAGAGCCTGCAATAGATAAGATGTTTCTGCCAGTATATCTGTGCTCAGAATTCAACTTTTACACACCTCATATCCATGACTCTACCTCTTCACTAACTACTTTTTCAGACCGTGCATCCATTACAGTGGATAGCATGTTGTTTCTTCTCTTTTTTAATGTTTTGTTTCAAACAACACACCATTTACCTACCAATGAAAAAGTTTACCAGCCATTAAAACAGTAGCTTGACCAACTGCACTGGAAAAACTAGAGCTGTAGTACTACAAGACCGCACTCTAGGAAATGCAAGGGCTTTTTGATTTATTTTATTGAATTTAATTAGTTAATTTTATAGTTTAGTCATAGTTTGTGAAGTAAACAGGTTAATATCACCTATGAAACGTTTTTTTTTTTACTTTTTTAACAATTTTACTTTTTTAGATTCTATTAGAATGCTTCACTGATTCTTGTTTTGTGGATTACAGAAAACAGCATTCTTAGGAAAAAATTCTGGTTTGAAAGGGTTAAATAATAGCTATTAATGAATAATCAGCTTACAAAAATAACATTATGCATGAAGTATGCCAAAGCTCTCCTATAATAGTTAGAAATCATTAATGGAGGTTAGGTCATTTTACCACACTGTGTTTTATGTGAAAGACACATTGGTTTAAAAAAAGCATAATTTAATATTTTGCATTAATGAGTAATTTTAATTGCGTTGTGTATGAAATAATTCCCTACAATTGTAAGGCTCTAATATCTAAATTATATGAAAGTTATGTTGATTTAACCAATTGCATTAGACTGTGATTTACATGAAAGAATAGCTTTAAAGTAATATAAAAAAGTCATGTTGGGTTAACCAATTACATTTAACTATATTGTACATGAAAGAATAGCTTTAAAATAATAAGAAAGTCATGTTCGGTGAACCAAAATATATATAGATGTTCAGCATGAGGTTTTTTTCATGTAAATCCAGAGTTTTTTTTTTTTTTAGTGTAGACTTGAGGATGCCTTTAAAGTTCTTGAAATTGACTTTCTGATTGACTGACTGTCATATTTGTCATTGTTTAACTTTTCTTTACTTAGTTGAGTAGTTTTGCTTTTTGATAGGGATTACAACATTGATGAGTGGATTAGAACAGTCCTGATTTGTGCCAGTTTCATCCTTTCATCATGTTTGATGGTCTTTGCGTCTTTGTGCACTTAAGAACATTACTTAAATATTCACTATTCACTGTATACCAACTCTACCTCTTCACAACTATACAACCGATGCTCTCAAACTTACATTAAGAGCCTCTAGTTACCAGTGGAAAGGTGCCACATGGGCAGCATTAGCTTCTGTGTTGCTGTAACTCAACCAGGGCGCAAAAACACACCGTTATCCTCCATAATGGCCGAACCCCTGTGGGAGGGAGTTAAGTGAAATAAAGATGGCCTGGATGGAAAGGCCTTGGTCAGGCAGCTTTAGCCGTATAGCAGTGAGAGGAAACAGTGCTGTCCTGAGCTATTATAGCTCCTGAGAGAGGCCCGGCCCTCTACATCTCTCACATTAATTGAACTCATGATGCATAGCCAACCTTAGGGAGTAGTGGCATCGCCTGGTAATGGAAGCGCTGGATAAATAGTTTGTGTCTAACTTTTTTTTTTCTTTTTCTCGCCATCTCTTTTCACCGCTGCTCTTTTTTTTTTTTTCTTCCATTCGCTCGTTTCCTCCTGCTCTGGGAGACAATGAGAAACCGAGGTTTATTTATATATTTTATGGCTCTCTGGTGCCGCAAATGGGGCAGAACATGTTCAGATGGGTCAGAAGAGTCCCCCGAGGGGTTGTGATTTTCTGCCGGATGGAAATAAATCGGAAGTGGCGCCGTCTCTCCCTATCTCGCACCGTCTGTCTCTCGTCCCTTTCCGGAGATGAGCCTTATTGTTTTTCAGCTGGGTCAGGAGGAGAGGGCTTTCTATTCAAACAGTGACGCCACTCTTGCATGAACCCACGCGGTCGTATATCCGGTTCATATATTTCTGGTGGCTAGCTGCCTGGCAATGCAAGGTGCTTCATGGTTTCATGCTTGCTGGTTTCATAGGAGCCTCCTACAAATGTGCTTCTTCTACAGGATGTTGGCAACCATCCTATTAAACCATCCCACTGAATTAGTTCTCATTAGGCTCGGTGGAGTTTTTTTTTTTTTTTTTTTTTTACACAAAGTTTACCAAGCTTGAAACAATCCCAGCAAAATGAACAGAGAAAGAACATAGAAAGAAGCCCCTGTTAGTCCCTCAGGGTTGTAATATATATATGTATATATATTTAACCCTCCTATTATGTTTGGGCTCATTTTGACTCCATTCAATGTTTAACACCTTTAAATAAGCAGTTAATGCCATTTTATTTACTTCGTATTTGGGCGCTTTCTGTGTGAATATAAAATTATTGCGACGGTATGTTTTCTCTGTCCTGTACATATTTTGAATTCATCAGTGTTGTTTGGGGTTAATTTAATCCCAGCTTGATTTTGCTGTATAAAGCAAATAAAACATAGCAGAATTTTACACACATTTGTGTTGAATTATGCCAAGGTCACTATGACATATATATATATGCACTTGGAAATAACATGAAGTCATTAAAACACCAATAATATCTCAATTTACAATTTTATGTAAATCAATGAGATTTTATAGTGATGTGCATATTTCTCCATAGTCACATTACATGTATTCGGTACATGACGGGGGTGTGGGGGGCTATTATTTTAAGGCTAAGTAGTAAAACGAACAAATATAGCATGTGACATAAACTTAGGTAACAATTTAATTATTATATAATAGTTTTCTGCAGTTTAAAATACATATACATGTTTGTTGTTGATAACATTAAATGTTTTAATTCTATAATATTTTAGACTACAAAAAGTTTTACTTAAAAACAATATAAAACCAATAGGATCTCTATTTTCAATTTAGGTACATCAATGAGATTTTATGCTGATATGCATATTTCTCCATAGTTGCATTACATGAATTCTGGTTTTGAAATAACTATTTAGTAGTCAACCAGCAAATAGAGCATGTGACATAAACTTGGCTAAAAATGTAATTATTATTATTATTATTATTATTATTATTATTATTATTATTATTATTATTATTATTATTATTATTATTTTCTGTAGTTAAAAACTGATGGGGTCAAATTGACCCCAAACATCAAAGGTGTTAGTAAATTTGAAGATAACAGGAGAGTTAATTTAAAAACACATACAGATTTAAAAACATTTCTGAGCCATACATTTTCAAATCCATAAGATTTTAGATTCATAAATTAACATTTGTCTACCAGTTTCTCCTCTGCCTAAAATCATAAAAAATGTTTAATATATAATTAATATATTAGATCTGATATATATCAAATATTAAATTGTTATTTTGAAATTGTATTTTTGTATTGTATTTGTTTTTTAAGTAAGTTAATCAAAAGTCAGGCAAATTTGTTGGGTGGGGAGGGATTGCTGTGAGTAAGATGGAATGGATGTGGATGGGGTGGTACGGATGAGGGCGAGGTGGGTTAATGAGTGTTGGGTATGATGGATTAGGGTGGGGTGAATGAGATTAGCATGGGGTAAATGAGGGCGGAGAGGACAGATTAGGGTGGGGTGGATGAGGGCGGGGTGGGGTGGATGAGGGCGGGGTGGGGTGGATGAGGGCGGGGTGGGGTGGATGAGGTTGGGGTGGGGTGGATGAGGTTGGGGTGGGGTAAATAAGATTAGGGTGTGGTAAACGAGGGCGGGGTGGGTTAATGAGTGTTGGGTATGATTGATTAGGGAGGGGTGGGGTGAATGAGAGCAGCATGGGGTAAATGAGGGCAGAGAGGACAGATTACGGTGAGGTGGATGAGAGCGGGGTGGGGTGGATAAGAGCGGGGTGGGGTGGATAAGGGCGGGGTGGGACAGATGAGGTTGGGGTGAGGTAATGAGTGTTGGGTATGATGAATTAGGGCAAGGTGGGGCGAATGAGGGCGGGGTGGGACATATGAGGGCGGGGTGGGGTGAATGAGATCAGCATGGGGTAAATGAGGGTGGGGAGGGACAGATTAGAGTGGGGTGGATGGATTAGGGAAAGGTAGGGTGAATGAGGTTGGGGTGGGATGGATGAGGGCAGGGTGGGGTAGGGTAGGACAGATTAGGGCAAGGTGGGAACGATGAGGGCGGGGTGGGGTGGATGAGGGCGGGGTGGGGTAAACGAAGGTGGGGAGGGACGGTTGAGACAAATAAAGGCAATGTGGGTTGAATGAGATCAGTGTGGGGTGAATAAGGGTGGGGTGGAGTTGGATGAGGGCAGGCTGGGGTGGATGTGGGTGAATGGATGGAATTTAAAATTGACAGTTGAATACCTTCTGTTTACTGTAGTGCACTTTTGTAAATATTACTCTTTCAATAAAAGCTTGATTACAAAAGTTAGATAAATTTGATTAATATTTACCAAATGCATACAGGTTGAGAAAGGCTTTTTCACCAACAAGTTTACCCAAGCCTGAAACAATACCTCTAAAAGAACAGGGAGAGATTGACGAAAGAAAGAAGAAAGTCCCTCAGGGCTCAGTCCGTGGTCCACTTCTGTTCTCCTTGTGTACAACATATCTGGGATCAATGGTAAGCTGATAACCCCTGGCTGTACTTGTGTTCTCCTCCACCCTCCTCGCATATTCTCACTGAGGATGTTTGGCCGGCTCTGCGATATCTTCTCCTGGATTTAAACCCATCGCCTAAATCTGGACAGTCTGGTCCTGACAGAACTGATCTATTACAGGCGAAGCTCGTCTTCTATTCCAACCCTTTCTAACACCATTGACTTTCCCTCACAGTCCATTCATCACATACAGCCAAAACTATCGGAGGCCTAACGCCAGATCCTGCAGCTTCCAAATCCACATCAGCAGAGGAATTGTTTACTGCAATTCCCTGATTACTGGCTTTCTTCTTCTTCCACTTCTTCTTCTTTCTCTTTTGATCCTTTAACAGCTATCCACCAATCAAGTAGAACATTATGTGTTTGTAGTTGTATAATATATTATAGACTGTAGTCCTGTATCTGTTTCTCTTCATACTTTATTATCATCCCTACAAGACCAGGTGAGTCCTGTGGGCAGCATTCTGTGGGCAGCATCCTCTCAGTAGAGTATTGTGGGCAGCATCCTGTGGGTAGAATCCTGTGGGCAGAGTCTTGTGGGTAGAGTCCTGTGGGCAGAGTCCTGTGGGTAGAGTCCTATGGGCAGCATCCTGTGGGTAGAGTCCTGTGGGCAGAGTCTTGTGGGTAGAATCCTGTGGGCAGAGTCTTGTGGGTAGAATCCTGTGGGCAGAGTCTTGTGGGTAGAGTACTGTTGGCAGAGTCCTGTGGGTAGAGTCCTATGGGCAGCATCCTGTGGGTAGATTCTTGTGTATAGAGTCTTATGGGTGGAGACCTGTGGAAAGAGTATTGTGGCCAGTGTCCAGTGGGCAACATCCTGTGGGTAGAGTCCTGTGGGCAGCATCCATTGGGAAACATCCTGTGGGTAGAGTCCTGTTGGTAGAGTCCTATGGGCAGCATCCTCTCGGTAGAGTCCTGTGGGCAGCATTCATTGGGAAACATCCTGTGGGTAGAGTCCTGAGGATAGAGTCATGTAGATAGAGATCTGTGGCAAAAGAAAATCTGTGGGCAGAATCTTATGGGTAGAGTCCTGTGGGTAGTGTCCTGTGGGCAGAATCTTATGGGTAGAGTCCTGTGGGTAGAGTTTTGTGTATAAAGTCCTATGGGTGTGTACCTGTGGAAAAAGTGTTGTGGGTAAAGTCCTGTGGATAGAGTCCTGTAGATAGAGATCTGTGGCAAAAAAATCTGTGGGAAGAATCTTATGGGTAGAGACATGTGGGTAGTGTCCTGTGGGCAGAATCTTATGGGTAGAGTTTTGTGTATAAAGTCCTATGGGTGTGTACCTGTGGATAAAGTGTTGTGGGCAGCATCCTGTGGATAGCATCCTGTGGGTAGAGTCCTGTGGGTAGAGTCCTGTGGGCAGCATCCTGTGGATAGCATCCTGTGGGTAGAGTCCTGTGGGCAGCATCCTCTCTGTAGAGTCTTGTGGGCAGCATCCTGTGGGTATAATCCTGTGGTTATAGTCTGTTGGGCAGCATCCTGTGGTTACAGTCTGTTGGGCAGCATCCTCTGGGTATAGTCCTGTGGGTAGAGTCCTGTGGGCAGCATCCTGTGGATAGAGTCCTGTGGGTAGAGTCCTGTGGGCAGGATTATTTGATTTAGACCACACTTCTTAAATTCCAGGCTTCAAAGTGCAAAATTCTTTACATTTCCAAAACCAAACCTTGTTTCTGAAGTGAGAACTAAGTCAGACTGACTGTTTTTACTAAGTAAAATTACCAAAAAAAAATTTAATCTGATTACTGGATTACTGGAAATATTAAAGCGTTAGATTATTCGTTGAATTCGTTGAAAAAATGGTCAGATTAGAGTAATGCATTACTGACACCACTGTTTGTAAGACTCAGAGCTTATGCTTTTTGATGCATCAAGGCTCTGAGGCCTGGAGGTTCTGAGAAAGCGAGGCTCTGAATCGATGCTCTGTTCTGCTTTCTTCTCAGCCTGACAGCTTCAGAAGGGTATTGTGTTCAGAGGTGGTGCCCAGGTGCCCACGAGCAGGAATCAGATGATGGAAACTAGGCGAGATGGAGGGGTGATGGAGAGCATGGTGCAGTTCATGTCTCTGCAGAGGTTCAGCTTCTACAGAGCTGATTCCTGATGGAGGGATGCTCTCCTCGGCGAGGGCAGGAGCAGACTCGTCTCTAGCTGGAAGCGATGTCTTGGATGCGATTTGCTCTGCTTGCCTTTTTCTGCTTCATGTTTAAACTCAGTGGCATCAAACGAGGGGTCTTCTGCTTTCAGATTTCAGTGAAAAAGCAGATTTTCTGTTGGAGAACATCATGCTATATGTGGTGTAACATCACAATGTTACAATATATGCTATTAAAAATAGTTAATCCAGGGGCGCCAAGTGGTCCAGTGGACTAAAGCGCTGCTACTATGATCAGGAGATCGCTGGTTCGAATCCTGGTCTTGCAGCTTGCCATCAGCTGCCAGAGCCCTGAGAGAGTACAGTTGTCGTTGCTGTCTCTGGGTGGGTACAGGAAATGGCGCTCTTTTATCCCCTCATCACTTCAAAGGGTGATGTTGATCAGCACAAGGCTGCGTCTGTGAGCTGATGTATCAGAACCGAGTCGCTGCGCTTTCCTCCGAGCTTTAGCGCTGTGATGCTACTCGGCAATGCTACAGCTATCAGCAGCAGTTCAAAAAGAGGCGGAGTCTGACTTCACATGTATCGGAGGAGGCGTGTGCTAGTCTTCACCCTCCTTATGTTGGGTATAACTAGTTATAGGGGGAGGTAATCCACCCTTTCATAATCTACACTGATATTTTCAGTGCAGGGATTGGACAGGATGTCTGTTTGTGCATTTGCACATCTTTGTCAGCAATCAGTGCATCTATAAGTAGCTGAATGCATTTATTAGACATGGTCTTCACAAACAGTTGGATATATGCAGTATGTTCATCTTTTACCTTTTACTTATTTCTTCTTTTTCTTCTTATTATTATTAATACATTAAATGTACTTCCAATTACAGAAATTAAGCTGTGGTCTATATTTTCCTTTCTATGGAAAAGCTCCAATCAAAATGCTGCCCCTAAGTAAAAGTAATAATAATAATAATAATAATAATAATAATAATGTGCTGGTGTACTTCATGCTTCCCTCTAATGACAACTTTTATTGAGATGCGGATTTCATTTTCCAGCAGGACTTGGCACACTGCACACAAGTGTTACATGGGTTACATGGCCCTACATGGATATTTTATGGACTCATTAGGCTGTTAATCTGATCCAGATAGTCCTATTCTATTGGCAGTACTTCTCAGTGCAGGGATTGGACAGGATGTGTGTTTGTGCATTTGCACATCTTTGTCAGCAATCGGTGCATCTTAAATTAGCTGAATGCATTTATTAGTCATGGTCTTCACAAACAGTTGGATAGTATATGCAGTACGTTCATCTTTTGCCAGTAATACTTTTTACTGGTGTAGTTCATGCTTCCCTCTGCTGACAACTTTTATAGAGATTCAGATTTCATTTTCCAGCAGGACTTGGCACACTGCCTACACTGGCAAAAGTACCAATTGGTCTTAAATAATATTCAAATTTTCTGAGACACTGATTGTTGGGTTTTCATTGGCTCTAAGCCATAATAATCATCACCAATAAAAGAAATAAACGCTTAAAATAGATCACTCTGTGTTTAATACATCTATTTAATACAGTATCTGAGTTTCACATTTTCACAACTGAATTACTAAAATAAAGTAACTTGTCAATGATATTCTATTTTATTTTTTTGAGATGCACTAGTGTACTGTATATATATATATATATATATATATATATATATATATATACAGAGAGAGAGTAGAGATGAAGATGAGCAGTTGGCGTGTCCTGCAACTGTTTCCATGTTTCATTGAAGAACATTGCTGAGTAATTCGTTTCCCACCGGCACAATGCATGCTGTCCTCTATTGTCCTGCTCTGTACATTCATACCGGGTTTCCATAGCGTCAGCATCTTTTCCCACATTGTACATCATACACTGCCCTTTCAGACTAAGTGTCAAAGTGTTAATGAAACTCGCTGCACATGTGGAAGTCAAGCCAAGCTTATTGTAGTTCTTTATTTATGGGGTTTATTGTTCAGATCAGTCTTTAAAATTGTTTAATTTATTTATTAATCTATTTAAAATGTAGATTTCAGTACCATTCAAAACTTTAAAGATCTCAAATTCATTTGTTTTCTATTATTTTAAAATGTTCTGCACAGTAGATTAATACTAAAGTTAAACAAACCAGGAAATGTTTTATATTTAAGATTCTTCAAAGTAGCACCTCTTGCTTTTTGCTGACAGTTTTGCACATCTTGGTTTTGCACGTTTTTTATCAGTCAGCTTTATAAATCAGAGTCACCTGGAATTCAGGCTTTCAAGAAATGTATTAGTCAATTTAAGCAATTTTAAGGACGCGGCTGATGTATCCTTCCTGGCCCTCGGTTATCCACAATTCTTTGTGTATGTGCAATGGGAAATGGGAAATAAAATCAAACAGCACCAATAAAATTGGGCAGAAATGGTGGAAAATTAAACCTCTGGAGCAAAGATTTTGAAATGTTAGTTTTACAATTTAAAATGATTTATAATAAATACAATACAGTAAGCCCTGACAAGGACCAGCCCTCTTTTGATTACAGCCTAGTCTTTGAAACACAGCTGTGGAGGAGCTGGGCAGCATAAGAAAAAGTTATCAAATCCACACAGCAATGTTCCAATGTTCTAGAAGATTGTAGAGATTTTCAGTTAACAGCTGTGCTGAACTCATCAAGAGTCAATTACTTGAATTTCTTGTCTCTTAATAAAGTGTTTGAGAGCATCAGTTGAGCATCAGTAAAGTTGTGAAGAGGGAGAGTTACAGGTATACAGTGCTCTAATCCATATTATGAGAAGCAAGAACTACTCAACTAAGTAACGGAAAAAAGCCCTCAAGTAAAGTTACCGCAAAAAAGACTATCAAAAATGTTATGATAGAACTGGCCCTCATCAGGACCACCTGAGGAAAGATAGAGCAAGTGTTCCCTCACCCCAGATAAGAGCACCTAAAAGCTTCTTCACAGGGTATTTTGGTTTGTTTAACACTTTTAAGTTACTACATGATTCATTATGTGTTCCTTCTTTTTGTCAGTGTATTTAGAGATATATATGTGTGTATATATTGCCTTTTACAATACATGCTTCTCATGTATTTTTGTATTTTGTTGTTTGTTCCACAGTGATGGACCCGAAGCAGGAGACAGTGGAGGCTCTGATGCAGAGGTTTAAGGAAAGTTTCCGGACCAACACCACCATGGAGATCACACACTTCCAGAACGTCACACACAGCTCCTCCACCGGCCGGAAGCGAGGACCCAGTCACACTCGAGGTAACCATGAAGCTAGGCTAGCTAACTACAGATAAAGTTCACATTAGCTGGTTTTTAATGTGCAAACAATAAAAACACTCCAAACGTATTCATTAGCTGATTAACTTACAGAGTTTGACTTGTCGTTTCCTGCCATGGTAGAAGTTACTGAACTCATCTTGCACTGGATTGTGTAGATTCAGCCTCCACAACTCGGCAACCAGGGTGAGCTTCACGTCTGGGGATGTGCGGGCGGGGCATAAAACTCTCTGTTGTGTTTTGTATTTGGACTGCTGTAGCCATTTCACACGCTCGATCTCATTTCCTACTGAATGCTCCTTTAACTTGAGAGCCAACTTTGATTGACTGACCTTCATTTCTTTACTTAATTAGTCGCTTTAATTTCCTACCGACTGCTCCTTTAACACATGGTAGTTTTGTTTAGAGTTTCCTCCAGACAATCTCAGACACAACTCGACATTTGGCCTAAAACCACCCAATCTGGCAACATTGCGAGCCGGTGTACACTTCAGATGTTCCTCCATGTAGTTCATTATTAATGTGAGGAAAAGTATGCTGTAAATATACTAACAGATTATGTACTTACTTAAAATATATTAAAAGTACATTAATATTATGCTTTCATCAAATGCTGGAAAGTAAACTTTGATTATACAGTACATTTTAAAAAGTACAATATAGTGTATATGAAAAATATAGACTACCATGAAGTACAATTTTGGTTTAAAGTAATTAAATATAATTCTAAAATACTTATATCCAAATATACTTTTGTACATTTTATCAGTTACAGTAAATCACTTAAAGTACAATGTATCATGTAACTTTTTAGACGGTAAATTAAATTACTACATTTAAAAAAAAAAAAAGTACATATGTAACGCGCTAAAAAGTGTAGTGCAGTTGATTAAAATATATATATATATATATATATATATATATATATATATATATATATATATATATATATATATATATTATACCCAACAAAGAATGTACTAGAAGTGTGCTACTTACAAATAACAGGAACAAGAAGCATATATATTTGTACTATATATCATGTAAATATGTCACATATATTTAACATCAATTCTTAGTACGTTTCTAATATACCTGGTGTATAATAAATAGTGATACAGTTGTAATATTCTATTTATTAAATATATTATAATTTTACTGTAAGCATATTTAAAATATTGGGTAACATACATTAAGTAGTTTTAAAGTTTAAATGTTACTTAAGTACATTTAAAATAGTTCAATTTTAGTACAGTTAAATACATTTTTTACTATTTTCATATAATTAAAGTATGCTAAGTGCACAAAATAAAAGTAAATATACTGATTAATAATGTTTCATAAGGGCAATCAAGTGTTCGTGTTTAAATAACTACAGTGAGTGCATGTTAATGATGAGGGCGTGTCCCAATTTATTAGAATTAGTCTTTCCCTATATAGCGCAACATTAGTGAGGGAGCAGAGAGCCAATTTGCTCACACCCAATCTCTTCTAAATTGCTAATTTATTGGCACACATACTTTCTGCTTTATTTCCACTCAAGTGGCCATTTTATCAGAAACACCTACCATATATTTCCATTCAGTATCCAATCATACAATTACTGATCTCTCAACGGTCCATCAACAAAAATTGACCACCATTGAACCACAGCTGACCAGATGTTACTGGGGTGGTGGACCATTGCCAGCCCAGCACTGGTGCCCAGCTGGCATGGTGTGTTGGTGTGCTGGTGGCACTGGTACAAGTGTATCATCAGGCACAGGGGGACGGTGGGTCCATTCTCCAAAAATACCCAGCCAGGATATTTCTAACATCTCTCTGATCAGAACTGACGTGACCCAGCTTTCCATCCACCCAGAACCTCTCACTGCAGGGCATTATGGTCCAGCCAGGTCCATACTGACGCTAGAATCAGAACTAAAGCTGTGTTCAGAAGACTTCATAGACTGTGTCTAGTCTATACACCTTTCTCTCTGTTCAGACACAGTTTAGAGCTACACTTCTGTTAGCATCCAGCTGGAGAACGAGCTGTGCTGTCTGAACCATATTAGAATCTTCAGAACATCTAGATCCTCCAGATTCTTCACCACACAGTGTGAACAGAATCCGTATTAACCCCAATTTTACCATTCCAAGAAACAGAGCAATACACAGCCGAGGTCTCTCCCTCTCTCTCTCTCTCTCTCTCTCTCTCTCTCTCACTCTCTATCTGTCTGTCTCCTTCCCTTTTTTCACTGTACATCTCTCTCATTTCTTTTTACTTTTTTGTCAGTTCTTTTTTTTTCGTTTTCTTTTGCTGTTGCTTTCACTTTTCATTCTTTTCCTGTGTTGATCTCTCTCTCTCTCTCTTTGCCTCTGTATGTCTCTCGCACTGTATCTCTCTCTCTCTCTCTCTTTCTCTCTGTATGTCTCTATCACTGTATCTCTCTCTCTCTCTCTTTCTCTCTGTATGTTTCTCTCACTGTATCTCTCTCTATCTGTCTCTCTCCCTCACTCTCTTACTGTATGTCTCTTTTTTCTTTTTTCTTTCGCTTTCACTTTTCATTCTTTTCCTTTCCTGATAACTCTCTGTCACTCTCTCTCACTGTATCTCTCTTTTTTCTTTTTTTTCTGATCTTTTTTTCTCTTTTATTCTTTTCAGTGTTGATTTCTCTCTCACTGTATCTCTCTTTTCTTTTTTACTTTATTTACTTTTTTTACTTTCTCTCTTTTTTTTTACTTTGTTGATAACTCTCTCCCTCTTACTCTCTCCCTCATTTATTAAAAATTTTCTTTGTCTTTTTTTGCTTTCACTTTTCATTCTTTCTTTTCCTGTGTTGATAACTGCCTCTCTCTGTTGCTCTCACTGTATCGCTCTCTCGCTAAACCCCTTATTTCTTTTTACTTTTTCTCAGTTCTTTCTTTCTTTCTTTCTTTCTTTTGATCTCACTTTTTTATGTTGATAATGTCTCTCTCATTGTCTCTCACTTCTCACATCTCAGTTCTTTCTTTCTCTTTTGCTTTAATTTATATCTAATTTTTCATCTAATTTCTTTATTTTTCTGTCTCTCTCAGTGTATCTCTTTCTTTCTTTCTTTTGCTTTTGCTTATTCTTTCTTTTTCTGTGTTGATAACTCTCTCTCTCTTTCTGTCTCTTTCTGATAACTGCTTTAAAGTTGTAAAAGTCGTAGTTGATTGTAGCTTTTATTTCTTCAGAGAGTTTGGAAGGATACATCAGCTGCACCCTGTATAAGCTGTATATGAAGGGTCCTTCGTTTTGGAACAGCCTACGGAAGTGAGAAATATAGCCTACCTCAGCTGGAGCCTAAACTCTCTCTCTCTTTCCTCTCTCTCTCTCTCTCTCTCTCTCTCTCTCTTTTTTACTCTCTCTCTTTCTCTCTCATTCTCTTGGTCGATTATGTCCAGCAAGTATGAAATGAATTCTGTTCAGGATCTTTAATTACCGTCTTCGGGGGGAAAAAAGTGTAAGTTCAGCAGAAATGCGTATATGTGTGTGTTTGTGTGTTCGTAGAGGATAACAAACAGGCTAACGGGACGAGCGAGGCGCGTTACGGAGCTGAACTCAATTAAACACGGCGGAAGCGTCCGGTCCTCGCCGGGAGATTAGGTCGACAGAGAGGAAAATATAAATATATAATAATAAAACTAAACGAATGCTGGGTGAAATTACAGATGATACGAGCGGGTGACCGGCCGGGTCCGAGGATTTTTAATTCCCCCTCGCTGAACGCTCCATTCCTCCTCCGAGAATCAGCCTCCGTCACTCTCTCGCTCTCAGCTCACGTAGCGTTCCGTATTTACATGGATTTACACTCAGCCCCTCTGCTTACTGTATTAAAATCCAGGGTCCATTAAGAGTGAACTGCTGACCTCAACAGTTCAGCTGTAATCACAGGCCGGCCTTCAGACTGCGTCACCTGATCATCAGCACCACAACACCAGCCAATCAAATGCTGATATTGCAGAATGATGCAATTAGAAAATCATCCATCTAAAAAAGAGGGATTTGACCAGATTGACCAATGTAGAACTGTGCTGGTGGCTGTTACAGAATGATGTCATAGTTATTAATGGTTTGAAATGTGTTTTGGTAGCTTTTACAGAATGATGTCATGGTTGATATCCATTTAGTGTTATAGAATGATGTCATAGTTAAAATTCATTTGGCAGCTGTTACAGAATGATGTCATAGTTAATGTTCATTTGGTAGCTTTTACAGAATGATGTCATGTTTGATATCCTTTTGGTATTATAGAATGATGTCATAGTTGATATTCATTTGGTAGCTATTGCACAATGATGTCATAGTTATTAATGGTTTGAAATATGTTTTGGAAGCTTCTACAGAATGATGTCATGGTTGATATCCATGTGGTGTTATAGAATGATGTCATAGTTAATATTCATTTGGTAGCTGTTACAGAATGATTTTGTAGTTAATTTTAATTTGGCAGCTGTTACAGAATTGTGTCATAGTTAATGTTAATTTGGTAGCTTTTACAGAACAATGTCAAGGTTGGTATCCATTTGGTATTATAGAATGATGTCATAGCTGATATTCATTTGGTAGCTGTTGCAGAGTGATGTCATAGTTATTAATGATTTGAAATATGTTTTAGTAGCTGTTACAGGATGATGTCATGGCTATCAACAGTTTGAAATATGTTTTGGAAGCTTCTACAGAATGATGACATGGTTGATATCCATGTGGTGTTATAGAATGATGTCATAGTTAATATTCATTTGGTAGCTGTTACAGAATGATTTTGTAGTTAATTTTAATTTGGCAGCTGTTACAGAATTATGTCATAGTTAATGTTCATTTGGTAGCTTTTACAGAATGATGTCATGTTTGATATCCTTTTGGTATTATAGAATGATATCATAGTTGATATTCATTTGGTAGCTATTGCACAATGATGTCATAGTTATTAATGGTTTGAAATATGTTTTAGTAGCTGTTACAGAATGATGTCATGGCTATCAACAGTTTGAAATATGTTTTGGAAGCTTCTACAGAATGATGTCATGGTTGATATCCATGTGGTGTTATAGAATGATGTCATAGTTAATATTCATTTGGTAGCTGTTACAGAATGATTTTGTAGTTAATTTTAATTTGGCAGCTGTTACAGAATGATGTCATGGTTAATGTTGATTTGGTAGCTTTTACAGAACAAAGTCATGGTTGGTATCCATTTGGTACCATTTGGTCCATTTGGATGTCATAGCTGATATTCATTTGGTAGCTGTTACAGAATGATTTTATAGTTACTTTTAATTTGGTAGCTGTTACAGAATGATGTCATAGTTCATGTTCATTTTGTAGCTGTTATGGAATGATGTAATGGTTGGTAATTATTTAGTAGCTGTTACAGAATGATGTCATGTCTGGGTATTGCATGAAAAATGTGTTTGTAGCTGTTATAAAATGATATCATAGTATATATTAATTTGGTTGGTGTAACAAAATGATGTCATGGCTGGTAATTGGACGAGAAATGTGTTGGTAGCTGTTACAGAATGATGTCATAGTTTTTAATGGTTTGAAATGTGTGTTGGTAGCTTTTACAGAATGATGTCATGGTTGATATCCATTTGGTGTTACAAAATGATGTCATAGTATATATTCATTTGGTAGCTGTTACAGAATGATGTCATGGCTGGTAATTGTACGAGAAATGTTTTGGTAGCTGTTATAAAATGATGTCATAGTATATATTCATCTGGTAGATGTTACAGAATGATGCTATGGTTGGAAATCATTTAAGAAATGTGTTAGAAGCTGATATGGTATGATGTCATTGTTGATGATCGTTTGGTAAGTGTAAGAGAATGATGTAATTCTGTAGCTGTGATAGTGTAAGTGTAGTGGTGAGTGAGTGTGAAGGTGATGAGCTGGGGGGGGGGCGTGACCCGCTCTGCAGTAGTGAGCAGATGCTGGTGGAGTGGACAGAAGGGAACGTTGATCACCGGCTGTGATTGGACTGAAAAGGTCCGGCAGAGCCGGCCACCTTCAGCTCATTAATTACTCACTGACACTACTGCTGTTCACCACTGTGTGTGATTACAGCTGAGGAAATGGCTCACAGCTGATGATGAGTGACATCATAGCTGTTACAAAATGATGCCATGGTTGCTGCTAATTTGAGTAATGTGTTACAGCTGTTACAGAATTACAGTATGTCACAGAGGATACTCATATAAAAAATGTGTTGCTACTTGACACAGAATGATGTCACAGTTGATGATCATTCTAGAAATCTGTTGATAGCTGTTAAAGAATGATGTCACAGTTTATAAACATTTCAGCAATGAGTTGCTAGCTATCAGGAAGTGATGTGTCAATAGCTGTTATGGAATGATGTCACAGTTGATGATCCTTCCAAACGTTTGTTGATAGTTGTTACAAAATGATGTCACAGTTCATAAACATTTCGGCAATGTGTTGATAGCTGTCAAGGAGGGAGTGATGTCACAGTTGATAATTTCAGGAACGTGTCAATAGCTGTTAAGGAATGATGTCACAGTTGATGTTCATTCTACAAATTGGTTGATAGCTGTTACATAATGTAATCAAGGTGTGATGTCACAGTGGATGATCATTCCATGAATGTGTCAATAGCTGTTATGGAATTATGTCACCGTTGAAAGAAGAAAATCTATTAATACCTGTTACGGGAATGATGTCACATTTAATTTACATTTCAGCAATGTGTTGATAGCTGTTACAGAATGATGTCACATTTAATTTACATTTCAGCAATGTGTTGATAGCTGTTACAGAATGATGTCACATTTAATTTACATTTCAGCAATGTGTTGATAGCTGTTACAGAATGATGTCACATTTAATTTATATTTCAGCAATGTGTTGATAGCTGTTACGGAATGATGTCACAGTTCATAAACATTTCAGCAATGTGTTGCTAGCTGTCAAGGCGTGATGTCACAGTTGATGATCATTCCAGGAATGTGTCAATAGCTGTTACGGGAATGATGTCATAGTTAATGATCATTCAAGAAATCTAGTAATACCTGTTACAGGAATGATGTCACAGTTGATGATCATTCCACAAATGTGTCAATAGCTGTTACGGAATGATGTCACAGTTCCTAAACATTTCCGCAATGTGTTGCTAGCTGTCAAGGTGTGATGTCACAGTTGATGATCATTCCAGGAATGTGTCAATAGCTGTTATGGAATTATGTCACAGTTGATGATCATTCAAGAAATCTATTAATACCTGTTACAGGAATGATGTTACAGTTGATGATAATTCCATGAATGTGTCAATAGCTGTTACGGAAAGATGTTACAGTTCCTAAACATTTCCGCAATGTGTTGCTAGCTGTCAAGGTGTGATGTCACAGTTGATGATCATTCCAGGAATGTGTCAATAGCTGTTATGGAATTATGTCACAGTTGATGATCATTCAAGAAATCTATTAATACCTGTTACAGGAATGATGTTACAGTTGATGATAATTCCATGAATGTGTCAATAGCTGTTACGGAAAGATGTTACAGTTCCTAAACATTTCCGCAATGTGTTGCTAGCTGTCAAGGTGTGATGTCACAGTGGATGATCATTCCAGGAATGTGTCAGTAGCTGTTATGGAATTATGTCACAGTTGATGATCATTCAAGAAATGTATTAATTCCTGTAATAGGAATGATGTCACAGTTGATAGTCATTCTAGAAGTTGCAATTTAATAGCTGTAACATAATGCAATCAAGGTGTGATGTCACAGTTGATCATTCCATGAATGTGTCAATAGTTCTTACGGAATGGTACAGTTCCTAAACATTTCTGCAATGTGCAACAGTTGATGATCATTCCAAGAATGTGTCAATAGCTGCTATGGATGATGTCACAGTTGATGATCATTCTATAAATTGGTTGATAGCTGTTACATAATGTAATCAAGGTGTGATGTCACAGTTAATGATCATTCCAGGAATGTGTCAATAGCTGTTACGGAATGATGTCACAGTTCCTAAACATTTCTGCAATGTGTTGATAGCTGTCAAGGAGTGATGTCACAGTTGATGATCCTTCCAGGAATGTGTCACTAGTTGTTATGGAATGATGTCACAGTTGATGTTCATTCTACAAATTGGTTGATAGCTGTTACATAATGTGATCAAGGTGTGATGTCACAGCGGATGATCATTCCATGAATGTGTCAATAGCTGTTATGGAATTATGTCGCAGTTGAAAGAAGAAAATCTATTAATACCTGTTACGGGAATGATGTCACAGTTCATGATCATTCCAGGAATGTGTCAATAGCTGTTAAAGAATGATGTCACATTTAATTTACATTTCAGCAATGTGTTGATAGCTGTTACAGAATGATGTCACATTTAATTTACATTTCAGCAATGTGTTAATAGCTGTTACGAAATTCTGTCACAGTTGATGATAATTTAAAAAATCTGTTGATAGCTGTTACAGAATGATGTCACAGTGGATGATCATTCAAAGAATCGGTTGATAGCTGTTACAGAATGACGTCACAGGTGATGATCGTTCCAGGAATGTGTCAATAGCTGTTATGAAATGATGTCACAGTTGATGATCATTTAAAAAAATCTGTTGATAGCTGTTATGAAATGATGTCACAGTTGGTGATCATTCCATACATTTGTTAATGGCTGTTACATAATGATGTCACAATCAAATACCATTTAAGAAATGCATTAATAGTTGTTAGAATGAATGGAGAGTTTCCATGGTCGTGAAGCTCCATCCAAACCTCGCATCACCAAACGCAGCAATGCAGGCGTATTTGTATATTTCATTTCTTATTAATGATAAGTTCATCTTAATTCAATAGATTGTATCTATAGCTCTGCTTCATTTCAGAGTGCAGTTAATATATAAGTGTAAATATTACCAAGTAATGTCATATTTACCTCTAAATGAATGAGATAATCAGAGAGATAAAAGCATCTTTTATAGAAGGTTATTTTCTTTAGTATATAAAACTCCCTCCTTTTCACCATGCCGCACTACGTTATTAGCCACTGGAATGCAGTTCCACGGTCTACTGGAGAAAGAGAATTGCATTACACATCCATTTCTCACCTCTCACAGATAAACACTGGTGAGGAAATCTGGTGCAAGGGAAAGGGGGTCAGATTTCTAAACAACACCAGTCCTTTTTCTTCTTCTATTGTTTATGAATTTAATAAGAAACCATTGTTCAGTCCATCTGTCTCAACCAAGGTTAATGTGTTTGTTTTATAGTATTCTACTGTATATACAGGTGCATCTCTAAAAAATAGAACATCAATGAAAAGTTGCTTTATTTCAGTAATTCAGTTTAAAATATGCAACACTCAATATATTATATAAATGTATTAAACACAGAGTGATCTATTTTAAGTGTTTATTTCCTTTATTGTTGGTAATTATTACAGCTTACAGCCAGTGAAAACCCAAAAATCAGTGTCTCAGAAAATTTGATTATTATATAAGACCAATTGGTACTTTTATCAGTGTGGGCAGTGTGCCAAGCCCTGGAAAATGAAATCCACATCTCCATAAAAGTTGTCAGCAGAGGGAAGCAATTGCTGTGCGATTTTCCAGGATAACACTAGGTTACGCCACATTCTTTTGGAGGATTTTGCAAGTGCATAAATTGAGTAGCTGCTCCCATCTCAATCGTGTACGCTGACATTGCGTATAATGTGGGAATTGGTAATATAGTATATTTAATTTCCTGATGTCCTCTAGTAGAATTATATAACTCTACCTCCTCGGGTAAATATAGTCCTGTCTCAATTTCCTAAGGCCTAAGAGAGGAAAGACATAAGTGCAGGCAAAAACATAAACTAAAGCCAAAATCGTACATTTTTTGTTAGCGTTTAGCTCTGTGAATCTGTTTGGCGTTTATGAAACACGGCCTTTAGTGGATACATTCAAATCAAATTCCATCTCAGCCACTTCAAACACACACTTGACACACATGAGAGGATGAATTAGCATTTTAGCTGGGATCTGTCTCCGGCTTTCTGACACATCGCTCCACTTTGATGCTTGTCCCCTTTTTTCTAATTGCCCCTAACCATGCTAAGTTTTGCAATCATCTCGCACCTTTGTTCGCTGTGTTTTTCCTGCCTCTCGGGCGCGTGTTCGTGAGCTTTAATAGGGTTTGAGATGAGTCTCCAGCTGTTTTTTGATCCATTAAATTTTATCTCCCAGCCTCTCTCTGAGCAGATAGCCTTGCGCTACCATTATCCTCTCACCTCAGCATTAATTGGACGTGTTTGAAGTTGATAAAAGTAGGAAAAGCTGTCTGGATAATGTACAGTATGTGTGTGAGTCTATACTACTATTGTGTCCCATGACTTTTGCCACTTCCTGTGCCAAGAGAGCTAAAGAATGCAACACTGACACTACTACCTATAGCTGCTCTGCATTGTAGATAAAGTAAAGTCAGAAACAGAGGTTCTCTGATCTGTTTCTGAACAGTTTACAGTGTCGGTTATCTTCTAGTCCTTTATCAGTGGCTACAGGACACTGCCTACAAGACACTGCATGCAAGAGACTGCCTATAGGGTGCTGCCCACAGGATACTGCCCATAGGATGCTGCCAACGGAACACTGCCTATAGGATGCTGCCCGCAGGATGCTGCCTACTGAACACTGCCTATAGGATGCTGCCTACAGGACACTGCCTACAGGATGCTGCCCATAGGACACTGCCTATAGGATGCTGCCCACAGGATGCTGCCTACAGGATGCTGACTACAGGATGCTGCCCATAGGGCACTGCTCATAGGATGCTGCCCACAGGATGCTGCCCAATAGACACTGCCTAAGGGGTGCTGCCCAATAGACACTGCCTATAGGATGCTGCCCACAGGACACTGCCTATAGGATGCTGCCCACATGATGCTGCCTGTAGGATGCTGCCCATAAGGCACTGCTCATAGGATGCTGACCACATGATGCTGCTCACAGGACACTGCCTATAGGATGCTGCCCATTATAAACTGCCTATGTAATGCTGCCCACAGGACACTGCCTATAGGATGCTACCCACAGGACACTGCCTATAGGATGCTGCCCACAGGACACTGCCTATAGGACTCTGCCCACTAGATACTGCCTATAGGATGCTGCCAACAGGACACTGCCAATAGGATGCTACCCACAGGACACTGCCTATAGGATGCTGCCTATAGGACTCTGCCCACTAGATACTGCCTATAGGATGCTGCCAACAGGACACTGCCTATAGGATGCTGCCCAGTAGAAACTGCCTATAGGATGCTGCCCACAGGACACTGCCTGTCCACTGGACACTGATCACTGCCTGTGGGTTGCTGCACAGTAGACACTGCCTATAGGATGCTGCCCACTAGGATGCTGCCCATTACCTATTGAATACTGCCTATAGTATGCTGCCCACAGAACACTACCTACAGGACTCTGCCCAAAGGACACTCCCCACAGAATGCTGCCCACAGGACACTACCTATAGGATCTTGCCCACAGAACACAGCCTGTATATTGTTGCCCACTGCCTACAGGATGCTGCGTAGGGGTTGCTGCCCACAGGACTCACCCCACTGGGAACTAAAAACAGGACACTACCCCCAGGACTCTGCCCACAAGATGCTGCCTACTGAAAACTCCCCAAAGGATGCTGCCCACAGGACTCACCCCACTGGGAACTTAAAACAGGACACTACCCCCAGGACTCTGCCCACAGGATGCTGCCTACTGAAAACTCCCCAAAGGATGCTGCCTATAGGACTCTCCCACAGGACACTCCCCACAGTACTCACTCCACAGGATGATGCCCACAGGATACTGTCCACAGGACATACACATAATAAAGTATATAGAGAACAGATAAAATACTTTGATTACTGTAGAAATACATATATACAGAAACTCTGAGCCCAGAGAAAATAAAAATTACCCACTGCCCTGTAAGTGAAATATGGCACTATGTTGGCGTTCATGTTCACCAGTCTTGTAGAAGCACAGCATTTATTTACAGCAGGACTTTCGCAGCAGCAGCAGCAGACTGGAGATGACCCTCGTTTGTGAGGTAGTTGAGCTCTCTCTCTGATCAGGACTGTGTGGGAGCGCGGGAGCGTGCTGTGATTGACAGTTGTGATGTAAACAACGGCTTAGTCAACAAACTGCTCACTAAAGGCCAGCGTCACCTGTGGAAGTGTGGACGTGATCTTTTATACGCTTATGTATCACAGTGAAGATGTGTATTTACAATAGCTCACTTGCTGCAGTTCTGTCAGACAACACTGACTGGTCTAAGGGGGGGGGTGGTACTTAGAAAATGACCCACCAATGAGAGTCTGGTCCTAATTGAACAAATTATTAAAGTTGCATTCATATAGCGTTTAGAAACATAACCTTTTTAGAAACACAAGGATGCTTTGCAATCATGTTTTTTTTTTCACAAAAAAAATTACACTTATAACCAGTGAGAAGCAGCAGCCAATCGCACACAGCATACTCTTAACCAGAAACCACCGTCCACCTGGAGCACTGCATCGGTCACTGAGAAGCTGATGCAATTGTATCCAGTTTTTCTGGCATATTTATAGTATGCAATGTACCTAATCTCCATGTTTTTGGACTGTGGGAGGAAGCCAGACACAGGAAAAGCATGGAAACCTTGAACTCAGATAGGGACTTGAACCCAAGACCCTAGCGCTTGGAAGCAAACATGCTAAACTCTAAGGTCCAACAAAGTTCTGTAATGCAATCCTGGCCAATAATGGACCTACAAAGAGTTCTTGAGAAGTATTTAAGCCTAGACAGGCGATTAAGTACTATTTTTTATTTTAATTTAGGCAGCATTGTGGCTAACTAGTTAGCATGTTGGCTGGGGTCAGTCAGGTTGTATTAAGGAGCAGTTAAGCTATTTTCTTGATGTTCGGTGTTATAAGGGTGAGTTTTTCAGTGAAGTTTCTCCAGCACTAAGGCTGGAGCAGCATTAGCATTAGCCGCTAACTGCATTATTAGTTATTTGACAATTCAGAAGCGAGTATTAACGGACTGTAGCCTGCATTTTTACCGTGTTGGGACAAGCTACGTGGGACGAACTGCTGGCTTATAGCATCCTGGCTTACTGGAACACTCAGGGTGTATCAGTGTAATGCTGTTGAGCGGCATTAACAAGTTCTAACCGCTGCTAACCACAGGTAGCGCTGCTGCTAAACGGGGCTAAAGCTGCTAAACCAATTATATCGTGGCTAGGGCAGCTGTTAACCGTCGCTGGTGCTTAAAGCAGCTAGGACTACTGCTAACCATGGCTGGCACTACTCTTAACCATGGTTCTGGCTGTTGCTAACTACGGCTAGCACTGCTGTTAACCGCGGCTAGTGCTGCTATTACATTACATTACATTACATTACATTTGGCAGACGCTTTTGTCCAAAGCGACTTACAATAGTCAAGTACAGAAGTAAAATAAGTGAAAGGTAAAACATCTTTGGATAGGGATTAAATGAGGTCAAAGGGAAATAATAGGATAGAGGAGTGAAGGAGGGGAAGAAGGAAATGGGGTTAGAAGTAGTTAGTGTGTTAGAGGTGTTAGGAGAGTAAGTGCTCTTTGAAGAGCTCTGTCTTCAGGAGTTTATTAAAGATAGTGAGAGATTCTCCTGATCTGGTAGTAGAAGGTAGTTAGTTAGAGGTGTTAGGAGAGTAAGTGCTCTTTGAAGAGCTCAGTCTTCAGGAGTTTATTAACTGGTATCAACTGGTAGCCAATGGAGCTCAATGAGCAGTGGGGTGACATGTGCCAGTTTTGGCTGGAATTCACGCTGTTAAAAAATATTGGAAATCTAAGCGTACTCTAAATAAATGGAATCGCTTTACTCACCCAAATAAACAGTTTTCAACCCTTGTTCCTTACTAGTGACGCTTAAAATGCACCTTATAATCCGGCGTGCCTTATGTATGAAAACAGATGAGAAAATAGACGTTCGTTGCACTTTATAATACAGTGTGCCTTATAGTCCTGATGTGTGTGTGTGTGTAGGGGTTACCAAGAATATAGTGTATATGGTGTAGCCCTAGAATGTGTGTGCTAGTGTAAGAGTGTGTGTATGTGTGTGTTATAAACCCACAGTTTTAGAGGGAACTCTCCTGGCTTCTTGGTGTAGAAACTCCTGCAGCCTTCAATCTTCTTTCCAGACAAAACGCTCTGATTACAGCTCAGCCAGCCTCAGGTAGCCTGTGACAAACCCAGCTGCACTGATATATAGCCCTGTGTGAGTGTGAGTATATATATATATATATATATATATATATATATATATATATATATATATATGTGTGTGTGTGCCTTACTGCATCTAAAGTCCATTTTCTTAAAGTTACTTTTCTCTTAGCACTGGAGATTACAGGCTAATGTGAGGCTAATTAACAGAATTAGCTTGTTAGCATTATGTAGCTACAGACCTGAATCACCTCCAGTGGCCTGAATATTTGTAGTTAAAACAGTTACACAGCTAAAAAAGGAGCAGCAGCAACTCTCTTAACTGTGTTATACAGTGTCATAGGGCTCTATTTTGCGTCTGTGTGTCTTTGGTATCGTGAGGGCACAAAAATGATCAAATTAAAAATCTTGCACGGCTCGAAACACACAAAAGGCATGAAATAATTCTCTTAATTAATCATGGATGTGGTTAATTTTGGACGTAACGTGAATTAAACCAATCAGTGTGCCAGTTGTCATTCCCTTTAAGAGTCGGGTGAGCTCTGACTTTGGCACATGTCGTGGCATTGTCCTCTTGCAATATGTCCGTGCCATCAGAGAAGAAACAACAAATCCATTGATGAAATAACCTGGTCTATATTCAGTATATTCAGCTCTGGAAAAAAATAAGAGACGACTTAAAAATGATGAGTTTCTTTGATTTTACCAAATTGAGAACCTCTGGAATATAATCAAGAGGAAGATGGATGATCACAAGCCATCAAACCAAAAGCACTGCATGAATTTTTGCACCAGGAGTAAAGCAGCATAAAGTTATCCAAAAGCAGTGTGTAAGACTGGTGGAGGAGAACATGATGCCAAGATGGATGAAACAAACTATGATTAAAAACCACCAGGATTATTTCACCAAATATTGATTTCTGAACTCTTAAAACTCTTTATGAATATGAACTTGTTGTTTTCTTTGCATTATTTGAGGCCTGAAAGCTCTGCATATTTTTTGTTATTTCAGTCATTTCTCATTTTCTGTAAATAAATGATCTAAATGACTCTAAATAATATTTTTATTTGGAATTTGTGAGAAATGTTGCCTGTAGTTTATATAACAATATATATATATATATATATATATATATATATATATATATATATATATATATATATATATATATATATACACAATATATATAAAGCCCACTTCTCTACCGGACTTAAGATAACAGACCATCACACAGTAAAACTACAAAATGTATTGTGGTCTGACTAATCAGTATTCTCAGCTAGTGTTAATTTATTTAACAGTATTATTAATATTATTACACCTCTAGCTCAGGCACTGGCGTGAAAATCATGAATTTGGGTTTTCACACTTTACAACGAGAGCTTTTCCAGCTTAGGCTAAAGGTCACAGTTCTGTTCTTTCACACGTTGCCTGAAAAGAGAAAAGCCACTCATTAAACACACACACACACACACACACATAGACGCACTGCAGAGCGCAAATCCTGCTTTTAACTCAACAATAAACAGAATAAAATAACTGTAATAACATTACTGTTCTCTTAAATGAGCTGCTGGTGTATCTTCACAGTGTGAACGAGCAGATCAGTATCTGTCTCTGCTGAGACGCACAAAAGCGCCACGCTGTTAAGATACGAACGCGCCAAAGTCAGAGCTCACCTGACTCTTAAAGGGAATGCCAACTGAAGCACTGATTGGTTTAGTTCAGGTTACGCCCAAAATTAACCACACCCATGATTATATTTTGTGCGCTCACGATACCAAAGACACACCAACACGCCCGCAAATTCAGCTGCACAATGTGTAATTGACCAAAGCGCTATATTAACTCTTAAAACTCTACAGACAGATTTTCCATCCAAAATCTCACCTTGTGTTCTCAGCTTAATTACTCAGGAATCCCTTCACACATAAACATAATCCATATAAGGTTAGAAAGGGCGGAGTTTACTCTTTCTAATAATAGTGATCACATCCCAGTGCGGTAAAGCTAAATCTATAAGAAACCCATTGAGAAAAACACCTAAAAAAGTGAAAAATCTCCTTCCCCAACCAATATTATTTACCTTTAGTGCTTCAAACATATTTATATGATATTTCTAAAACCAAATAATATCAGTAAATAAAGACTCAAAAGTGTCCACAGAAAAAGTGTGAAACTACCTGCTTTACTCAAACTAAAGCTAGGTATGGTGTGCGCACTACTTATATAGTTTTTATTATTTTACTTGCACATTTTTACTTTAAGTAGTTATTTTGCACTAATACTTTTATTTATTTAGACATAAAAAAGTTTACATTTTTGTATATATTGTAGTTTTCTTTGTGTGTCCTGATCCTCAAAATACTGAAAGGCATAGGCTGCTCTGAGTGTCAGGTTTTTAGTATCTACATGTATCCTAGAGGTGTGATTATTGATTATCAAGAAAAATAAATCCGCCTGATTTTGTTTCTCCATGTATTTTATCAAAGTAATAATTAATAAGCCATGTAATGAACTCAAATCATCAATATTCTTATGCTTTCTTTATACTCATAAACACTCTAGTCTAACCATTTTTTAAAAGATATCTTAGGTGTGAATATATTTAAAGTCTATACATACATTCAAAAATAAGTAGAAGAAAAAAAAAAAAACAGGCCGCTTGGTAAAATTTTGAGTAAAACATGATCAGTTCCAGGAAAATATAACAATTCTGCTTCCTTTTACATTTTAAATGATTATATTTTTGAGCAGCCGTATGTCTTCTGGAGTAAAAGAGATCAGGGCATGCGTCTGTCTGATATAATTACTGTGTTATAAGACCTGAGAGAGGAACTGACAAAAACAAAAATGGGGAAAAAACACACAAAAACAGCCTAGAGTTCAAAGGGTTAAGACAAAAACAAAAGCCCCTACCTAAATGTGTGTGTGTGTGTTTTGTGTATTTAACCAGTGTGTTTTCCTGTTCACATTAATGGCGATGTGTAATAGCTCCACCTGCCCGAGCAAGTGTATAATTAGTCTGTGCCACAGGCCTCTGGCTTCGGCTTTGTCTCCTGGAGCCGGAGCTTCAATAATAAGCTGAAAACACATCCAGCACACAAAATGCTGGGAAGAAGTACCCTATTAAACAAGCTCCTTCAACCCAGTTAGCCAGTGGCTAGAAAGCGAGGCCTCCTCAGCGCTGTGGGTTCATGTATCTCGGTTTAAATTCAGTTACAGAGTAATTCCTGTACTAAATCCGCTGGTTTAGTTTTATTGTGGGTCTTTATTTGATGTTACTGTAATACAGCATCTTCTACTCTGTTTCCAGTACAGTACTTTTACTGTTTGAATCTACGCAGACCTCACCAGGGTACTCTGATGTTATAAAGTCAGATTCATAAGTATTTGGACAGTTGGGTTGATGAGCTGGACATAAATCGAAAGCTTATTGATAGTTTGTATTTTACACATATACAGAATGCAAAAGCATTCGCCCCCCTTGAACTTTTCAACCTTTTGCCACATTTCAGGCTTTAAACATAAAGATATGATTTTTTTTTTTTTTTTTTTTTTTTTTTTTTTTTGTGAAGAATCACCAACAAGTGTGACACAATCGTGAAGTGGAACGAAATTTACACTTTTTTCAGAAATAAAAAAACTGAAAAAACTTTCAGCTCAAACAAAGAGAAGACTAATCAGAGATGCAGCCAAGCGGCCCATAATCACTCTGGATGAACTGCAGAGATCTACAGCTAAGATGGAAGAATCTGTCGACAGGACAACTGTTAGTCATGCACTCCAAAAATCTGTCACTGTAGGGCCCTATTTTACACCCTTATGATGTTCTTTCCTATCTTAGGGCATTTTTACACCAGCACTCTTTGTTCCGGTTAAAACAGACTCTGGTTCATTTTTTCCCTTAATGCGGTTCAATTGAGCAGGTGTGAAAACTCTCAAATGAACAGCGCTCCCAAACAAAGTCCCAAACACATTTTGAACTGGTTCACTTGTGGTGAGAACGAGATCCGGTCTCGATCCAACCCAGCCTTTAATTTTAGTCCTCTAATTTGAGCTAAAACTGCTAATAAAGCTCAATTTAGTTTGATATATATTAGCCAGATAACGCTAATTACCACCGCTATAAACAAACACTGGCACTGCTGCTGCTCCATGCTGTTTACACGCATGGTCTGTGCAGCGTTCACTGCTCGCAGCTATGCGACTCCCACCTCCCACATTTACTACACCGGAACACAAAATCTTCTCGCTATATTTTCATTTCTTTCCCCAAACCTCACCTTCAGTTTGTACCAGCTTTACCATCCCCGGGAATTCAGGCTTTCAGTTAACAGCTGTGCTGAACTCGTCAAGAGTTCATTGAACTTGAATTTCTTGTCTCTTAATAAAGTGTTTGAGAGCATCAGTTAAAGTAAAGTAGTGAAGAGGTAGAGTTACAGGTATACAGTGAATAGTGAATATTTGAGTAATGTTCGAATCCAGATTATGAGAAGCATAGATAGAGATAGAGATAGCAATCCACCAGATATTTACCTGAACACACCTCACTTCAAGACCACTAAGCCCATCATCAGCGTAGATGTATTCTGAAGCACTGTAGAATAATAATGCTAAGTATACTTTAATCTATTTTTTTTTCACTGGGGTCACTTTTGTCCAAAAGTAGTTTCAGCAAACAACACAAATTTCTTTATTTATTTTTTTTTTATTTATTTATTTTTTTTATGTCTATTTAACCCTTGTGTGGTGTTTGGTGTTGGACCCGTTTTCATTTTTCATCAAATGATACTAAAAAAATTTTTTTCTAACTCAAACTCATTGGCATTGGCTCAGTTTTTGTGAAAAACATATATCAAAACACATTTTCCATAAACACACACTGTACACCCCCCCCCCCCCCCTACACATTTATATTACATACAGTATGTTTGGCCAAGGGCTAATAAACATTGCTTCATTTGTAAATTTGAAACTAAACAAAGTTTCTACTCATATCTTGAGTTTAATTCATTTTCTTTTACAATTTATTAAAAAACTAATAAAAAAAGAGTAGCACTTTTTAAAAGAAATGTAACATAAGAAAGGTAAAGGGCAAATATTAACCATGTAAGCTGTTTATATTGCTTGCAATTTAGGTGAAGCGAGCATGTGTAAAGCATTTTAATGTAAAATTGCTTAATTTTGCTGAATTAAATACTAGTAACAAAGTAAACGAGTAACAAAAATATGAACACCACACAAGGGTTAGTGACGTAGTGCTAGGTGAGTTCCCAACCCCCACATCAATCCCACACCCTGCAGCTTAATTTAGGGTGTCTTAGTGTGTCTTTGCTATCGTAACGACAGGAAAAGTACACCTTGCACACTGTTTTAACCAAATGCAGTCAGAAGGTGTTAAAATAGACTGCTGGCGGGGTGTAAGATAGCAATGACTGGTGTATTATTATCATATAATAATAGTTTCAGTCAAGTCTTTTCCAAGCTACTGGTGGAAAGATAAGTGCAGTAGATGTAATATAGCAGAGTTCAGGTCTGTTCAGGCTGGAGTTGAGCTGTGTTTTCTCTCCTGCTTTAATAATACAGATTTCTGGATGAAAGTCGGGGGTTAAAAGCAGCCAGTTTGTTTAAGGCAGTTTTCCTTTTACTGTCAGGGAAAATAACTCAGTGTCAGCTAAAGTGGACAGATCTCTTTATTACACACACACACACACACACACACACACAGTCCCGAGAATGCAGAGTCACACACACGGACCCGAGTTGCCGGTTCAAACCCGGCACTGTGGATCAGCTTGACAGGCTGCTGTCACTTCGCTCGACGGACGTCTCTGGAGGCGTTTTAATTGGCTGCTGCTGTCAGGTAGGCGGAATCCGTCTCCAGTCACCTGGGGCCATCAGTCACGGGCGTTTACCGGAGTGCAGCGGGCGTCCCGGCCGTTTGCAGATGAGGTGCAGAGTGCAGGGTGGCCCATTAATGGGGCTGTTAGACTAAACGAGCAATTAATCAAAAGCTGAAGATGTGTGTGTTAACCTGAGCTGCAGGGGTTGGGGGGGGTGGGGGGGTTGATGGTATGTGTAGTAGAGCAGAGTTGGGACGCGATAATTTATATAATTGAATAAAATGATAATTGCAATTTGTGACAGTATAATGAAATTTTCGTCATTTTTTTCTTTTTCTTTTTTTTTTTTTTAGACTTTGCCATGTTCCACTGCCAATCATAGCAAGAACAAAAATGGCACGTTTGGACGTTTTTTGAGTTCAAATTAAAACTAAAGTGTGTGGTTTCCAGTTAAAGCAGAAGTACCGTATTTTTGGAACAATAAGGTGAACTTACATTTTTTTTTCTTTTCCCAAAAATCAACAGTGCACCTGTAAATGTCAGGTAAATGGGATACTCTTAATTGCCCAGAAAAGTTGAATACTCTATATTGGTCTGGTGTGTGTGTGTGTGTGTGTGTGTGGGTGTAAAATGTATGTATGACTGTGCCCAGATATGGATTGGCACTCTGTTCTGGGTAAATGCTGTAGTGCTGGATGCAGTCCTCCAGGTGAACGGTTGTTTCCGGTTAAGAGTGCTCTGTGCTCTATTGGCTGCCGCTTTTCACCAGTGTGTGGATGAGTGCTGAGTATGAATGGTTGTGTGTAAAACATGTAAATAGTAAAGCGTCTTGGGTTTCTAAAAGAGGTGCTATATAAGTTGAACTTCATTCATTCATTCATAATCCGGTGCTCCTTATGTATGAATTCTATTAGTCAGGTATTAAGAAGCAGTAAAGCCACTCGGCTGAAGTACAGGGTTATAGTTTCAGTTCTCTGTTTTCCAGCACCAAGACGCAAGACTGGAGCAGTATTAGCATTAGCCGCTAACCGTGCTAAGCGCTAGCTCTTTCTCCAATCAGATTTGAGTATATCTGACTGTAGTCTGTGTGTTTACCATGGTAAAACAAGCTACATTGGACGAGGATAAACCCCTTATGCCAATATCGCCCTGGCTTACCAGAACACTCAGGGTTCCTCAGTGTAGCGCTGTTGGGTGGCATTGGCCGCTAACCATGGCTGGCACTAGCAGTTAGCTGCTAATGCTAATGCTGCTGCACCCAGCCTTAGTGGAAATCTGGAAATATAAGCTTTCTGTAAATAAACAGAAGCACTTTTCTCTCACAAATAAACAGAGAAATCTGCAAAGATTAACATCCAGCTCTCGTTTGACTTAGCTTTACAGCTGAATTAGAAAGAAAACATGGCGACACCCCTGTTCCTTACTAGTGTCGCTTAAAATGCACCTTATAATCCGGTGCACCTTATGTACAAAAATAGACCAGAAAATAGACGCTTATTGATGGTGTGCCTTCTAATCTGGTGCGCAAAAAAAAAGTTTTTTTTTTTTTTTTTTAGATTTTTTAGGTTTTTTTTAAGGAAAAGAAAAACATGAAAAAGTGTCAGTTTGGTATTAGAATTGGTTATGTTTTTTTTTTTATGTGTGTCACATCCTCGCTATGCTTCCCTGTGTTTTCCCCGTTTCCTAGTGTGTTTCTCCAGTAGTTTTCCGTCACGTGTGTCTAATTTGTAGCTCCGCCCCTTCCCCAGGTGTTCAGTGTTTCATGTTACTATATATAGTACCCTTTTGTCTATGTTTATCCATCGGTCTTTGCACCTTCCAGTGTTGTCTGTCTCGCCACGTTATAGTTATGCCTCATTTCTTGGTTATTTGTATTTACACGCTCTTGTTTATTTCTAGTTTGTTGTTTTTCACGTTTAGTTCCTGTCTGTTTCCTTGTTTATACATTTATACATTTACGTTATTATCCCTGTATATATCCCTAGCCCTGTTTTGTTATTATCTGTTTTACGTTACTTCCTGTTTGTTTGTTTATGTATATATATATATATATATATATATATATATATATATATATATATATATATATATATATATATTCGTTATCTACTGTTTGTTTGTTTATCTGTTATTTATTAAAGTCTTGTTCTTACCCGCATATAAGTCCGCCTCCCGTCTGCTCTGCTTCCTCGTCTGCTCCCCTTGCGTTACAAAGTGTAAAAAGTTTGGCTGTCAATGATAAAGCATTAATGCATGCAATTAATTTGAAATCAGTAACGAAAGAAAAGTAAAAATAAATGAATAAAAGGAAATACTTTAGGAAATACTTTAGGCAGAAAAGAGCATCAAAAACATTATGATGAAACTGGCCCTCATCAGGAACACTCCAGGAAAGGAAGAGCAAGAGCTTCCTCTGTTGTACAGGATATGTTCATCAGAGTTAGCAGCCTCAGAAACCGCAAGTTAACAGCTTAACCCCAGATAAGATCACCTAAACACTTCTTCACAGAGTATTTTAGTTTGTTTAACACTTATTTTAAGTTACTACATGATTCTTATGTCTTCCTTCATAGTCTGGATCACTTTAGTATTCATTTATTATGTAGGAATTGTGTTTTGTAACCTGTTCTCACACTTTACACTCCTATTTAAATGGCTGTATGCTCACACACACACACACACACAGCAGGTTAATGAGGATTTTGTGTTTGTTTAAGCTGAAGTGTGGGATCAGCAGCTCTCCTCAGGTGTTAAAAGCCTGGAAGTGGGAGAACACTTCACCTGAGGTCGACACCCGTCAACAGCGGTGACCGGGTTCAAGAGGAAGGCCCTGAACTCTGTGTGTGTGTGTGTGTGTGTGTTTAAAGTAGTAAGATGTGCCAGCTTTTTAGTTTCTTCCTCTAAATCCTCTAAGCTCAGCTACAAAAAGCACCTGCCATCCATTTACGGCAGATTAAGCTAGTAGTATGCCAAAAGTCATGGGACAGCAGTATGTAAATTCATGAATCATGAAGTGAGGTTCAACACTGGCCGGCATGATCATGGCAAGTTGATCACAGTGGACAGTACAGTGATTGGTAATGATGGTGGCCGGTGGCCTCTGGCTCGAATTGTCCGTGTGAACATACGAGCGACTTTAGCACACAGTATTCAATATACAGCGTTCCTCAACTTTCATTGGACGTTCAAAAGTCATAGGACAAAATACTGTAATAGACGTATATGTATGTACAAAAGAATTGAAACACTTAAAACTCGAAGCTTCATTGTTTCGTCTGTATTCCTCTGATTTTACCCTATTTTTCGGACCATAAGGTGAACTTAAAATCGTATAATTTTCCCCAAAATCATCAGTGCGCTTTATAATCTGGTGCTCTTTATGTATGAATTCTACCAGTCAGGTATTAAGGAGCAGTAAAGACACAATCCTGCTGAAGTACAGAGTTATACAGGAGTTTTTAGTGAAGTTTCTCCAGCATTAAGGCTGGAGCAGTATTAGCATTAGTTGCTAACCACAGCGCTAGCTCTTTAACCATTCAGAGGTGAATATATTAGACTGTATTCTGCGTGTTTTCTGTGGTAAAACAAGCTACATGGGATAAACCGCTAGCTGATAGCACCCAGGCTTACAGCAACTCTCAGGGTTCCTCAGTGTAATGCTGTTGGCTGGCATTTACTAGCGCTAAGTGCTGCTAACTGCACTGCACTGTTGAAAATATTGGAAATCTAAGCTTACTGTAAATAAATGGAAGCGATTTACTCACCACCACCCAGCCGCGAGACCTGCTGAATTAAAAGGAAAACATGCCGACACCCCTGTTCCTTACTAGTGTGGCTTAAAATGCTTAAAATATGTATTAAAATAGACCAGAAAATAGACGCTCGTTGATAGACCTTATAATCCTGTGCATTTTATTGTGTGAAAAATACGGTAAGCTTGTTTTTGTTGCAGAAACTATCTCTACTTTCTAGGAATGAGGGTTTTCATCAAGATTTTGCAGCACTGCTCTGAGGATTTGATTGCATTCAGCATCAAAACCATTCCGCTAATTTGCGCTTGGACCCTGCAAATTTCTGTTTGCATGGATATTTTTTCCTTTTCAATTTATATTGTCTTTGTTTTCTCTATATATTATATACTGTATGTTTCTTTTCAATATATTGTTGATATAATGGGCCCTACCTTGCTCACTGCTATCTTACAACCCGCCAACCATCTATTTTCATGCCTTCCGCCTGCATTGTTTAAATAGCAGCAGAGCTTCTGAAAATATCTACACTGATGGGCGTGGTGGTCTGGAAATGAGGTGTGTTGTCAGGTAAATTTCTGGAGTTTATCTTGGCAATGGAAAACACAGGAGCACCACTGACTGAATACAACCTAGACAGACATCAAACAGTCAGACGTTCATTGCTATCTTGGCAACGCAGGCACACAGTGCGTACCCACCCGCTTGTTACCCAACTTTTACATTAACAATATACAGAACACTAAATAAATAATAAAATAAATTTGTTATTCCCGAAAATGAGCTGCTCACGCACTTTCACGAGGTCAGTTTCCTCTGCTGAGAAGCGTTGGACATGTCCAGGTAGCTGCGCTGTTAAAATAGCAATCTGCCAAAGTCAGAGCTCACCTGGCTCTTAAAGGAAATGATAAGCAAGTCACATGCTGATTGGTTTATTTCACATTACGCCCAAAATTAACCACATTCTTGATTAATTAAGAGAATTAGTACATTAGCACATTTTACACGTTTTGTTCCGTACAAGGTGTACTTTTCCCATCGTTGCGATAGCAAAGACACACTGACACGCCCTAAATCGAGCTGCACGGTTAACAGATTGACAATGTGTTTTAAAATTGAGAACCAATTTCTAAATAACAAATTTAACAAAAAAGTGATAAATGCTTTAGATTAATATAACAAAAATAAATGTATTAAAAGTTGTAAAAAGCTTTGAATTGTCTTTTGAACTGCTGTACAGAAAATCTATTGAGCGTTTGACACTTTTCTCAATCTGAGGCCTGAAACCTGAACGTTTTGTCCATATTTTATTTTTTTTTTTTAAACGTTCACATGTTTAACAGCTGATCAAAGTCTGTCTTGGCAGATTATTATTATTATTTTTTTCCCGTCTGCTGTTCGGAGCACAGGTTCCATAAATAGCTGTGTTGGATCGTAGATCTGGGTTCTGACAGCAGCTCGATATGCCTGTGTATGTAGATGACTGTTTGTTGACTGGAGCTCCTGTTGTTTTGAGTGAATGGTGTTTAACCTTTTAGCTCGCAAAGGTAGCTGTCAATCAAAAGCGCTCAGGTGTCATGTTCACACCCACACACCCCTTATTTACAAACCCGGCTCACTCACTTTTCTCTCGGTTCTCGGTTTGACCTGGAACAGTTAGCGTACAAACTTGCAAACGAGTGTCGGAGATGTTATTTGGAGGAATGCTGATGGTAGAATTAATTCTAATTCTCAAAGGAATGCTCAGGAGATTGGTGTTTAAAAAAGATGTGTTCTGAAATTTAGTAATTTGATGGAAATGTAAATTAAATAAAACGCACTTTTGAAAAATGGTGAAACATTTCACATGCTGGATAAACTGGCTGCACTGTAAACTCAATGAAGGCAGTCTGAGACGCTTGCTTTGGGGAAGAAGGTGGTTTTGCCTTGCCCTAGAAAAATCATGACATCATGTAAAAGTTAAGATCTTTAACATCTTTAGAAAAGCATTTTAAGGTTTTAATACCCACTGTTCTATATATTAAGCTAAGTGGTGCGCTCTTAAGAGGGGTATCTGGTTATTGGTTTGATACTCACTGTACTTTATAGTGGACTGTGTGATGCACTCTTGAGAGGGATATCTGGTTAGTGTTCTGCTACCCCCTGTACTATACTAGACTGAGTGATGTGCTCTTGATAGGAGCATCCAGTTAGTGCACAAATTACTTTATTTCCCCCCTTTTACATTGCTTTTGCTTTTATACTTAAAGTAGTTTTGAAACCAGTACTTTTTTTGACACTTTTACTTAAAGAGTAAAAAGCTTAAGTTGATACTTCTTCAACTCCTACAGGAGTATTTTAAAACCTAGTATCTATACTTCTTCCTACAGAGTAATGAATGAGAACAATTTTAATACCTTTGCAGTTCACCCTTGAGATGGCTCACACACCCCTTATTTACAAACCCAGCTCAGTCACTGTTTGACCTGGAACAGTTAGCGTACGAACTCTCGAAGGGGCGTCGGAGACGTTTCATGGAGGAATGCCAATGGTAGAATCAATTCTAATATTTAAATGAATGCTCAGGAGATTGGTGTTTAAATAAGATGTGTTCTGAAAAGTAATAAGTTGATGGAAATGTAAATGGATTAGTCATAAAATACATAAATATGGTGCACTTTTGAAACATGGGGAAAGATTTCACATGCTGGATAAACTGGCTGCACTGTAAACTCAATGAAGGCAGTCTGAGATATTTGCTTTAGGGAAGAAGGTGCTTTTGCCTTGCCCTAACTAAGTGATGCACTCTGGAGAGGGGTATCTGGTTATTGTTCTGATACTCATTGTACTTTATAGTGGACTGAATGATGGACTGGGCTTGAAAAGGGTATACAGTTAGTATTCTAATACTAACTGTATGATATACTACGCTGAGTGTTGTACTCTTGAGATGGGTATCCAGTTAGTGGTGTTAATTCTATCAAGTGAATAATCAAGGACCTACAAGGACCTAACCTCTAATATTATCAGCTAAAAATTAAGCTTATGCATTAATTCCAAAACATAACGAATAGATTTTTCCATCTCTTTCTAAAGTTTTTGCCTTGCCCTAACTGAAGAAAAATCGTGACATAACGTAAAAGTTAAGATTTTGATGCAGCAACCTCTTCAACATCTTAAGCTAAGCAGTTTAAGGTTCTAATACTCATTGTTCTATATATTATGTGATGCACTCTTAAGAGGTATCTGGTTATTGTTCTGACACTTACTGTAATTTATAGTATACTGAATGATGGACTGGGCTTGAAAGGGGTATACAGTTAGTGTTGTGAGACTCACTGTACTGTGCTTGGCTGAGTGATGTACTTTTGAGAGGGTTACCTGGTTAGTGTTTTAATACTAACTGTACTATATACTGAGCTAAGTGATGTACTCTTAAGAGGGGTATCCAGTTAATGTTCTCATACTTACTGTATTGTACTGGGCTGATGCAGGACTCCTAAGAGGTGTATCCAGTTAGTGTACTAATATTTACTGTACTATACTGGGCTGAGTAAAGGAATCTTGAGAGTGGTATTTCGTTAATGTACTAACATTCACTGTACTATACTAGGCTGTGTGATACACTCTTAAGAGGGTAATCCTGTTAGTGGTCTTTTACTTACTGTACTATGCTTGGCTGAGTGATGTACTCTTGAGAGGGGTTAGTGTTCTAATACTAACTGTACTATACAGTATACTGAACTGAGTGGTGTTCTCTTGAGCGGGGTATCCAGTTAATGTACTATACTCACTGTACTATATAGTGGACTGAGTGATGAACTGGGCTTAAAAGTAGTATTTAGATAGTGTTCTGTTACTTACTGTATTATACTGAGCTGAGCGATGTACTCTTGAGAGGGTTATCCAGTTAGTGTTCTGTTACTTATTGCTCTATACTGGCTGAGTGAAGGACTCTTGACAGGGGTATCCAGTTAGAGGTGTTAAAAGTCTTCCCCTTCCCCATGTTAATATGCTAGATTATGAAGTGACTACAGTAAACCTTAACACACAACTGTTGTAATTCTTAACCCCTGAATACAATCCGATTGGTTCTCAGGATTGGTAACATAGCCAATATTTTTTTTCCATCTCTTTCTAAAATTCTATTAGTAGATACGTTGTAAACTGGTTCTAAGTGTTCCACTAATTGAAGAATATGGTGGATTTGAGAAAGCCTTTAAAGCTGTAGAAAAAGCGCCTGACTTTACAAGAACTGTAGCCCATATGCTCAGGGCTGTAACTGCATCTCATGCCTCATGTTTACACACACACACACACACACACACACACACTCACACATACACTTACTTCAAAGCAGGATTGATTACCTTCTGTTTGAAGCCAGTTCCTTTCATGAAAACATCTCCTTTAACCTTTTTTTCTTGTTTTTTTTTTCTTGTTCTTTTTCCCCCTAATAGCCAGAGGTGTAAATACACTCTGATCCACATGTACAAAATACATCCCTGTTCATTCCTATAATACAAATACAATATTCTGGCAATTCGGGAAAATGTATGGCATAAAATCAGCAATATATTTTATTTACTGGATGTTTAAGTTGTTTTCGGATGCATTAAAAGTGACTTGAGGTTATAAAAATGCAATTTTTTTATATGTCTATTTATCACCTTGTTACTTCAGTTCAGAATAAAACACATATAAATTGTGATAAACAATATTATTATCGATTAAGAGCTTTTTATGCCATTACGATACACTGACTGAATATAAAAGCATAATAATTCAGTTAGATCATTTAAAAGAGGAATTAGCAACCACCTAGAAAGCACTTAGCGACACCATAGCATCCACCACAGAAACCATAGCAAAACCTTAGAAACCACTTAGCAACACCATAGCAACCACCACAGTCACCATAGCAACACCTTAGCAATCCCTTAAAAAGAACAAAGCAACCACTGAGCAACACCTTAGCAAACACCTAGCAACACCTTAGCAACCACCTAGCAATACCTTGGCAACACCTAGCAACCATTTAGAAAGAACATGGCAACCAACATGGATACCAGAGCAACACCTTAGCAACCACCTAGCAACTGCTAAGCAACACCTTAGCAACCACTTAGAAAGAACATAGCAACCAACTCAGAAACTGTAGCAACACCTTAGCAACCACATAGCAACCACTTAGAAAGAACATAGCAACCAACACAGATACCATAGCAATACTTTAGCAAACACCTAGCAACCTCTTAGTGACACCTTAGCAACCACTTAGAAAGAACATAGCAAGCAACACAGATACCAGAGCAACACTTTAGCAACCACCTAGCAACCTCTTAGTGACACCTTAGCAATCACCTAGCAACCACTGAGCAACACCTTAGCAAACACCTAGCAACCACCTAGCAACACCTTAGCAACCACTTAGCAAGCACTTATTACCACCATAGCAAGCACCACAGATACCAGAGCAACACTTAGTGACACCTTAGCAATCACCTAGCAACCACTGAGCAACAACTTAGCAACCACCTAGAAAGCACTTAGTACCACCATATTAACCACCACAGATAACATATCAAAACCTTAGCAATCACCTTCCAACACCTAAGCATCCACTCAGCAACTGCTTAGCAACACCTTAGCAACCAACAGAGACACCTTAGCAACCAACTACAAATCAGCACTGCAGTCTCACAGTTTCTGCAAGAACTGCAATCTAGTTATGATCTAGTAATGATCGTGTTATGACATGTTCATTATTAGAGGATTATGATGCATTACAGGAGTTTATAACGTGCTTAAAAAAACATTTTTACCAAGATATAATAAGTTATAACTGCATTTAACTTTCCTGGAACCTTTTAAAAAATTGCTAGACACTCTTATAGTGTCTAGCAATTTTGTTAGCTGGGTAAACTTTGCTGTTTTTTTCACAGTAAATAAATTCGAGAGTTTCTGCAGGAGGATGGGAGGAACAGCAGCAGCTCCTGAGTGAGGAGAGCGAGAGTCTTCAGCACGTCTATTTTGGAGATTGTAGTGTGTTTGTGCCGGGTGTGAAACCTGTAATCGTGTTGTTGTCTCAGTGTGTAGTGTGAGGAGCAGATGGCCACCTGTTTAAAGCTTCAGCAAAGTGACAAACTTCCCCCTATTCTGTATAAAAGGTGGTACTTCAGGGCATTTTTACCATCAGCGCTATTTGGTGCGGTTAAAAGTCTCTCTGGTTCGTTTACGGATCAACAGAACCGAACTCTGAAGCGGTTCACTTGTGGTGTGAACGTGATCCGGTTCTCGATCCGACCCAGCTATCAAATATACTCCTTTTATTTGAGGTAAACTGCTGATATGGTGCTGTTTAATTAAGCAATAGAACACGAGAGGGAGCGTGTAATCACGAATAACATCACGGCTGTGATTCGGTCGTAGATCTTCACAGCCGTGATGTTATTCGTGATAACACATGACCTCGAGTGTTCTATTGCTTTTATACAACAGTTTTTTTTTTTTTTTTTTTTACAAAATGAATAAAGAAAATAAATCAAAGAACTTTAAGAAATTCAGAATGAATATGCTTTAATATGGACTGAGCTTTCCACCAAAAAGTAGTTCCACCACAACTGTAACAGAACTGAAACTTAACTACAAAACGGTGTTTGGTTCATACAGACTAACACCACGGAAGTTAGCTTGAGATCAAAATTGGGAATAAGTGAAGATGGTAACGTTAGGAGCGTGAAATAACGCTAATACTCTCCTCTCCTGCTCCGTGGAGTCGTCTTCAGGTGAACGCTGCGTGTTTTTTGAGCATTTCTGCTTGTTTTGCTGGGTGGTGTTGGTTTTAGCTAGCCGGCAAGGCTGTGGTTAGGTTAGCGTAGCTTGCTTTAGCTTAGAATTAGCTTAGCTTAGCCTAGCCTGGCTGGTTAGGTTAGCGTTCTGGCTCTCAGACGGCATTAGCCGAGCGATTTTCTTTCCCTTTTTTCCACAAAAGACGAGCCAGCGCTGCGGGCGAGCGTGCCGCGGCTGAGCGTTAGCCTGTGCTAAGCTAACGCTGCTGCGGGTGTACTGTGTGTATATGCCGTTACTCGGCAACGCGTCAGCGGAGTGATACAAGTTTAGTGTGAGAAGGCCGTGATGTTATATCAGCACGGCTAGAACACTTCTCAACCAATCAGATTGTGAGGTCGGAACTAACTGTTGTATAATCTGGTATACTAGCCAGACAATGCTAATTACCACAGAGTGCCGTCTCTGCTGCTCCATGTTGTTTACACACTAAGAGCACAGTATGTGCAGGGTTCACTGCGTGATGCTGCAGGTCGCATTAAAAAACGCTGTGTTTAAAAAGCTCAGCAACACATTTTCAGCGTTCTGTGTTAAAGCAGATACACACTGGTCAGTGTAACTTTGATTAATTTATTTTTCTGACTGTTTAAGGTTAAATGCAAAAATATAAAATTGTTGGTATAAAATCATTATTTTTTTTTTTTTATGTATTGCAGTGTACAAGAAATATGTATATAATATTACGTAATTACAATTACTTAATTTATACATTATTACTCAAATCATTTATGATACATAATATATCGTAATTCCTGAAATTAAAATATTTTTAGTTAAAGCACACATATTACACTGTCTCAACACATGGATGGCATGTAATACATTCTTTTTAGTAAACTAAGTCCATTTCTTGAGACAGTGAGACTTGGTCTGTTTTTTTTTATAAATCTTTGAGATTATGTAAATATTTGAATGTGTGTTTTAACTAAAATTGTATATAATGATATTGTATAAATTAAGTAATTGTAATTAGGTAATATTATATGCAGAAATTAAGTAAACTTTCCTAAAAGAAAGGATTGATTCAGTAGAAATAAATGAAGTAAAGTTTACTAAAAGAAAGGATTGATTCAGTAAAAATAAATGAAGTAAAGTTTACTAAAAGAAAGGATTGATTCAGTAAAAATAAATGAAGTAAAGTTTACTAAAAGGAAGGATTGATTCAGCAAAAATAAATGAAGTAAAGTTTACTAAAAGAAAGGATTGATTCAGTAAAAATAAATGAAGTAAAGTTTACTAAAAGAAAGGATTGATTCAGTAAAAATAAATGAAGTAAAGTTTACTAAAAGAAAGGATTGATTTAGTAAAAATAAATGAAGTAAAGTTTACTAAAAGAAAAGATTGATTCAGTAAAAATAAATGAAGTAAAGTTTACTAAAAGAAAGGATTGATTCAGTAAAAATAAAGTAAGTAAAGTTTACTAAAAGAAAGGATTGATTCAGTAAAAATAAATGAAGTAAAGTTTACTAAAAGAAAGGATTGACTGAAGTTCAGTTCACTTATTTACTCTGTGTAACATTTAAGTCTTGAAACCGAGTTGAAAATTTGCTTAAAAAAAGCAAATGCAGGAAGTTGCAAAACTTTTTTAAAGTAAATTTTTTGCATAATATTTTTCAGTGTGCAATCAAATCCTCACAGCTATGTTCTGAATGTTCATATAAAGCCTTATTAAAATATTAGAATGAGTTACTGCAGCAATAGTGAGATCATACTCCTGAATAATACCCTGATTTGCGTGAGAAACTCTGGAGAAACAGGTCGTTAGCTCTTCTTTTCATGGCGTTGTGATGTTGGTCAGTGGATGACGGCCCCCCTGCTGGTTGGGATGAGTAGCAGCGTCAGGTTTAATGTGCTCAGAAAGCTCTTTTTCCTCCCGTGTGGACCTCGGCTCGGCGGTGTTTGAAGTGTGTGGCTAGCTGCTGGTTATTTAGCAGGCGAGGCTCGGTCTCGAGAGCACAATTTGCAAATCAAACTGGAACGGGTCCCCTGTGCTGGCTGGATGTGTGTGTGTATAAATAAATATATATATATATATACAGTATATATATAAAATATATATATAAATGTGTGTGTGAGCGTTTGGAGCAGCCGTTGTGTTTCGCAGCCGCAGCAAGAGTGACTGCGACGGCTTTAGAAACGTACACTCTCTCACGCTGGGGAGCTGAGGGTGTGGTGTTTGGGGGCCTGGAGTAAGTGGAGCTGTTTAAACAGAGCTCACTCCACCGTCCCACGAGCTCTTTCACCGAGACGGTGGAGATTACAGCACTGATACACTCACAGCTCTCGCGCACTCTCCCTTTCTCTCGCTTTCTCTTCAGTTCAACTCAAAATAGCTTTACTGACTCTGTGCAGAACACCCAAAAAGCACATTCAACACCTGGATTTAACCAAGCAACCACTGGATAATAATCAACCCTGCAATGTGATTGGCTGAGAGGTGTTTTATGAGTGACATTATCAGCTGGTAGTGCACTGTAACTGTAACCGAACCTTTCCATGTATTACTCCTCCACTTACAGGTAAACTAGCAATGATGCAGCGCTTACAAACCAAATACAAACCAAATATGATGTCATTATTTATACACCACTGGGAGGCGCTGGATCCCATAGAGTGAGGCACAGTAAAGAAATGTCCAAACAAATAAATAAGCCCAGCGTGTATTATACCACAGTTAGTTCCGACCGTGCAATGTAATTGGCTGAGAGGCATTTTGTTTGAGTGACATTATCAGTCGGTAATGCACTGAAACCAAAGCTCTCCATGCATCACTACGCCACATAGAGGTAACCTAGCAACCATGCAGCGCTTACAAACCAAATATAAACCAAATATGATGTCATTATATAGGTGGCTCAGGCAACGTTTCTTGACCGTGCCTACGGGATCCAGACCCCCCCCCCCCCCCCCCCCCCCCCCCAGCCTCGTGCTGTAAAAATACATCATATTTGGTTCGTATTTGGTTTGTCAGTGCTGCATCGTTGCTAGGTTACCTGTTTGTGTTGGAGTAATACATGGAGAACTTTGGTTATAGTGCATTACTGGCTGATAATGTCAATTTATAAAACGTCTCTCAGCCAATCATGTTGCAGGGTAGGAACTAATTGTGGTATAATTATACCACAAGTTATTTAACCCTAACTGATGCAGTGAGTAGTTTCTCCAATACATTGTTAACCCTCCTGTTACCTTCAAATTTACTAACCTCTTGTGAAAAAGAAAAGTATACTTAAAAGCATTAAAAGTATGTTAAAATTGTAGCTATAGAAAAATGTACTCCCGTTTCCCATTATATATCTACTAGAGACAGATTATATCTTCCCAGTATCATTTATTTTACTTTAATTCTGGATATATGGAGATATTTGGAGTAAATTATTAGTATCATGACGTTCTGGACCATTGACTTCTGTTACAAATCTGTTACAATTTTTATATGTCTATATCTATATATATTTTATATATCTCAGTTAGTCATTTTTATTTTGTTGCATTAGTGTATTCCTAAAATATATATTCTTTTATTTCAATGTTTTGTCATATTGCCAAGTATCGAGTATCGTTATCACGAAAATACCATGAAATATCGTGATATTATTTATTGTGATATTAGCCCCTACTAATACCTTTTATAATTAATAGCATGGAATGTGTTCTTCATGTTTTTTATCAACCCTTTTATTTTCTTGATTTATAGGACTCCAAACTCTAGTCTATTCACAACCAAATTTTTATAAATTGTACATCCTAAATTTGCCTTCCCATTAATTCAAATTCTTACCGTATTATTACTTTTAAAACATACATGATACATACACGGTTTGGACAATAAAACTGAAACACCTGTCATCATTTTAGTGTGGGAGGTTTCATGGCTAAATTGGAGCAGCCTGGTGGCCAATCTTCATTAATTGCACATTACTGCACCAGTAAGAGCAGTAAGAGTGTGAAGGTTCAATTAGCAGAGTAAGAGCACAGTTCTGCTCTAAATATTGCAATGCACACAACATTATGGGTGACATACCAGAGTTCAAAAGAGGACAAATTGTTGGTGCACGTCTTGCTGGAGCATCTGTGACCAAGACAGCAAGTCTTTGTGATGCATCAAGAACCACGGTATCCAGGGTAATGTCAGCGAGATACCACCAAGAAGGACCAACCACATCCAACAGGATTAACTGTGGACGCTGTAAGAGGAAGCTGTCTGAAAGGGATGTTCGGGTGCTAACCCGGATTGTATCCAAAAAACATAAAACCACGGCTGATCAAATCACGTCAGAATTCAATGTGCACCTCAACTCGCCTGTTTCCACCAGAACTGTCCGTCACCACAATCAATTATTGTAGTCTAAAACCAGGTGTTTCAGTGTCATTCTCCAACACCTGTATTATTAAAGTGTTCTTCAAGACTTCAGTGGTTTCATTGAATAATCTTTTTCTCTTTTTTAATTTTACAGGAGTCAAAATTCTGGTCTATATACAACCAAATTAGAATTTATTTATATTACTTATTTGTCATCCCATTACCATTAAAATGTAATACTTAATTGATTAATACTATGGACAATGCTTTTTAAGACTGTCATGACTGTTTCATTTGATAATACCTTGATTTCCCTCTTTATTAAGACTTTAAATCTCCTCTCTATATATATAGTAACATTTGAAATAAAGTGGATAACCTGAAAACATGTGTATTTTATTTTTAATAATAGAAATGTCTGCATTTAGAGAAGAATTGAACACTGTTCTACAGATAGATAGTTGTGTGTTTCTGGTGTACATTAGCAGCTTTCTCCCCCAGCTCCGCTGTGCATGCGGCTATTGTAGTTTTCTACTGAGTTCATGCATTCGTAAAGGTTAAATCTTCCCACTGCAGACCCCTGTGATGATGTACTGATGTGAAACAGTGCTGATTAGATTGCTGGATCTCTCTCTATACATTTACCTTTTTTCTTGTGACTCAGAGATCTCAGTGCTGTACAGCGGTTAGCGCGTCTATAAATGTTCTCCCAGAGCAGGATGTATGGAGAAGGTGAGGCACTGGGATGCTGAAGTGTTCTCCACTCGCTGGAGAGCGACAGTCTGCAGGTGTAGCCTTTTATAGCATGTGCTAAACGTGTTTGTAAAGCTGATTTGTGATTGTGTTTTGTGTCGGGTATTTAGCAAAATGTCAGCGTCTCTGATGAGCCCCTTTGAGGCTTCGTGCAACATCGACAGTGTGGAAGGATGAGTCAGACTGATAAATAGCGCAAAACATTTACAACATCTGGAGCTTCTTTGAACTAACAATAAAAATGAACAGTAATAAACATTTCTCAATCTGAAAAGTTTGGAATTATCATAAATTCAGTGTTTCTGTCTTTCCCACACTCAATTCTATTTGTATATATATATCTGCAGCCTTTGGACTACGATACCCAGAATGCACCACACACAATCACATGCCACTGCACACAGTCAATCACCAGAATATTGATTACACCTGTTCACACCACTATATAGTATATACAGTTTCACTCCAAACATTCCTCACAAAATATTGTTTGTTTTATCGATTTACAAAGAGTTTTTATCCTATTTTCTGTGTCATTCTCTCATGTATGACCTTTTTTTGTTTTTCCAACCTCAATTTTTGCCTTCTCTCTGATATCTCCTGCCTGTGTATGACCTTTGGACTGAATCTCGTTTATGGTATGTTTGCTCTCCGTTGCTGCTGTTTACTGGTGTTGACCCTGAACGTTTTGACTACTCCCTATCACTATACTGTTACATTCTTTAATTAAGTATTTTATTTGTATCTGTGCAAACTAAGAAGAAAAACATATTGAATTATTTATTAAACTAAAAATTGTTAAACAAACCAGTATACCAGATTTTAGATTTTTCAAAGTAGCACCTCTTGTTTAGATGACAGATTTGTACATCTTGGCTGGATTTTCTCAGTCAGTTTTATAAGGGAGAATCACCTGGAATTCAGGCTTTCAGTTAACAGCTGTGCTGAACTCATCAAGAGTTAATTAAACTTGAATTTCTTGTCTCTTAATAAAGTGTTTGAGAGCATCAGTTAAAGTAAAGTAGTGAAGAGGTAGAGTTACAGGTATACAGTGAATAATAGTGAATCTTTGAGTAATGCTCTAATCCATACTATAGTAAGAACTACTGAACTAAGTAAAGAAAAAAACGAGGATGAGCCCATGAAGATGAGAGATAAGGAGATCATCATGGGTCTTAACTTCATTGCTAATGTGGTCCGACCCTGTTTAGCCCTGTTGCTGAGGCTATTAGCATTGTGTCTAATATGCTACAAACTTGCAGAGTTTTGTTATGTAGTAGCATATAGTATTATCATGTTTTTGGATGACTTGGGGCATTAAAGACTGGAAATGTGTTCAGTGGATAAATATTTTGATGATCATTTTCCCTTAAATATATTTATTTAATTAATAGCTGAAGTAATTAAACATATCAGTCCTGCCTATAATTTATATTAAATTTCCCAACCTTTAAAAAACACTTTTATTGTGGTTATTTCTGCCTCTGCTCTGTCCAACTGTCTGCATTTTACCGCCATCAAAGGCACACCGATTAGTCCAATCAGTTCTCCCTTCTGCCCTGCCTCTAAACCCATACATCACCCAGTGCCCCTCCCAAACTCTCCCTCACATTTTTTACCCTTTTTAAAATTTGAGCTCAGGGTGGAGTAAGATAAAACCAGGGGGTTTAGTTATTCTTTACCTGTTTATTCCTGCACTCTACCATCTTGCATGTGCAGTGCAGTGTGAGTGGCCACTATCTTGTCTCTTTGAGAGGGGCTACAATTCCATAGGGTGGGATCAACATGCGACCTAACCACAAAGAGATCACAAAAAAAAAAAAAAAAACAGAGAACGCCACATGCAGAGGGGGCGTGGCTTAATTTTCTGTTAAAAATACACTTAAACCAGTGTATATTCACATAGAATTAAGCGGTTTGTTGCTATATTCATATTTTAAATATGAATTTAGAGGTTTAAAAAGATAAATGTCTCAAAGTAGTGTGCAGTTTAACAGCATCATGCCACAGAATTTCATGAATTTCAATAATTGCATGTTAAAAAATGTTCTCCATTAAATTATTTATCACCTATCACTGTTCTGAATGGATTTTCATATGGAAGTTTATATAATCTGTCCCTGGGAGTCTGATTAGGTGGCTGGAGAACACTTGAGACAGAGCCTTGATTCAGAAGAACAGCTGCTTTTTTTTTTTTTGATAAGTGTTAACTTTCAAGGATGGATATCTCGACTCTTTAGATGGTCAGTGTTCATTGGGACTTTATGTGCTTTACTGCTGCAGCATTTACTGCAGTAAAAATGTAGAAAAGTGATTTTTCCATACAGAAGAATCTCATGTGATTTAATGTCATTATGTTTATTTTATATGTATATATATTTTTTTTTTCTGTTTCACTCATAACTATGTGTACAGTCATAATATGTATCAGTACGTTGGGTGGTTCATTAGCGGGAATTAGTTAGTTGAAATCTGTCTCTATTTTAATGGGAAATTAACCAGTGTGCATCAGGAATTTCATTCAGTGGCTTCCTCCGCTGTGTCCTCCCATGATCTCTTGAATTCTTGTTTAATGTTTTCCTTATAGTAGTTTTTATCAACAAAAATGTTAGAATGTGCCAGAGATTTCTGTAAGTCTTTAGCTGACACTCTAGGATTCTTCCTCACCTCATTGATCATTCTGTGTTGATCGCTGTGCTCTTACATTCATCTTTACAGGACTTTACCACGCCTAGGGAGAGTAGCTTCAGAAACAGTGCTGAACTTTCTCCATTTGTAGAGCATCTGTCTTAATGTCTTAAGTCATTAGCCTAGGGGTTCACATACTTTTTCCACCCTGAACTGTGAATGTTGACATGTTGTGTTGAATAAAACCATGCAAACATATATATTTTTTTGTGTTGTATTAGTTTAAGCAGACTGTGTTTTTCTATTGTTGTGACGTAGATGAAGATCAAAACACATTTAATGACCAATTTATGCAGAAATCCAAGAAATCCCAAAGGCATACTTTTTCTTGCAACTGTAACTTTGGAATATGATTATTTATGTCAAAAAAAGTCTACAGTTAGTGTTAATATTCCCTGTCTCCTCAAAAAAGCACAGTTATTTATTCATTTAGTTTTTTCTGGTAGAATACATCTCTTTTTTAAAGAGAGATGCGTTGAAGGAGTGCCAGCCGCAAGACTTTGAAAAGCTCTGGCACGAACACGACTGTAAGCCTGCAATTATGTCTTCAGAGGAGCTCTCAGGTGCGGCGTGTGGAGTGGATGTCGAGAGCCGGAAACGTCTCACTGAACCTGAGCTTGATCCTGACACAAACAAACAAACAGAGAGAGGCGTGAAAATGGAGGGATTTGGAGTCTGAGAACTCCGTGACGCTAAAATCTCACGGCCCCGGCTAATGCACAGCGACGCTGCAGATCTGCAGCAGGAGGGTGACCTTTAGAGTGCAAGTTAAAGTCCTGCCAAGTGGATCTGTTCATGCTTTAACTGGCAGCTGCTGCTGGGTGGAACGATACTGCAGAAATCCCACCTTGCAAAAATGCAATTCTGCAAAAAAACGACAATAACCACCCCCATACAGCTCTGGAAAAAAAAAAAAAAGAGAGCATTTGGATGATCACAAACCATCAAGCTGAACTGCTTGAGTTAAAGCTATTCAAAAGCAGTGTGTAAGACTGGTGGAGAACATGATGCCAAGATGCATGAAAAAAAAAACTGTGATTAAAAACTACCAGGGTTATTCCACCAAATATTGATTTCTGCACTCTTAAAACTTCTTTATGAATATACATTTGTTTTCTTTGCATTTTTGTTTTGTTATTTCAGACGTTTCTCATTTTCTGCAAATAAATGCTCTAAATGACAATTTTTGTATTTGGAATTTGGGAGAAGAAATGTTCTCTGTAGTTTATAGATTAAAACAACAATGTTCATTTTACTCAAACATAAACCTATAAATAGCAAAATCAGAGAAACTGATTCAGAAACTGAAGTGATCTTATTTTTTTTTTCAGAGCTGTATATCTGTATATTTGAAAGTTATCTTAACTTATCTTACAGTAATTTACCCACCAAAGGCCACAACAGGTGGGGGTAGTGCCTTTGCTTTTATTCCCTGTGTTTGAACTACATTAAGATGATGCACTATGAAAGAAGAAGGTCGAGTGCAAATCCTGCCCAGAGAAAACATTTTATACATCCACTGAGACTATAAAAAATGACCAATCAGGATGTGTGTCACACAATCACTGTCATGCTTGCAGCTTCATGTTATATTGTTTCCTTATTTCTGAAATATTGTTAATAATTTGTGGCCCAGGGAACCGCTATCAATATGCTTCACAGAAGTTGCAGGAGAAGTGGGATGCCTGGAATTAGAAGATTACACTTCCTTACCCAAAGTTAAGTTACAGTTTGCTTAGCAATGTATATGTAAGCTACAGCCCTGGGAAAAATTATATTCTGAATCAGTTTCTCTGATTTTGCTTTTTATAGGTAAATGTTTGAGTTAAATCAACATTGTTGTTTTATGCTATAAACTACAGACAACATTTCTCCCAAATTCCAAATAAAAATATCGTAATTTAGAGCATTTATTTGCAAAAAAATTGCAGAAAAAGATGCAGAACTTTCAGATCTCAAATAATGTAAAATAAAACAAGTTCATATTCATAAAGAAGTTTTAAGAGTTCAGAAATCAATATTTGGTGGAATAACACTGGTGGTTTTTAATCACAGTTTTCATGCATCTTGGCATCATGTTCTCCTCCACCAGTCTTACACACTGCTTTTGGATAACTTTATGCTGCTTTACTCCTGGTGCAAAAATTCAAGCAGTTCAGCTTGGTTTGATGGCTTGTGATCATCCATCTTCTCTTTCTCTTGATTATATTCCAGAGGTTTTCAAATTTGGTAAAATCAAGTAAAAACATAAAAAAAAAAAAAAAAAAAAAGTTGACTCATTTTTTTCAGAGCTCTATATGCTGTTTTTGATTTTACACTTGGCCATGTAAGTCGACAGTCTTGGTAATACTAAGTCCAATTTCACTATTTCTAAAAGCGTTATTTGAAATAATTGTCTACATTGGCAATTGTGGGAACTCTTGGTCTTTCTTTCTTTGGACTGTCCTGATGAGTGCCAGTTTCATCATTATAATTCTTTGAATGGTCTTTGCGGTGACTGTACTTGAGGATACTCTCAAAGTTTTTGCCATAATCTGGATTAGAACATTACTGAAATAGAGCTATTTTTCACTGTATACCTGTAACTCTACCTCTTCACTACTTTACTTTAACTGATGCTCTCAAACACAGTTTATTAAGAGACAAGAAATTCAAGTTTAACTAGATTGCAGTTCCTACAGAAACTGCGAGTGTGATTGCAGTGCTGGCTGGTATCTGCTGTGGTGTTGCTAAGGTGTTGCTAAGTGGTTGCTAAGGTGTGGCTATGGTATCCGGGGTGGTTGCTAAGGTGTTGCTAAGTGGTTGCTAGGTGGTTGCTAAGGTGTTGCTAGGCGGTTGCTAAGGTGTTGCTATGGTATCTGGGGTGGTTGCTAAGGTGTTGCTAGGTGGTTGCTAAGGTGTTGCTAGGCGGTTGCTAAGGTGTTGCTATGGTATCCGGGGTGGTTGCTAAGGTGTTGCTAGCTGGTTGCTAGGTGGTTGCTAAGGTGTTGCTAGGCGGTTGCTAAGGTGTTGCTATGGTATCCGGGGTGGTTGCTAAGGTGTTGCTAGGTGGTTGCTAGGTGGTTGCTAAGTTGTTGCTAGGCGGTTGCTAAGGTGTTGCTATGGTATCCGGGGTGGTTGCTAAGGTGTTGCTAGGTGGTTGCTAGGGTGTTGCTAGGCGGTTGCTAAGGTGTTGCTATGGTATCCGGGGTGGTTGCTAAGGTGTTGCTAGGTGGTTGCTAGGTGGTTGCTAGGGTGTTGCTAGGCGGTTGCTAAGGTGTTGCTATGGTATCCGGGGTGGTTGCTAAGGTGTTGCTAGGTCGTTGCTAGGTGGTTGCTAGGGTGTTGCTAGGCGGTTGCTAAGGTGTTGCTATGGTATCCAGGGTGGTTGCTAAGGTGTTGCTAGGTGGTTGCTAGGGTGTTGCTAGGCGGTTGCTAAGGTGTTGCTATGGTATCCGGGGTGGTTGCTAAGGTGTTGCTAGGTGGTTGCTAGGTGGTTGCTAGGGTGTTGCTAGGCGGTTGCTAAGGTGTTGCTATGGTATCCGGGGTGGTTGCTAAGGTGTTGCTAGGTGGTTGCTAGGTGGTTGCTAGGGTGTTGCTAGGCGGTTGCTAAGGTGTTGCTATGGTATCCGGGGTGGTTGCTAAGGTGTTGCTAGGTGGTTGCTAGGTGGTTGCTAGGGTGTTGCTAGGCGGTTGCTAAGGTGTTGCTATGGTATCCGGGGTGGTTGCTAAGGTGTTGCTAGGTGGTTGCTAGGGTGTTGCTAGGCGGTTGCTAAGGTGTTGCTATGGTATCCGGGGTGGTTGCTAAGGTGTTGCTAGGTGGTTGCTAGGTGGTTGCTAGGGTGTTGCTAGGCGGTTGCTAAGGTGTTGCTATGGTATCCGGGGTGGTTGCTAAGGTGTTGCTAGGTGGTTGCTAGGTGGTTGCTAGGGTGTTGCTAGGCGGTTGCTAAGGTGTTGCTATGGTATCTGGGGTGGTTGCTAAGGTGTTGCTAGATGGTTGCTAGGTGGTTGCTATGGTGTTGCTAGGCGGTTGCTAAGGTGTTGCTATGGTATCCAGGGTGGTTGCTATGGTGTTTCTAGGTGGTTGCTAGGTGATGTATATGCATAAATTTGATTAAATGGTGTTTGCACGTTGCTACGCAACGTGCAAATACATCAATCAGCTATGCACGCTAGGTTGCTCTGGCCGTTCGGGGGTGTCCAAACTTTTGACCCGTGGCTCCATTACACACAGTACTGGGGGGCCGGGGTGTCCAAACTTTTGACCCGTGGCTCCATTACACACAGTACTGGGGGGCCGGGGTGTCCAAACTTTTGACCTAATGCTGTTTTATCCCGTAGCTGCTCCATTACACAGAGTACTGGAGTTCTAGCTACCTGTCCTTCGATCTAGCTGCCGTCCTCCGATTGGCCCCATTCATTCCAATGGGGCCACTTCGTACGACAATCGTACGAAATCCGTACGACGTAACTTTTCGTAACGCATATTTTCGGAAAGAGCTCAATAAGTTCTACAGGTCCTCAATTGGTTTCATCTTCGTATTTCAAAAATTGCGACGTCCACGGGCGTGCAAAGTTCTGCCCATTCATTTTCAATGGTCAAAAAAACGCGTACTTACGAAGTTTTTACGAAAAACGTAAGTCCGATCGGAAAGCTGTATACAAGCCCACCATTCCCGATATGGACGCACGTTTTCTCTTTTGAACGAAGTCGATATTTCGAAAACTGCGGCACTAGTTAACCGGACAAAAAACAGGTGGAACTAGATTGCAGTTCCTACAGAAACTGCGAGTGTGATTGCAGTGCTGGCTGGTATCTGCTATGGTGTTGCTAAGGTGTTGCTAAGTGGTTGCTAAGGTGTGGCTATGGTATCCGGGGTGGTTGCTAAGGTGTTGCTAAGTGGTTGCTAGGTGGTTGCTAAGGTGTTGCTAGGCGGTTGCTAAGGTGTTGCTATGGTATCTGGGGTGGTTGCTAAGGTGTTGCTAGGTGGTTGCTAAGGTGTTGCTAGGCGGTTGCTAAGGTGTTGCTAGGCGGTTGCTAAGGTGTTGCTATGGTATCCAGGGTGGTTGCTAAGGTGTTGCTAGGTGGTTGCTAGGTGGTTGCTAAGGTGTTGCTAGGCGGTTGCTAAGGTGTTGCTATGGTATCCGGGGTGGTTGCTAAGGTGTTGCTAGGTGGTTGCTAGGTGGTTGCTAAGGTGTTGCTAGGCGGTTGCTAAGGTGTTGCTATGGTATCCGGGGTGGTTGCTAAGGTGTTGCTAGGTGGTTGCTAGGGTGTTGCTATGGTATCCGGGGTGGTTGCTAAGGTGTTGCTAGGTGGTTGCTAGGTGGTTGCTAGGGTGTTGCTAGGCGGTTGCTAAGGTGTTGCTATGGTATCCGGGGTGGTTGCTAAGGTGTTGCTAGGTGGTTGCTAAGGTGTTGCTAGGCGGTTGCTAAGGTGTTGCTATGGTATCCGGGGTGGTTGCTAAGGTGTTGCTAGGTGGTTGCTAAGGTGTTGCTAGGCGGTTGCTAAGGTGTTGCTATGGTATCCGGGGTGGTTGCTAAGGTGTTGCTAGGTGGTTGCTAGGGTGTTGCTAGGCGGTTGCTAAGGTGTTGCTATGGTATCCGGGGTGGTTGCTAAGGTGTTGCTAGGTGGTTGCTAGGGTGTTGCTAGGCGGTTGCTAAGGTGTTGCTATGGTATCCGGAGTGGTTGCTAAGGTGTTGCTAGGTGGTTGCTAGGTGGTTGCTAGGGTGTTGCTAGGCGGTTGCTAAGGTGTTGCTATGGTATCCGGGGTGGTTGCTAAGGTGTTGCTAGGTGGTTGCTAGGTGGTTGCTAGGGTGTTGCTAGGCGGTTGCTAAGGTGTTGCTATGGTATCCGGGGTGGTTGCTAAGGTGTTGCTAGGTGGTTGCTAGGTGGTTGCTAGGGTGTTGCTAGGCGGTTGCTAAGGTGTTGCTATGGTATCCGGGGTGGTTGCTAAGGTGTTGCTAGGTGGTTGCTAGGTGGTTGCTAGGGTGTTGCTAGGCGGTTGCTAAGGTGTTGCTATGGTATCCGGGGTGTTTGCTAAGGTGTTGCTAGGTGGTTGCTAGGTGGTTGCTAGGGTGTTGCTAGGCGGTTGCTAAGGTGTTGCTATGGTATCCGGGGTGGTTGCTAAGGTGTTGCTAGGTGGTTGCTAGGTGGTTGCTAGGGTGTTGCTAGGGGGTTGCTAAGGTGTTGCTATGGTATCTGGGGTGGTTGCTAAGGTGTTGCTAGATGGTTGCTAGGTGGTTGCTATGGTGTTGCTAGGCGGTTGCTAAGGTGTTGCTATGGTATCCGGGGTGGTTGCTATGGTGTTTCTAGGTGGTTGCTAGGTGATGTATATGCATAAATTTGATTAAATGGTGTTTGCACGTTGCTACGCAACGTGCAAATACATCAATCAGCTATGCACGCTAGGTTGCTCTGGCCGTTCGGGGGTGTCCAAACTTTTGACCCGTGGCTCCATTACACACAGTACTGGGGGGCCGGGGTGTCCAAACTTTTGACCCGTGGCTCCATTACACACAGTACTGGGGGGCCGGGGTGTCCAAACTTTTGACCTAACGCTGATTTATCCCATAGCTGCTCCATTACACACAGTACTGGAGTTCTAGCTACCTGTCCTTCGATCTAGCTGCCGTCCTCCGATTGGCCCCATTCATTCCAATGGGGCCACTTCGTACGACATTCGTACGAAATCCGTACGTCGTAACTTTTCGTAACGCATATTTTCGGAAAGAGCTCAATAAGTTCTACAGGTCCTCAATTGGTTTCATCTTAGTATTTCAAAAATTGCGACGTCCACGGGCGTGCAAAGTTCTGCCCATTCATTTTCAATGGGCAAAAAAACGCGTACTTACGAAGTTTTTACGAAAAACGTAAGTCCGATCGGAAAGCTGTATACAAGCCCACCATTCCCGATATGGACGCACGTTTTCTCTTTTGAACGAAGTTGATATTTCGAAAACTGCGGCACTAGTTAACCGGACAAAAAACAGGTGGAATAATAATAATAACTAGATTGCAGTTCCTACAGAAACTGCGAGTGTGATTGCAGTGCTGGCTGGTATCTGCTGTGGTGTTGCTAAGGTGTTGCTAAGGTGTGGCTATGGTATCCGGGGTGGTTGCTAAGGTGTTGCTAAGTGGTTGCTAGGTGGTTGCTAAGGTGTTGCTAGGCGGTTGCTAAGGTGTTGCTATGGTATCTGGGGTGGTTGCTAAGGTGTTGCTAGGGTGTTGCTAGGCGGTTGCTAAGGTGTTGCTATGGTATCCAGGGTGGTTGCTAAGGTGTTGCTAGGTGGTTGCTAGGTGGTTGCTAAGGTGTTGCTATGGTATCCGGGGTGGTTGCTAAGGTGTTGCTAGGTGGTTGCTAGGTGGTTGCTAGGGTGTTGCTAGGCGGTTGCTAAGGTGTTGCTATGGTATCCGGGGTGGTTGCTAAGGTGTTGCTAGGTGGTTGCTAGGGGGTTGCTAAGGTGTTGCTAGCCGGTTGCTAAGGTGTTGCTATGGTATCCGGGGTGGTTGCTAAGGTGTTGCTAGGTGGTTGCTAGGGTGTTGCTAGGCGGTTGCTAAGGTGTTGCTATGGTATCCGGGGTGGTTGCTAAGGTGTTGCTAGGTGGTTGCTAGGTGGTTGCTAGGGTGTTGCTAGGCGGTTGCTAAGGTGTTGCTATGGTATCCAGGGTGGTTGCTAAGGTGTTGCTAGGTGGTTGCTAAGGTGTTGCTAGGCGGTTGCTAAGGTGTTGCTATGGTATCCGGGGTGGTTGCTAAGGTGTTGCTAGGTGGTTGCTAGGTGGTTGCTAGGGTGTTGCTAGGCGGTTGCTAAGGTGTTGCTATGGTATCCGGGGTGGTTGCTAAGGTGTTGCTAGGTGGTTGCTAGGTGGTTGCTAGGGTGTTGCTAGGCGGTTGCTAAGGTGTTGCTATGGTATCCGGGGTGGTTGCTAAGGTGTTGCTAGGTGGTTGCTAGGGGGTTGCTAAGGTGTTGCTAGCCGGTTGCTAAGGTGTTGCTATGGTATCCGGGGTGGTTGCTAAGGTGTTGCTAGGTGGTTGCTAGGGTGTTGCTAGGCGGTTGCTAAGGTGTTGCTATGGTATCCGGGGTGGTTGCTAAGGTGTTGCTAGGTGGTTGCTAGGTGGTTGCTAGGGTGTTGCTAGGCGGTTGCTAAGGTGTTGCTATGGTATCCAGGGTGGTTGCTAAGGTGTTGCTAGGTGGTTGCTAGGTGGTTGCTAAGGTGTTGCTAGGTGGTTGCTAAGGTGTTGCTATGGTATCCGGGGTGGTTGCTAAGGTGTTGCTAGGTGGTTGCTAGGTGGTTGCTAGGGTGTTGCTAGGCGGTTGCTAAGGTGTTGCTATGGTATCCGGGGTGGTTGCTAAGGTGTTGCTAGGTGGTTGCTAGGTGGTTGCTAGGGTGTTGCTAGGCGGTTGCTAAGGTGTTGCTATGGTATCCGGGGTGGTTGCTAAGGTGTTGCTAGGTGGTTGCTAAGGTGTTGCTAGGCGGTTGCTAAGGTGTTGCTATGGTATCTGTGGTGGTTGCTATGGTGATTCTAGGTGGTTGCTAGGTGATTTATATGCATAAATTAGATTAAATGGTGTTTGCACGTTGCTACGCAACGTGCAAATACATCAATCAGCTATGCACGCTAGGTTGCTCTGGCCGTTCGGGGGTGTCCAAACTTTTGACCCGTGGGTCCATTACACACAGTACTGGGGGGCCGGGGTGTCCAAACTTTTGACCCGTGGCTCCATTACACACAGTACTGGGGGGGGCCGGGGTGTCCAAACTTTTGACCTAATGCTGTTTTATCCCATAGCTGCTCCATTACACACAGTACTGGAGTTCTAGCTACCTGTCCTTCGATCTAGCTGCCGTCCTCCGATTGGCCTCATTCATTCCAATGGGGCCACTTCGTACGACATTCGTACGAAATCCGTACGTCGTAACTTTTCGTAACGCATATTTTCTGAAAGAGCTCAATAAGTTCTACAGGTCCTCAATTGGTTTCATCTTCGTATTTCAAAAATTGCGACGTCCACGGGCGTGCAAAGTTCTGCCCATTCATTTTCAATGGGCAAAAAAACGCGTACTTACGAAGTTTTTACGAAAAACGTAAGTCCGATCGGAAAGCTGTATACAAGCCCACCATTCCCGATATGGACGCACGTTTTCTCTTTTGAACGAAGTCGATATTTCGAAAACTGCGGCACTAGTTAACCGGACAAAAAACAGGTGGAACTAGATTGCAGTTCCTGCAGAAACTGCGAGTGTGATTGCAGTGCTGGCTGGTATCTGCTAAGGTGTTGCTAAGGTGTTGCTATGGTATCCGGGGTGGTTGCTAAGGTGTTGCTAGGTGGTTACTAGGTGGTTGCTAAGGTGTTGCTAGGCGGTTGCTAAGGTGTTGATAGGCGGTTGCTAAGGTGTTGCTATGGTATCTGGGGTGCTTGCTAAGGTGTTGCTAGGTGGTTACTAGGTGGTTGCTAAGGTGTTGCTAGGCGGTTGCTAAGGTGTTGCTAGGCGGTTGCTAAGGTGTTGCTATGGTATTTGGGGTGGTTGCTAAGGTGTTGCTAGGTGGTTGCTAGGTGGTTGCTAGGTGGTTGCTAAGGTGTTGCTATGGTATCCGGGGTGGTTGCTAAGGTGTTGCTAGGTGGTTGCTAGGTGGTTGCTAGGGTGTTGCTAGGCGGTTGCTAAGGTGTTGCTATGGTATCTTGGGTGGTTGCTAAGGTGTTGCTAGGTGGTTGCTAGGTGGTTGCTAGGGTGTTGCTAGGCGGTTGCTAAGGTGTTGCTATGGTATCCGGGGTGGTTGCTAAGGTGTTGCTAGGTGGTTGCTAGGTTGTTGCTAGGGTGTTGCTAGGCGGTTGCTAAGGTGTTGCTATGGTATCCGGGGTGGTTGCTAAGGTGTTGCTAGGTGGTTGCTAGGTGGTTGCTAGGGTGTTGCTAGGCGGTTGCTAAGGTGTTGCTATGGTATCCGGGGTGGTTGCTAAGGTGTTGCTAGGTGGTTGCTAGGTGGTTGCTAGGGTGTTGCTAGGCGGTTGCTAAGGTGTTGCTATGGTATCTTGGGTGGTTGCTAAGGTGTTGCTAGGTGGTTGCTAGGTGTTTGCTAGGGTGTTGCTAGGCGGTTGCTAAGGTGTTGCTATGGTATCCGGGGTGGTTGCTAAGGTGTTGCTAGGTGGTTGCTAGGTGGTTGCTAGGGTGTTGCTAGGCGGTTGCTAAGGTGTTGCTATGGTATCCGGGGTGGTTGCTAAGGTGTTGCTAGGTGGTTGCTAGGTGGTTGCTAGGGTGTTGCTAGGCGGTTGCTAAGGTGTTGCTATGGTATCCGGGGTGGTTGCTAAGGTGTTGCTAGGTGGTTGCTAAGGTGTTGCTAGGCGGTTGCTAAGGTGTTGCTATGGTATCCGGGGTGGTTGCTAAGGTGTTGCTAGGTGGTTGCTAGGTGGTTGCTAGGGTGTTGCTAGGCGGTTGCTAAGGTGTTGCTATGGTATCCGGGGTGGTTGCTAAGGTGTTGCTAGGTGGTTGCTAGGTGGTTGCTAGGGTGTTGCTAGGCGGTTGCTAAGGTGTTGCTATGGTATCCGGGGTAGTTGCTAAGCTGTTGCTAGGTGGTTGCTAGGTGGTTGCTAGGGTGTTGCTAGGCGGTTGCTAAGGTGTTGCTATGGTATCCGGGGTGGTTGCTAAGGTGTTGCTAGGTGGTTGCTAAGGTGTTGCTAGCCGGTTGCTAAGGTGTTGCTATGGTATCCGGGGTGGTTGCTAAGGTGTTGCTAGGTGGTTGCTAGGGTGTTGCTAGGCGGTTGCTAAGGTGTTGCTATGGTATCTGGGGTGGTTGCTAAGGTGTTGCTAGGTGGTTGCTAGGTGGTTGCTAGGGTGTTGCTAGGCGGTTGCTAAGGTGTTGCTATGGTATCCGGGGTGGTTGCTAAGGTGTTGCTAGGTGGTTGCTAGGTGGTTGCTAGGGTGTTGCTAGGCGGTTGCTAAGGTGTTGCTATGGTATCCGTGGTGGTTGCTAAGGTGTTGCTAAGTGGTTGCTAGGTGGTTGCTAAGGTGTTGCTAGGCGGTTGCTAAGGTGTTGCTATGGTATCCGGGGTGGTTGCTAAGGTGTTGCTAGGTGGTTGCTAGGTGGTTGCTAGAGTGTTGCTAGGCGGTTGCTAAGGTGTTGCTATGGTATCCAGGGTGGTTGCTAAGGTGTTGCTAGGTGGTTGCTAGGTGGTTGCTAGGGTGTTGCTAGGCGGTTGCTAAGGTGTTGCTACGGTATCCGGGGTGGTTGCTAAGGTGTTGCTAGGTGGTTGCTAGGTGGTTGCTAGGGTGTTGCTAGGCGGTTGCTAAGGTGTTGCTATGGTATCCAGGGTGGTTGCTAAGGTGTTGCTAGGTGGTTGCTAGGTTGTTGCTAGGGTGTTGCTAGGCGGTTGCTAAGGTGTTGCTATGGTATCCGGGGTGGTTGCTAAGGTGTTGCTAGGTGGTTGCTAGGTGGTTGCTAAGGTGTTGCTAGGCGGTTGCTAAGGTGTTGCTATGGTATCCGGGGTGGTTGCTAAGGTGTTGCTAGGTGGTTGCTAGGTGGTTGCTAGGTGGTTGCTAGGCGGTTGCTAAGGTGTTGCTATGGTATCCGGGGTGGTTGCTAAGGTGTTGCTAAGTGGTTGCTATGCGGTTGCTAAGGTGTTGCTAGGCGGTTGCTAAGGTGTTGCTATGGTATCCGGGGAGGTTGCTAAGGTGTTGCTAGGTGGTTGCTAGGTGGTTGCTAAGGTGTTGCTAGGCGGTTGCTAAGGTGTTGCTATGGTATCTGTGGTGGTTGCTATGGTGTTTCTAGGTGGTTGCTAGGTGATTTATATGCATAAATTAGATTAAATGGTGTTTGCACGTTGCTACGCAACGTGCAAATACATCAATCAGCTATGCACGCTAGGTTGCTCTGGCCGTTCGGGGGTGTCCAAACTTTTGACCCGTGGCTCCATTACACACAGTACTGGGGGGCCGGGGTGTCCAAACTTTTGACCCATGGCTCCATTACACACAGTACTGGGGGGCCGGGGTGTCCAAACTTTTGACCTAATGCTGTTTTATCCCATAGCTGCTCCATACACTCACAGTACTGGAGTTCTAGCTACCTGTCCTTCGATCTAGCTGCCGTCCTCCGATTGGCCCCATTCATTCCAATGGGGCCACTTCGTACGACAATCGTACGAAATCCGTACGTCGTAACTTTTCGTAACGCATATTTTCGGAAAGAGCTCAATAAGTTCTACAGGTCCTCAATTGGTTTCATCTTCGTATTTCAAAAATTGCGACGTCCACGGGCGTGCAAAGTTCTGCCCATTCATTTTCAATGGTCAAAAAAACGCGTACTTACGAAGTTTTTACGAAAAACGTAAGTCCGATCGGAAAGCTGTATACAAGCCCACCATTCCCGATATGGACGCACGTTTTCTCTTTTGAACGAAGTCGATATTTCGAAAACTGCGGCACTAGTTAACCGGACAAAAAACAGGTGGAATAATAATAATAACTAGATTGCAGTTCCTACAGAAACTGCGAGTGTGATTGCAGAGCTGGCTGGTATCTGCTATGGTGTTGCTAAGGTGTTGCTAAGTGGTTGCTAAGGTGTTGCTATCGTATCCAGGGTGGTTGCTAAGGTGTTGCTAAGTGGTTGCTAGGTGGTTGCTAAGGTGTTGCTAGGTGGTTGCTAAGGTGTTGCAATGGTATCCGGGGTGGTTGCTAAGGTGTTGCTAGGTGGTTGCTAGGCGGTTGCTAAGGTGTTGCTATGGTATCCGGGGTGGTTGCTAAGGTGTTGCTAGGTGGTTGCTAAGGTGTTGCTATGGTATCCGGGGTGGTTGCTAAGGTGTTGCTAGGTGGTTGCTACGGTGTTGCTAGGCGGTTGCTAAGGTGTTGCTATGGTATCCAGGGTGGTTGCTAAGGTGTTGCTAGGTGGTTGCTAGGTGGTTGCTAGGGTGTTGCTAGGCGGTTGCTAAGGAGTTGCTATGGTATCCGGGGTGGTTGCTAAGGTGTTGCTAGGTGGTTGCTAGGTGGTTGCTAGGGTGTTGCTAGGCGGTTGCTAAGGTGTTGCTATGGTATCCGGGGTGGTTGCTAAGGTGTTGCTAGGTGGTTGCTAGGGGGTTGCTAAGGTGTTGCTAGGCGGTTGCTAAGGTGTTGCTATGGTATCCGGGGTGGTTGCTAAGGTGTTGCTAGGTGGTTGCTAGGGTGTTGCTAGGCGGTTGCTAAGGTGTTGCTATGGTATCCGGGGTGGTTGCTAAGGTGTTGCTAGGTGGTTGCTAGGTTGTTGCTAGGCGGTTGCTAAGGTGTTGCTATGGTATCCGGGGTGGTTGCTAAGGTGTTGCTAGGTGGTTGCTAGGGTGTTGCTAGGCGGTTGCTAAGGTGTTGCTATGGTATCCGGGGTGGTTGCTAAGGTGTTGCTAGGTGGTTGCTAGGGTGTTGCTAGGCGGTTGCTAAGGTGTTGCTATGGTATCTGGGGTGGTTGCTAAGGTGTTGCTAGATGGTTGCTAGGTGGTTGCTAAGGTGTTGCTAGGCGGTTGCTAAGGTGTTGCTATGGTATCCAGGGTGGTTGCTATGGTGTTGCTAAGTGGTTGGTAGGTCACTACTAAGCAGTTGCTAGGTGGTTGCTAGGTGGTTGCTATGGTGTTGCTAGGCGGTTGCTAAGGTGTTGCTATGGTATCCGGGGTGGTTGCTAAGGTGTTGCTAGGTGGTTGCTAGGTGGTTGCTAGGGTGTTGCTAGGCGGTTGCTACGGTGTTGCTATGGTATCCGGGGTGGTTGCTAAGGTGTTGCTAGGTGGTTGCTAGGTGGTTGCTAAGGTGTTGCTAGGCGGTTGCTAGGGTGTTGCTAGGCGGTTGCTAAGGTGTTGCTATGGTATCCAGGGTGGTTGCTAAGGTGTTGCTAGGTGGTTGCTAGGTGGTTGCTAAGGTGTTGCTAGGCGGTTGCTAAGGTGTTGCTATGGTATCCGGGGTGGCTGCTAAGGTGTTGCTAGGTGGTTGCTAGGTGGTTGCTAGGGTGTTGCTAGGCGGTTGCTAAGGTGTTGCTATGGTATCCGGGGTGGTTGCTAAGGTGTTGCTAGGTGGTTGCTAAGGTGTTGCTAGGCGGTTGCTAAGGTGTTGCTATGGTATCCGGGGTGGTTGCTAAGGTGTTGCTAGGTGGTTGCTAGGTGGTTGCTAAGGTGTTGCTAGGCGGTTGCTAAGGTGTTGCTATGGTATCCGGGGAGGTTGCTAAGGTGTTGCTAGGTGGTTGCTAGGTGGTTGCTAAGGTGTTGCTAGGTGGTTGCTAAGGTGTTGCTATGGTATCTGTGGTGGTTGCTATGGTGTTTCTAGGTGGTTGCTAGGTGATTTATATGCATAAATTAGATTAAATGGTGTTTGCACGTTGCTACGCAACGTGCAAATACATCAATCAGCTATGCACGCTAGGTTGCTCTGGCCGTTCGGGGGTGTCCAAACTTTTGACCCGTGGCTCCATTACACACAGTACTGGGGGGCCGGGGTGTCCAAACTTTTGACCCATGGCTCCATTACACACAGTACTGGGGGGCCGGGGTGTCCAAACTTTTGACCTAATGCTGATTTATCCCATAGCTGCTCCATACACTCACAGTACTGGAGTTCTAGCTACCTGTCCTTCGATCTAGCTGCCGTCCTCCGATTGGCCCCATTCATTCCAATGGGGCCACTTCGTACGACATTCGTACGAAATCCGTACGTCGTAACTTTTCGTAACGCATATTTTCGGAAAGAGCTCAATAAGTTCTACAGGTCCTCAATTGGTTTCATCTTCGTATTTCAAAAATTGCGACGTCCACGGGCGTGCAAAGTTCTGCCCATTCATTTTCAATGGTCAAAAAAACGCGTACTTACGAAGTTTTTACGAAAAACGTAAGTCCGATCGGAAAGCTGTATACAAGCCCACCATTCCCGATATGGACGCACGTTTTCTCTTTTGAACGAAGTCGATATTTCGAAAACTGCGGCACTAGTTAACCGGACAAAAAACAGGTGGAATAATAATAATAACTAGATTGCAGTTCCTACAGAAACTGCGAGTGTGATTGCAGAGCTGACCGGGGTACCCAAACTTTTGACCAGTTGCTCCATTACACACAGTACTGGGGCACTGGGGTGTCCAAACTTTTGACCCGTGGCTCCATTACACAGTACTGGGGCTCTGGGGTGTCCAAACTTTTGACCCGTGGCTCCATTACACACAGTGCTGGGGCTCTGGGGTGTCCAAACTTTTGACCCGTGACTCCATTACACACAGTGCTGGGGCTCTGGGGTGTCCAAACTTTTGACCCGCAGCTCCATTACACACAGTGCTGGGGCTCTGGGGTGTCCAAACTTTTGACCCGTGGCTCCATTACACACAGTACTGGGCTCTGGGGTGTCCAAACTTTTGACCCGTGGCTCCATTACACACAGTGCTGGGGCTCTGGGGTGTCCAAACTTTTGACCCGTGGCTCCATTACACACAGTGCTGGGGCTCTGGGGTGTCCAAACTTTTGACCCGTGGCTCCATTACACACAGTACTGGGGGGCCGGGGTGTCCAAACTTTTGACCTAATGCTGTTTTATCCCATAGCTGCTCCATTACACACAGTACTGGAGTTCTAGCTACCTGTCCTTCGATCTAGCTGCCGTCCTCCGAGTTGCCCCATTCATTCCAATGGGGCCACTTCGTACGACAATCGTACGAAATCCGTACGACGTAACTTTTCGTAACGCATATTTTCGGAAAGAGCTCAATAAGTTCTACAGGTCCTCAATTGGTTTCATCTTCGTATTTCAAAAATTGCGACGTCCACGGGCGTGCAAAGTTCTGCCCATTCATTTTCAATGGGCAAAAAAACGCGTACTTACGAAGTTTTTACGAAAAACGTAAGTCCGATCGGAAAGCTGTATACAAGCCCACCATTCCCGATATGGACGCACGTTTTCTCTTTTGAACGAAGTCGATATTTCGAAAACTGCGGCACTAGTTAACCGGACAAAAAACAGGTGGAATAATAATAATAATAATAATAATAATAATAATAATAAGAATAAGACTTAAGAAGAACAATACTGTGATTGCATTACTGCAATCACACTAATAATAATAAGAAGAAGAAGAATAAGACTTAAGAAGAACAATACTGTGATTGCATTACTGCAATCACACTAATAATAATAATAATAATAATAATAATAATAAGAAGAAGAAGAATAAGACTTAAGAAGAACAATACTGTGATTGCATTACTGCAATCACACTAATAATAAGAAGAAGAAGAAGAAGAAGAATAAGACTTAAGAAGAACAATACTGTGATTGCATTACTGCAATCACACTAATTAACTCTTGACGAGTTCAGCACAGCTGTTAACTGAAAGCCTGAAATTCCAGGTGACTCAACCTCATAAAGCTGACTGAGCAAATGTGCAAAACTGACATTTAAACAAGCGTTTCTACTTTGAAAACAAAAAATACAAAATTTAAGGTGTGTCCAAACATTTTAAATTGTATTGTATATCTCAAAGACCTGGGAATTAGTAGCATTTTAATTGTGGTTTAATCATTAGGTGCATTAGCCTTGTAGCGACCAAATAAAGTGGATGAATCAGACACTAAAATATGTCGTAACAAACTACATTTTCATTTTTCAGCCAAGTTTAATTTAGATTCCATTATTTTTAGGTATTTCTCTCTTTATTTTCACAGGAAAAGCCAGCAGCTCCCATCCACATTGAATGTATAAGTGATTGAGAATCAGTAAATCCACTTTTCGATGCTAATATCAGCTGTGATTAGGCAGAGTACGGACAGACAGACACAAATGCTTTCAGACTGAAAACACGCCTCACTAAAATCTTAATGTGTGTAGCTGCTGCCAGTACAGCGGCTGTTGTGTAATAACTGTTAAAACACAGGGGCACAGAAATGTAATATTAATGGGAATACGCTGCATTAATAATTCACAGTGTTACTGTTAAAAACACAGCCGGAAACACCACTTTACTTTAATACACTCCCTTTAACCCCTGTGCCATAATACAGCAGAAACAACAGAGCTGTGCAAAAGTATTGGACCCCTGAGAAAATTAAAGCTGCTGAAAAATCATTTTTTTTTCTTGTTTCAGATGGTCTAAACTGCTTTTTGAAGGTTTTTTTTTTTTTTTTTTTTTTTTTTGAAAATCTGGTCGTCTAGTTGAAAACATTCCCCACTGTTTCCATCCCTCATTTACTCCCATTCATTTTTAACATCATTGTACCCAACACATTGCCATAGTAACCACCTGGCAACAGCTTAGCAACTACCTAGGGACACCTCAGCATGCCATCAGTTATACAATATAGCAAGATCTTAGTAAACTGGTAGCAACACTTTAGCAACACCATAGCACCCAACACATTTCCATAGTGACCACCTGGCAACCAATTATCAACCATCTAGGAACACCTCAGCATGTCAACAGTTATACCATATAACAATATCTTAGCAAACAAATAGCAAAACCGTAGCAACAACCTAGCAACATCATAGTACCAAACACATTGCCATAGTAACCGTCTGGCAACAGCTTAGCAACCTTCTAGGGATACCTCAGCATGCCATCAGTTATACCATATAGCAAGATCTTAGTAAACTAATAGCAACACCTTAGCAACCACCTAGCAACACCATAGTACCCAACACATTGCCATAGTGACCATCTGGCAACCGATTATCGACCACCTAGGAACACCTCAGCATGCCAACAGTTACACCATATAATTGGTTAACATCTGATACACACAATGGCAACCTCCTAGCAACACCTTTGCAACTGTCCCCTTTCGTTAGCAGCTGCATAGCAACCAACAGCTTAGCAACAGCCTTAAAACACTTCTTAATAACCACCTAGCAGCACCATAGTACCCAACACATTGCCGTAGTGACCACCTGGTAACAGCTTAGCAACCTTCTAGAAACATTTCAGCATGCCAACAGTTATACCATATAGCAAGATCTTAGCAAACAGATATCAACACCTTTGCAACCACCTAGCAACACCATAGTACCCAACACATTGATATAGTGACCACCTGGCAACAGCTTATGAATATCATAGTACCCAACACATTGCCATAATGACCACCTGGCAACAGCTTAGCAACCTTCTAGGAACACCTCAGCATGCCAACATTTATACAATATAGCAAGATCTTAGCAAACAGCAACACCTAGCACCTGAAACTCATCTGGAACAAATTAGTACACATCTGGTCAACATCTGGTACACCGAGTGACAATCACCTAGCAACACCTTTGCAACCATCCCCATTCTTTAGCAGCCACATAGCAATCAGCAGCTTGGCACCGCCTAGCAACACTATAGTAACCAACACATTGCCAAAGTGACCACCAAGCAACACCTTAACAACTAACAGCTATGCCATAGCAACATCTTAGTAACTAACAGCTATGCCATGGCAACATCTTAGCCAATAACAGCTATGCCATAGCAACACCTTAGCAGATGCCAAGCAACAGGTTTAAAACCAGTTGGTCACCATTTAGCAACAGCATAAAGACCACATTGAATACCATGTTTAGCACTTGGCAGCCAAATAACAACACCTTAGCAACCACATAGCAACAGTTTTTAAGCCAGCTCGCCACCACTTAACAACAGCATAAATACGACCTTGGATACCATGCTGACCACTTAGCAACCACTTCATAACATCATAGCAACCACCATTACCATTTGCTGCCCAAGCGTTCTGCATGTTAATAAAATAAAAAAAAATGTGTTATATTTTATGTTTAAATATTTAAAAAATATATTAAAATAACATACAAGTGAATTTCTAAGAAACTAATTTCAGACATGAATCTTTAGTATATTTTAATGTATTGCAACAGTTGGTTAGAATATAAAATGCTCTATATAGATTATCATAAATTATATACTAGTGCATCTCAAAAAACTTGAATATCATTTAAAAGTTACTATATTTCAGTAATTCAGTTCAAAATTTGAAACTCATATATTATATAGATTTAATAAACACAGAGTGATCTATTTTAAGCTTTTATTTATTTTATTATTGATAATTGATAATTATGGCTTACAGCCAATGAAAACCCAAAAATTAGATATCTGTGTTGAGACCAATTGGTACTTCTGGCAGTGTGGGCAGTGTGCCAAGTCCTGCTGGAAAATAAAATCCTTGGACTTGATAGAACACAGTGGACCAACACCAGCGGATATTTTACCACCATAATAAAATCCAATAAAGCTGAACCTCAACAGTTATTTTATGATATAAAATATGGTGTATTTTTTTTTCTTTTTCAGAGCTCTTATACCTGCACTAATATAATCACGCAGGATTTATTACTTTATTTAAAAGGACCTTGCGTTTTAGTGGAGGTCCTTGGGCGCTCTGGGTGTCCAGATGGCGTCTCTATGGGCCAGTGAGTGCGGAGTGGACGGCTCCGGGGCTGATGGTCACTGAGGACAGAGCGGTGGATCTTCACTTATTCATGTGGTCGGCCGAGCTCCACGGGCGGAGCCCCCAGTGTTATTCATTATTACACCAGCTCCGGATTTATTCCAACACGGCTACTGCAGCCGCCTGCTAATCCTACACCGGTTCTTCTCTTCTTTTATTCAGATCTTCTCTTCGTTCTCTCTCTGTTTTTCTTTCAGCAGGTGGAGTCGGCGTGTTCGGGCACCAGGTAGACGCTGGACTGGAGGTGGATGACGAAAATCAGATGAAGTTCTACACAGAGCACAGAGGAAGACGCCGAAGCAAAGGTAAGATCTGTAAAATTAGTGAAGAAAATGAAACTGAAACACCTGTCATTTTAGTGTGGGAGGTTTCATGGGTAAACTGGAGCAGCCTGGTGGCCAATCTTCATTAATTGCACATTGCACCAGTAAGAGCAGAGTGTGAAGAGTGTTCAGTTATCAGGGTAAGAGCACAGTTCTGCTCTAAATATTGCAATGCACACAACATTATGGGTGACATACCAGAGTTCAAAAGAGGACAAATTGTTGGTGCACGTCTTGCTGGAGCATCTGTGACCAAGACAGCAAGTCTTTGTGATGCATCAAGAGCCACGGTATCCAGGGTAATGTCAGCATACCACCAAGAAGGACCAACCACATCCAACAGGATTAACTGTGGACGCTGTAAGAGGAAGCTGTCTGAAAGGGATGTTCTGGTGCTAACCCGGATTGTATCCAAAAAACATAAAACCACGGCTGATCAAATCACGGCAGAATTCAATGTGCACCTCAACTCTCCTGTTTCCACCAGAACTGTCCGTCACCACAATAAATTATTGTGCTCTAAAACCAGGTGTTTCCTTGTCCAAACCCTGTACATAATACATAATATAAGAATTTAAAAAATGGTAAAGTAGCAATGAAAAGTTAAATCTGATTTATGCTTTTCTATTTTCTCCTTCTGTTATTCGACTGAGGACAAATGATAGAGTCATCAAAATGCAGCACAGACCATTTCCTACTGCCCAGACTTTTCTTGGCATCATTTTACATTTACAGCCTCACAGCTCAGCACTGTTTTTATTAGTCAGCGTTCACAGCTATTGACTGAAGCAGATACAGCCATTCATTCAGAAACACAGTAAAAGTAAAAATCACTTCAAATGAACTCCAACTGTGTTCAATTTGTTCCATTTTCTACATTGTTAAAAGCTCAGAAATCATACAGGTTAATCAATGCTAGAAACATATTGACAGTAAGTACAAAATACAGAAAATAATAATTGTGAAAAATGTAAAATAATATTTACTGTCATTATTTTATATTAAAAATTAATTAGAAATTAGAAATAAAATAATAAATGTAAGCTGGACTGTTTATATACGTTTTTGTAAATACTCAATAATAGTGATAATATTTTTCTAGCAATGTTAAAAATTCAGTCTGACTTAAGCTAATTACAGTACACAATTTAGCAGCTGTAAAATAAATATGTAAAGATTAACATGTAATGAAAATAAAATGTATTAGTGGTTAAATGGCAATAGTAAAATTGCTGAACTGTGAATCTAATTTAATCTAATATATTATAATATCATATAATGCAAAGGTGAAATTCCACAAAATTATAATAAAATGAATATAATGTCAGAATTATAAGTTTTATCTAAAAAAGAGTTCAAAAACATAATTATTTAAACTTAATTTTAATAAACCTAATTTAATTAACTTAATAGAGTTTAACTCTTTTTTAGATAAAACTGTTAAATTCTGACATTATATTCGTTTTATTATAATTTTGTACTGTAATTAGCTTAAGTCATTAGCTGAATTTTTAACATTGCTAGAAAAATATTATCATTATTATTGAGAGAAATCTGATGATATTATGCATATTTAGTTATGAAAAACATCAGATTTAGTAAGAATGCTATTTAAATATAATTAACTAATGAACAAAAACAAATAGATTAAAAGTAAACATATGAATTAATGTTTTTTTTTTCAGTAGAAAAAAAAGAGAAAATCTGGGAAAACAAACAAACCAATGTAGGTACTTCCTTAAAATAAGGCTCCTTTATAAAGAGTTTAAAAATTATTATTATTATTGTTGTTATTAATTAGGTTATAAATACTTTATAAAGCATTAATAAATGGGTTGATATCGACTTATTTTTCTGAATATTTTCTTTTTTACTAAATACTGCAGAGAATGGAGGATGAGGAATCAGTACAAATCAGTACTATAATGCAAGAAGAAGAGAGACACATTTATTTTTACTTTTTTTTATTATCACAGAAAAGGGAACAGAGCTGCTGTATTGGTTTATTTCACTGTATGAATTATTTAAAGATGGTATTTCTAAGAAATAAAGCTTTTTTTTATTTTTTGTGAATACTATTCCTGTTGGCTGTGGGTTTGTTCGCGTCTCTAATTTACAGTGTGGTCTTTAAGTGAGCCGGGCGGCTGGACCCGGGCGGTTCCGTATCCGTCCCCCGGGGCGCTCTGCCCGCTCAGTGAACTTTTACAGCATGGAAATGTAGCGCTAACGAGTGCGGGAGACGGGAGGGATTTTATACAGGAGCCGGCGCTGCGCTGACAGGTGATGAGCCTCAGCCGTTGTTGCAGTTTTTTGTATCTCTTCTGTAAAAGTGTCGTCTCTAAACTGTACTGCTCAGCTAGTTTCAGGAGGTGTTTGGTCAGCAGCTTCTGTAGGAACACTGTCCAGTAATCTGGGGGGACAGGAAGCCACTGTGGAAGGACTCTGTGTGCTTCTGCTTCTGGACAGAAGCTATTGACCTCTGTAATTCCAAAAATACCAGACACCAGATGCCTTCAGTGTAAAAAGAACACTGTGAAATGTACAGTAAGTTGCTGGCAGCATTCGGCTAGCTGCTGTAGAAGGAGATAGGAAAATACATGCATTTGAATGAGTGGAACCTTAACCTTGGCAGGGTCTTTTGGCAGCATCCTGTGGGCAGTATCTTGTGGGTCTGGTGGGCAACATCTCATGGGCAATTTCCTTTGGGTAGCATCCTGTGGTCAGCACCCTGTGGGCAGCATCCTGTGGGCAGCATCCTGTGGGCAGCATCCTGTAAGGAGCATCCTGTGGGCAGTATCTTGTAAAGAGTGTCCTGTAAGAATTGTCCTGTCAGAAGTGTCCTTTAAGGAGCATCCTGTAAGGGGCAACATCTTATGGGCAGAAACCTGGGATAGCATCCTTTAGGCAGAGTGCTTTGGCAGCATCCTGTGGGCAGTATCTTGTGGGTCTGGTGAGCAACATCTTATGGGCAAATTCCTTTGGAAATCATTATTTGGGCAGCATCCTGTAAGGAGCATCATGTGGGCAGTATCTTGTAAGGAGTGTCCTGTAAGGAGTGTCCTGTCAGAAATGTCCTTTATGGAGCATCCTGTAAGGGGCAACATCCTATGGGCAGAAACCTGGGATAGCATCCTTTAGGCAGAGTGCTTTGGCAGCATTCTGGGGGCAGTATCTTGTGGGCAGCATCCTGTGAGCAGTATCTTGTGGGCAACATCTTGTGGGCAGCATCCTGTGGGCAGTGTCTTGCGGGCAACGTCTTGTTGGCAGCATTCTGTGGTCAGCACCCTGTGGGCAGCATCCTGTAAGGAGCATCCTGTGGGCAGTATCTTGTAAGGAGTGTCCTGTAAGGATTGCCCTGTCAGAAGTGTCCTTTAAGGGGCATCCTGTAAGGGGCAACATCCTATGGGCAGAAACCTGGGATAGCATCCTTTAGGCAGAGTGCTTTGGCAGCATCCTGTGGGCAGTATCTTGTGGGCAGCATCCTGTGGGCAGTATCTTGCGGGCAGCATCCTGTGGGCAGTATCTTGTGGGCAGCATCCTGTGGGCAGTATCTTGTGGGCAGCATCCTGTGGGCAGTATCTTGTGGGCAGCATCCTGTGGGCAGTATCTTGTGGGCAGCATCCTGTGGGCAGTATCTTGTGGGCAGTATCTTGTGGGTAGCATCCTGTGGGTAGTATCTTGTAGGCAGCATCCTGTGGGCAGTATCCTGTGAGAAGCATCCTGTGGGCAGCATCCTGTGGGCAGTATCCTGTGAGAAGCATCCTGTGGGCAGTATCTTGTAAGGAGTGTCCTGCAAGGATTGCCCTGTCAGAAGTGTCTTTTAAGGAGCATCCTGTAAGGGGCAACATCCTATGGGCAGAAACCTGGGATAGCATCCTTTAGGCAGCGTGCTTTGGCAGCATCTTGTGGGCAGTATCTTGTGGGCAGCATCCTGTGGGCAGTATAAAATGGTCAGCACCCTTTGAGCAGTATCTTGTGGGCAACATCTTGTGGGCAGCATCCTGTGGGCAGCATTCTGTAAGGAGCATCATGTGGGCAGAATCCTGTAGGCAGTAGCATTTGAGCAGCATCCAGTGGGCAGCATCCTGTAAGGAGCATCTTTTGGGCAGCATTGCCTGGGCAACATCCTGTGGCAGCATCCTTTGACAGTGTTTTTGGCAGCATCCTGTGGGTAGTATTTTGTGGGCTCTGTCTTGTGGGCAACATCTTATGGGCAGCATCCTTTGTGCAGCATCCTTAGAGCAGCATCCTTAGGGCAGCATTCTTTGACCAGCATCCTTAGGGCAGCATCCTTTGAGCAGCATCCTTTGAGCAGCATCCTTTGTGTAGCATCCTTAGGGCAGCATTCTTTGAGCAGCATCCTTTGACCAGCATCCTTTGTGTAGCATCCTTAGAGCAGCATCCTTTGTGTAGCATCCTTACGGCAGCATCCTTAGAACAGCATCCTTTAAGCAGCATCCTTTGTGCAGCATCCTTTGAGCAGCACTTTTTGGACAGCATCCTTTGACCAGCATCCTTTGGACAGCATCCTTTGTGCAGCATCCTTTAAGCAGCATCTTTAGGGCAGCATCCTTTGGGCAGCATCCTTTGACCAGCATATTTTGACGAGCATCATTTGACCAGCATAAATTGACCAGCATTCTTTGTGCAGCATCCTTTGAGCAGCATCCTATATCCACTGATGAAGGACTAGAAGATGATCAACACAAACTGTACAGTAACAGATGAGCTGGATACAATGTTTAAAAACTCCAGCAGCACTGCTGTATCTGACCCACTACCTGTACCAGCATAACACACACTAACACCTCATACACCACCACCATGCTAATCAGTGCTAATCACTGCAGTGCTGTGAATAATAATGATCCACCATTTAAATAAAAAATAGCTGCTTTTCATTTAAATGCACTCATGCAGCTTTTAGTAGTGTTGAAACGAATTGTAGATGCAGTGTAGGAGTAAAAATGGTTCCTAGACAAAATATATCCTCAGGTATTCTGGGATAAAGTGAGCTAACGTATGTTAAACTAACTCTGCTGTATAATATATGTGTACTCTGTAGCCTAGTTCATTTTTTAGGTTTTTGTTTACTGGTGGAAGCAAGAAACAGCAGAATTAAAATACTGTAAAAGAATCGAAATATAAAAGAAGCAGAATTCTGCTATGATCTCCATACACTCCCAAAGGAGAGAGATAAAGAGATAGAGAGCGAGAGAACCAGATTCTATCCTAACGAATGCAAAATATTATTTTTGCCCGTAAGGTACATTCATACAAAACCCATCATAACCAATCCCATATTCACCAAGTTCAAACTTACAGAAACAGAGCTCTGCTGCTTCGCAATGGTGCTTACGAAAAAAGAGTGATTTATTGGAGTGGAGTTGTGAGAAATATTAATGCTGACTGTTTAAAGGGTGAATGATGACAGCTGACAATCGGATGTCTTCCAGCTATGCAAATGTGTGATTTTGCATGCATGTAAATTGAGTTTAATTATGTGTTTGTTTGTTTGATTGGTTGGTTGGTTGGTTGGTTGCATGCATTCATTCATTTGTCATTAGGCAGGAACATTAATCATTGCACATGATTGGTTGAAGGGTTGAGGAAAAAGACCACTAAACATAAAGGATTGGCCAGAGCAAAGCTGATGTTTGACAATATTGGCTTAGACTTGGCAGTAGAGGTATAATTTGGCTGAATTTAGTTTATATTCAGCAACTGGTGATTTTTTAAAAGCAGCACAGGTTGATTCATATATTATACTTGGCAACTGGGGTGTTCACACATGCTGCTCAGGTCAACAAGAGCTTGGATCGGGCCCCAAGCCTGACCCGACCCGCCCCATAAACTGTTTTTGTGAGCCCGTGCTCGAGCCTGATTTAAACAAGACACTTACTTTTTTTAGTAGATCGTTAAAACTGAGCTTTTTAAAACTATTTTTAAAACAATTTTATAATGATGTTACTTAACACTTCAACACTTGAGAAGCATAGACCTATTATTTAAGAACAATGTTTATTAAGAACCAATCTCCTCGTCTACCCTAATGTAATTAACATTGTCTAAGAATATGAAAAACTTTCTGGAAAAAAAAAATATATATATATATATTTTAAACATATAGCCTTAGCGCAAAATATGTAAGACAACAATAAGGCTATGCACTGCACACTCATTAAACCAAAATAGACCAAGAACAATAACATAAAATACAGTGACTATTGTCTACTTTAATATAATTAACAATGTTTAGAAACATAAAACACTTTATGAACAATCTATTTTCCTATTTTAAGCATACAGCCTTAGTGCAAAACACATAAAACAGCAATAAGACTATGCTCGGACAAGTGGAGGAGCTGACGTGAGTGTTTCAGAGCTGTGTGATTATAACATTCTAACTTGTATAACATTTTATTGAAAACACAATTTGATTTGTTACTTTACTATATTGTGATTATTACAGTATAGCTTTATGTAAAATAAAAATAGCAGTAAAAAAACTGAGTTTGGGTCGGGTTGTTTCAGTCAGATATTCTAAGCTCTACAACTAACTATCACATTATACTTGGCAACATGGGCGTTACAACATTCTTCTTGTTCCATCTACTATATTATACTTGGCAACAGGGGTGTTACCACATGCTGCTCGAGCCAAATACCACACTATACTTGGCAACAGGGATGTTACCACAAGCAGATCAGACCAACTACCACATGCTGCTAGGGCCAACTACAATATTATACTTGGCAACTGGAGTGTTAACACATGCTGCTCGGTCTAGCTTCTATATTTTACTTGGCAACAGGGGTGTTACCACAAGCAGATCAGGCCAATTACCATATTATACTTGGCAACAGAGAAAGTGCCCAAATAGGTCCCCTTTAAATGAAGAAGTGCCTTAGATAGTGCCTTAAATGTGATGTGGTGCCCCATGGGTGCCCTTCACAATAGGCTAAACTGTATTTAATGGTATAATACAAAATATGTTGTGGTCAGTGATGGAACATCATTCCCAGGCAAAGCCCACCGTTATTCCTAGGAATCTGTCTCTCTTCTCATCAAGAGCCTTCATGTTGTCAGTATTTCAACTTCTTGCTGCTAAGGTGGGAATAAGACCCTCTGTAGATCACATCATTGAGCCATGGATTCTAGGTGGGCTTCCAATCAACTTCTATTGATAGGAATGTCTGCCCAAAGCGAATGTTCCTCTTGAGAACAAATCTCCACTTCATTTTCCTCCAAGATCAAGGCTTGCCGTCCATCCATACTTCACACATTTCCCTTGGTGTAGAGTTCACAGATGTTGAGATGAGATTGCTTATGCTTCAGTTTTGTATCAGTTCTGACTTACCAATGTACAAAATGGGGCCTCCATGGATTGCATCAATGATTTTTGCTGAATGAGTGGGCTTCCAATCAACTTCCACTGATCCGAAGGTTCGCCCAAAGCAAATATAATTCTTCCCAATAATGCCTTTTATGGTGTCAGATGTCCAACCTTGTGGTCTGAATCTTACAGATCCTTGAAGTCCTGTAAAGTGCAAGGTGTGGCGTCTATTGGATCATATCAATGAGCCTTGTGTTCTGGGCGGACATTCAATCATCTTCCATTGATTGGAAGCATTGCCCAAAAGCAATGCTTCACCATCTATCCACATCTGTCCAGATCTAAAATCCACAAATGTGGAGATGAAATTATACTGGAAAATTCTTTCTGGTTCAAATAAGCTTTGATCAAGTAATGTTAGTATGTAAGTTGCAAAAGAGGGCCTCTATGGATTGCATCAATGAGCCTTGGGTTCTGGGTGGGCTTCCAATTAATGTCCATTGATTGGAAGCTCTGCCCAAAGCAAGTGTAGCTCTCAAAAAACCCATCTCAACTTCATTTTCCTCTCTAAAAGCAACTGTCTGTCTTTTTATACTTACTTCTTCTTAGGAATTAAGTCAGAGAGTCCAAAAATGTAGAACTGAGATTGTTTAAACTGGTGAATTGTATCTGGCTTCATCCTGGTTTCGTCCTTTTTGTTCAATCTCATGTGTAAAATCAGCTCTAACCTTTTAAGGCATAACATCTGCAAGAACTCTAAAGGTATCTTTTAGTTTCTTGCACCAAGAGGTACAGTTTACTTGTAAGGTGCATTCTGAGGGGGAACCATGGATCACATCAATGAGCCTTGGGTTTACTCTCTAAAAGCAATTGTCAGTCCTTTCATACTTTTACTTCTTCTCAGGCATGGAGACAGAGATGTCAGAAGTGTCTTCTGTCTTTATCTTGGCTGTTTCAGCCATCAAGGTTTTTCATGTTGTCAAATTTTAACCACATGTACAGAATCAGCTCTAATATTTTGAGACTTCTAAACATGTCTTGAGGTATCTTCTGAAAGAATCTTAGAAGCAGCAGAGCTTTTAAGTCCTATATGGTGCAAGGTGAAGGCACTATGGATTACATCAATGAGCCTTGGGTTCTGGGTGGGCTTCCAATCAACTTCCATTAATTGGAAGCTCTGCCTGAAGCAAGTGTAGCTCTCAAAACCCATGTTAACTTCATTTTACTCTCTAACATCAACTCTCAGTCCTTTAATTCTTTCACTTCTTCTCAGGCATAACGTCAGAGAGGCCAAACATGTAGAACTGAGATTGCTTATGCTGATGAATTGTATTTTCTGTCTTTAGTTTGGCTGTTTTAGCCATCAAGGTCCTTCATGTTGCCAGTTGTTTAACCACATGTGCAGAATCAGCTCTAGTATTTGGAGGCTTCTAAAGGTGTCTTGGGGTCTGCCTGAAGCAAGTGTAGCTCTCAAAAACCACATCCTAACATCAGCTATCAGTCCTTTAATTATTTTACTTCTTCTCAGGCATGAAGTCATAAGGCCACAAGTGTCTTCTGTCTTTATCATGGCTGTTTCAGGCATCAAGGTCCTTCATGTTGCCAGGTTTTCAACCACATATGCAGAATCAGATCTAATATTTTGAGGCTTCTAAAGGTCTCATGTGGTATACTGTCCAAATATCTTAGTAGTATAACTTTTAAGGTGAAATCAACATGGATCACATCAATGAGCCTTTGGTTCTGGGTGGGCTTCCAGTCAACTTCAACCTCCAATTAATCCAAAGTGAGCATAGCTCTCAAAAATCCCATCTCAAAGTCCTTTATGTTGTCAGTTGTCTTCCCATGTTTCCCCCATTCATCATGGTTCTCCATGTTGTCAGTTTCCTTCCAATCCTTTTGCTGAATCAGATTCAACTTCTCAAGGTGTGGACTTAACAAGATCCATGGATTACATCAATGAACCTCGTGTTCTGGATGGGCTTTCGATCAACTTCCATTGATTAGAAGGTTTGTTCAATGATTTGCCCAATTGAAGTGCACCTCTTGAAAACTCATTTCCACTTAATTTTGCTCTTTGATAGCAGCTTTCTCTCTTTCAATTCATCCAGTTTTCCTCAGCTGTGGAGCCTGGGTGCACAGAAGTGTGGAGGTAAGATGGTTTATGCTGGTGAATTTTTTCTGGCTTGCTTTTGTTCTCTATGTCTTCATCTGAGCGGTTCGACCCATCCAAGTCCTTTTTGCTTTGTTTGTCATTTGTCTAGCCTGGTGGACTCCAAAAGACCAAACTGAAACACCTGTCATCATTTTAGTGTGGGAGGTTTCATGGCTAAATTGGAGCAGCCTGGTGGTCAATCTTCATTAGTTTCACATTGCACCAGTAAGAGCAGAGTGTGAAGGTTCAATTAGCAGGGTAAGAGCACAGTTCTACTCTAAATATTGCAATGCACACAACATTATGGATGACATACCAGAGTTCAAAAGAGGACAAATTGTTGGTGCACGTCTTGCTGGAGCATCTGTGACCAAGACAGCAAGTCTTTGTGATGTATCAAGAGCCACGGTATCCAGGGTAACGTCAGAGTACTACCAAGAAGGATGAACCACATCCAACAGGATTAACTGTGGATGCTGTAAGAGGAAGCTGTCTGAAAGGGATGTTCAGGTGCTAACCCGGATTGTATCCAAAAAACATAAAACCACGGCTGATCAAATCACAGCAGAATTCAATGTGCACCTCAACTCTCCTGTTTCCACCAGAACTGTCCGTCACCACAATCAATTATTGTGGTCTAAAAGCAGGTGTTTCAGTTTCATTGTCCAACCCCTGTATATCTTCTGCAAGATGCTCTATGCGGTGGGGACACCATGGATTACATCAATGAGTCCTGGACTCATTAATTGGAAGTTCTATCAACTTGTCTACCCTTGTTTCTTTCTGCTGAATCAGCTTTGACCTTCCAAGACGTCGACCTCACAAGATCTATGGATTGCATCAATGAAGGGATGGGCTTTCAATCAACTTCCATTGATTAGAAGGTTTGCCCAAAGCAAACTTTTGAGGTTTTGAATAGAGAAGACCTCTGAATATGTCCTGTGGTGCTTTACAGCAAGATGTTAGCTGTGAATCTTTTATATCCTGTAAGACATATGTATGAGGTGGGGCCTCCATGGATTGAATCAGTAAGCCTTGGACTTCCAGTCTACTTCCATTGATTGAAAGCTCTGCCAAAAGAAAGTCTACCTCTTGAGAGACCACCTCCTCTTTGGTTTGCCATCTCCACTCTCGTGTGATGGTTTACCTGATGTAGCAAAAACACTGAAGTGAAGTAGCAAGTCAAAAACACTGAAGTTAAGCAACAGGCCAAATACCACCTAGGTTTGTAAAGAGGGAAACAGTGAGCAAAGCGAGTGGCATGTTTCTCATTTATAATGAGAAATGTATAGATTTATTACAAAATGTGCATATATTTTGGCTGCTCAAAAAAAAAACAATTTGAGCTCTCAAAATTAAATAAAGGTCTTAAATAAAATTAGGGCCCACTACTATTCTGGTAGCATTAACTGCATTAACCCTGCATTGAGAAAGCTTACTGTACATTAACAGAAGCGCTTTTCTCACCCAAATAAATGGCTTTCAAGATGGCTTTTTTTTTTTTTTTTTTAAGAATTACAGTTTTATTTAGTTACCTGATGAAATAAAAAATGAAACATGGCGACACCCTTGGTCGTTACTATTGCTGCTTAAAATGTGCCTTATTGATAGTGCACTTTATAATCACTTGCACTTATAGTATGTAAAATACGGTATATAGGCCATTCCACCGAATGAGTCCCATAAACTTATTTTGTATCTTTTTTTTTTAACTCTGAATCTAATAACTCGTGTTTTTAACTATTTAAAACATGTACTGGTCAAACTCAGGCAGCTTTACTTAATTTTCTTGAAGGTTTCTAATCCAAAGTTGGTTGCAAAACTCATGTGACATTTAAAAAGCAGTCCACTAATTCATTTGATTTTCTCTCAAGAAAGTCTTTATTTTAAATAAATGGTTGACTGCATGTTCAAATAATTGATATTTATGACAAAAAAACACTCCTGTTACTGGAACACACTCCTGTTACTCCTGTTAATGGCACTCACATCTTTTACTGGAAACTCACTCCTGTTACTGGAACTCACTCCTGTTAATGGCACTCACTCCTGTTAATGGCACTCACTTCTTTTACTGGAAACTCACTCCTGTTACTGGAACTCACTCCTGTTAATGGCACTCACTTCTTTTACTGGAAACTCACTCCTGTTACTGGAACGCACTCCTGTTACTGGCACTCACTTCTTTTACTGGAAACTCACTCCTGTTAATGGCACTCACTCCTGTTAATGGCACTCACATCTTTTACTGGAAACTCACTCCTGTTACTGGAACTCACTCCTGTTACTGGAACTCACTCCTGTTAATGGCACTCACTTCTTTTACTGGAAACTCACTCCTGTTACTGGAACTCACTCCTGTTAATGGCACTCACTCCTGTTACTGGCACTCACTTCTTTTACTGGAAACTCACTCCTGTTACTGGAACTCACTCCTGTTAATGGCACTCACTTCTTTTACTGGAAACTCACTCCTGTTAATGGCACTCACTCCTGTTAATGGCACTCACTTCTTTTACTGGAAACTCACTCCTGTTAATGGCACTCACTCCTGTTAATGGCACTCACTCCTGTTAATGGCACTCACTTCTTTTACTGGAAACTCACTCCTGTTACTGGAACTCACTCCTGTTACTGGCTACAGGCAGCAAAGGTAGCATGTTAATCACATCATTTAACAGGAAGATTAAGGCACCTGGTGATTGGTTGGAAAATTAAGTGATGCAGATTTAGAGTCTCCTGGTAGAACTTTTACATGGTGCTTTAATTTCCACTACATTTTGCTGTTATTCGGCAACTTCCTGTACTTCCACACCTTCCTCCTGTTACTGGAGCTCACTCCTGTTACTGGCTACAGGCAGCAAAGGTAGCATGTTAATCACTTTATTTAACAGGAAGATTAAGGCACCTGGTGATTGGTTGGGAAACTAAAGTGATGTAGCATTAGTAGTGATGTCTCCTGGTAGAACTCTCAGAAGATGCTTCCATTTCCACTACATTTTGCTCTTTTTTGGCAACTTCCTGTCTTTCCACACCTCCATTTTTTCTCAGGCATGAACTCAGAGAGGCCACAGGAGTGGAGATGAGACTGTTTATGCTGTTGCATTGTGTCTGGTCTGCTTATGTCCTCTATGTCTTTAGCTCTGCTGTTCCACTCATCCTGGTTCTTTATGTTGTCAGTTTTGCTTAGCTTATGTTTACTAAGGGACTGATTTCTCCTCTCGTTCTCCCGGCCAGAGGCTCATCCCTCTCTCCAGGGCCTTTTCCCTTTGAAAACAATGCAGCACAGATAATAATGGGCAAATCTTTTTTTTCCTCCCTCCCTGCTCTCCCCTTTGTCGCCTTGTTCGGGTCGGGGTTGTTATTTTTAGAGTTACTGGACTGCAGAAACAAGTTGTGGGATATGGATAATTATCCCGGCTGCGGGGACATTGTGACCCTTTTAGAGAGGCGATTAGCCTGAAATTAACACAGTGGTCACTTTGAGAAAGAACAAATGAAGAAAGGCACTAAGCCAGAGGTGAGGAAACTGGGCTAGGACCTCATATCAGTGTTCTCTTAAACAAGAAAGGTCGCTAACACTTTATCTGGGTGGCCCATTATACTGTAGATTCCTCATAGATGCTCAACTAACAATCAAATTAATGTATATTAAATGCAACTGAACTCTCAGTTGCAATGTAAATGATTCCCTGCAGAATCTAACCCAACACCGGACTCTAAACCCAAGCCTAACCTCAACCATGAAGCAATCCTAAACCCTAACCCTAAACTTTAAATGTAACCATAAAACTGACCCTAGGCCTGAACTTCAAATCTAACAATAAACAACAATAAACCTAACCATAGAATTTTAAGATTAGAGTTTGAGTTCTCACCCTAAACCTAATCCTAAACCTAACCTCAGCCATGAATCAATCCTACAACCTTACAAAACCCCTTACCCCAAACTTTAAATCTAATCCAAAACCTAACTCTCAACCATGAATCAACTGTAAACTTCAGCTCTAACCCAAACTTATCCTCAACTCCTAAATCAAAGCTAACCCTAACCCTAAATTTGAACTCTAACCATAAGCCTTAACTGTAAATCTAACCCCAAGCCTTACCCTAAGCCTAAACTTTAATTCTAACCCTAAGCCTAAACTTTAATTCTAACCCTAAGACTAACCCTAAGCCTAAACTTTAAATCCAACACTAAGCCTAAACTTAAAAATCTAACCCTAAGCCTAAACTTTAAATCTAACCCTAAACATTAACTTTAAATCTAACCCTAAGCCTAATCCTAAGCCTAAACTTTAAATTCAACACTAAGCCTAAACTTTAAATCTAACCCTAAGCCTAAACTTTAAATCTAACACTAAGCCTAAACTTTAAATCTAACCCTAAGCCTTACCCTAAGCCTACACTTTAAATTTAACCCTAAGCTTAAACTTTAAATCTAACCCTAAATCTAACCCCAAGCCTAAACTCAACAATGGGTCAACCCTAAAACCTAACTCTAACCTTATTTTAAAATGTAAATCTAACACTAAGCCTAAATTTTAAATCTAACCCTAAGCCTAACCCCAAGCCTTAAATTTAAATCTAACCCTAAGACTAACCCTAACCCTAACCTTAACCAAGAATCAACCCTAAAACTCAGCCCTAAACCTAAGCCTAACCCTAAACTTTAAATCTAACCCTAAGACTAATCCTAACCCAACCTCAATCAGGAAACAATGCTAAACTCAGCCCTAACCCAAAACCTAATTCTAAGCCTAATCTCAACAATGAATCAACCCTAAAACCTAATCCTTATCCTAAACTTTAAATCTAACCCTAAACTTTAAATCTAACCCTAAGCCTAACCTTAACCATAAATCAACCCTAAAACTCAGCCCTTACCCAAACCTTATGCTATACTCTAAATCTAACCCTAAGCTTAACTTTAACCATAAATCAACCCTAAAACCCAACCTTAAACCAAACCTTGCACAGATAAAACTTAACCATATGCCCAACCATTACCATGAATCAACCCTAAAACTCAGCCCTAACCCAAACCTTATTCTATACTTTTAATCTAACCCTAAACCCTAACGTTAATCATGAATTAACCCTAAATCCTAACTTTAAACCAAACCTTGCACAGATAAAACTTAACCCTAAGCCTAACCTTTACCATGAATCAACCCTAAAACTCAGCCCTAGCCCAAAAAAATTCTAAACTTTAAATCTAACCCAAAGCCTAACCCCAAGCCTTAACTTTAAATTTAACCCTAAGCTTAACTTTAATCATAAATCAACCCTAAAACTCAGTCCTAACCCATACCTTATTCTGTACTTTAAATCTAACCCTTAACCCTAACTTTAACCATAAATCAACCCTAAAAACCAACCTTAACCCAGACCTTGCACAAATAAAACTTAACCCTAAGCCTAACCTCAACCATAAATCAACCCTAAAACTCAGCCCTAACCCAAACCTTATGCTATACTTTAAATCTAACCTTAACCCTAACTTTAACCATAAATCAACCCTAAAACCCAACCTTAACCCAGACCTTGCACAGATAAAACTTAACCCTAAGCCTAACCTCAACCATAAATCAACCCAACCTCAATCAGGCCCTCAACTCAGCCCTAACCCAAACCTTATGCTATACTTTAAATCTAACCCAAAGCCTAACCCCAAGCCTTAACTTTAAATTTAACCCTAAGCCTAACCTCAACAATAAATCAACCCTTCAACCTGACCCAGACCTTAACCTTATATTAAACTTTAAACTTTGAATATAACCCTAAGCCTAACCTTAACCATTAATCAACTCTAAAACTCAGCCCTAACTCAAAAAAATACCCTAACCTTTAAATTTAAACCTAACAATAAGCTTAATCTTAACCATGAATCAACCCTTAAACCTAACTCTACCTGAACTTTAAAGTTGAAAACTAAACCAAATATACAAAGTAGAAAATCAGTTAAATAAAGAAAGACATTAAACATTAATAAAGTAAAACATTGCATGAGAAGGTGTGTCCCAATATTTATATGGTACTGTAAATTAACCATTTCATTATATTAAGTAAATCAATTAAAATGCAATTAAACCTAATAAATATGATAGTAAATTCAAGTATTGTAGTGAAGTGACCATGATAATGTCTTCTAGAAGTTAAGTAGATTGTGTGAGGAAATGGAGCTGTAGTTGCCTCTGTTGTGAGAGCAGGGTGTGTGAAGCATTTCTTGTTAAGAAAGGTGTTTAAACCTAATGACTCTCGGAGGAAAAGCTCGGGCTCACGGCTGCCCAAGTTCACACTGTTCTAATTGAGCTGATCTGCATCAGAAAATAGACTTTAGAATTGCAATAGGCTCATTGGCTGCTGTTTCTAATCTGGAACATGGCTTTCTTATTGGGTGAACTTGCCTGACCTCGGAGTGCAGGGGATTTTTAATATCTTTAAAATGGATTTTTGATTAATTTCTGGTGAATAATTTGATTCATGCATGCCTGGACACTGCAGTGATTTCTCTCAACAGTTCCCACAATATATTATTTAATAGCCCGGAATGAAAGTTGCATATAGTCCAGGACAAATGTGCAGAACTACGGCCATTACATTAGAATAAGAAATATATGTAATTATAACTTTCTATCTAACATCCATTATCCAGTTTTTCAGCTCCACTGATCATAAAGGAGCACTCTGTAGTTCTACAGTAATTACAGACTGTAGTTCTGTATCTGTTTCTCTGTATATTTTAATATTATCCTCATTTTACTCTGTTCTTCCATACTCAGAACCCAACAGCACAACTTAACTGTGTTAACTACATTTTTGGAAAGCTGAGTTTAATTTTACTACTAACCACAACCAGGCCTGA